>NW_023270436.1:10498550-10523812 GCF_011800145.1 Mirounga leonina
AGACGCTCCCACCCCAGCTTGTCTCCATTCCCTGGCAGCAGAGTGAGACAGCAAATCAGGTCCCGCAAATCTGCCTCCAGCCCCCGAATCAGCCCCCATCCCAAGGGGGTCATGCCCTCCCCCAAAGCCCACCAGCACCTGCCCCCAGCTCCCTGCCCTGGGGTGGCATAGTTATAGTGGCCCGGCTCTGAGTCTGGGTGGATGACTTTTCACCTCCTCCCCATTCCTTTCTCATCTTCCCTGAGTCCTTAGTTGGCCCTCTCCTGGCTCTGGCCAGCTTCCCCTCCCTAAACCTTAGCACCCCCTTCTATAGCACAGAGACGTTTATACCCATCTTGGGAGGTTTAGGGGAAAATCTGTTGAGCTTGACACAGGGCTGGCCTGAGTGCTCAGTAACTCAGAGATTATCTGGCACAAGCCACAGATTACCGAGATTTTCCTACCGCCAGGAAAAATCCTGCCCTCCTTGGAGAGGCAGCCGTGAATTTTATAACCACAGTAACCATAAACCACTCTCCCTTCTGTAAAATGGGTGTAATTACCTGTTCAGCCTCAGAAGATGGGCATGAAGGTACTCTGCAGCCCCACAAAGTTGGCATGGGCACTAAACATTCTCAGCCCTTCAGTTCAAGAGGCAGGAGTTTGTTATTCCATTCTCCTGGGAATGGGGAAGGGCGAGAACTCCAGCCTCCTGCAGGTGGGGCTCCAGAGGGTCATCGTGAGCAGTCCCCTGCCTTCAGTCTTTAACTTGGGATGCACTGTCACCTGTCCTCCGCTTACAGACATCAGGATGGCATGATTCAAGTTCCTGCAGCCTGTCTTAATGGCCTATGGGAAGAAGACTTCTTGCCTCTCCCCAAAGTGTCCCTATGTCTCCTCCCTCCGAACATCCAAGTCAACAGCACCACTATCCCCCCAGAAATCCCCTCTCTTTCTTCCACCACTATGCCCTTCCCTCTAATCCATCAGTACATCCCACTCATTGTGCCCCCAACATTTATCTCAAACCCCTCCATTCCTTTCCTATCCTCCACAACCACCACCACTCACCTAGATAGCTACAAAAGCCCCCCACTGATCTCCCTGCTGCCGCCCTCCTCTTCTCAATCCATTCTCCCCAGGGAAGCCAGAGAGCTCCTCTGAAGACATAAATCAGACTTTGACATCCCTCTGCCTGAAACTCTCCATGGGCTCCCAACTACTGTAAACAAATATCATCTCCTAGCCTCAGCCTATAAGGCCTTTTGTAATCTGGCCATTACTACCTCTCCATCCTCATCTCTTAATATTCTCCCCCTCACTCACCCTGTTCCAGCCATTCTGGCCCCCTCACTGCTCCAGGAACATACTAAGCTTGTTGTTGCCTCAGGGCCTCTGCGCTTGCTGTTCTCTGCCTGGAATGTTCTTTTTCCAGATTTTTCCAGATGCCTTTATAAGTGACTTACTTTTTCCATTCAGGGCTTGGCTCAGAGGTCACTTCCTCACAGAAGCCCACTCTGAAATATTTGTAAATACACCCTCCCCATCACAGCTCCCACCCAAAGAGGTTATTTGCAAAACACTTAACATCTTACCACCTGAAATTTACATGTTTGCTCCATGATCTGTCCTCCCAGAAGACTGTTAGCTCCACGAGGGCAGGAATTTTTGTCTGTATTGTTCCCTGGTATACCCCAGGGTTCAGCTCAGTGCCTGGCACATAGTAGATGCTCAGTAAATATTTGTGGATTGGATGAATACACCCACCCCTGATGCCAGCTTCCTACCTGGACGCTCACGTCTTCCGTGGGGGTCTGGTTCACACCTAAGGCTGAAAACTGGGGGCCAATGTGGGCCCCTGTAAATGGGCCCCTGGCCCCGGACACCGTCTCCACCATCAGCAGTCCCACACAGAACAAACTCAGCACTGGGTGCAGATACAGCTGACCCCGCGGAGCCTGACCCTCACTCTCCGCTCCCCCTTCGGCAGTGTTTCACTTCCAAACAGCCGGTCACTCCGGTGGCCTGCAGAGAGTGAGGTGAGAAGGAGGGACAGTGTCACCAAAGAGCCTAGGCCCCAGGAGGAAGGGACTGAAAACTTTTTCAGTTGAGGAACTGCCCTCCCCGCTAACCCCACCAAAGGAAAACAAATGTAGAAACTCATTCTGGATGGAGGCTCTTTGGAAGGCCCCAAGGTCCCCGCTCATTTCGCATGCAGGTTAGTTATGCCCTTCTTCCTAGGTACCCCCGATAGTGTCTCCATGGAGATGGAGGCCTCTCCCACCCACACCCAGCCCCTAGCCCAAGACTGGAATATCAGGGCTGGAAGGAGGAATCCCAGGACACCAGAGGAGATTTCAGCTCGGGGGCGGGGGGGGGGGGGGGGCAGCTGGGGAAAATCAATACAGAAGGGGGCAGTGGTGGGGACTTGGCAAGCCCTCAGAACAACAAAAACATACTTCTGGGGGTGGACGTGGCCTCCACCAATTTGAGACAACTAAGCAATGCTGTTCTATGTCTTCCAGTGAGCTAAGCACTTATCACAGATGACCTCATTTAATTCCCGCAACTGGCCAAGGGGAGGTATTTTAATATTTCCATTTTACAGATGAGCAAACCTGGGCACAGAGCCAGGTCTTTGTCCTCACTCAGCCACTGTGCCTCACCTCTCTCATCCAGTCCCCAGGACAACCATGGAGATGTCATTGTCCCCGCCTGTCTTACAAAGGAGGGAACTGGGCTCAGAGCAGTTCCCTAACCTGCCCAAAGTCACAAGGCAAGGTCACAAAGCCAACCACAGCTTCTCTGATGGGGAAATCAAGGCCCAGAGGGAAGTGAATTGCTCAAAATCACACAGCATGTTAGCAGCAGAGCTGAGCTGGATTCTAGCATCTGCCTTTTACCTCAAGACCAGGGCAAACCCAGCTTCAATCCTTCCAAAGAAATCAAACTGGGAAAAAACCCAAGTCCTTGGCACACCAATTTCCTTCTTTTGGCTCTGCGCACGTTGTAGATGAGCATGTTTTGTTTTTGCCATCAACAGAAACAAAGTCCAGAAAACGTTACTTTTTTGTAATTCTTTGCACAGATATTTCTCAATGACCTGAAAGGACAGGAGTGGGGAGGAGGCTCCAGAGGAAGAGAAGGGAAAGGGGGCGCAGAAAAGGCCTGTCCCAGCTCTCTTTTCTCACCTGTTGACTTGCCCCTCTCCTGTTGTTTCCTGGAACTTGGCACAGATTTGGAACCAGACTTGGAACCAGACGCTCCAGCTTTCCAGTTCAGTCACACTTAGGAGCTGTGCGGCCTCGGGGAGGTCACTTCACCTCTCCGAGCTTCCGATTCCGCATCTGCAAAATGGAGACACATGCTGGCCCACTGGGGCATACAATAAGAGCTCAATAAATGCCTGCATCTCTAGTGTGCCTCCTCTCTATTGGCTGCCTGTTTCTTGTACTCGTTCACAAGGGAGCATTTATTGAGCACCTTCTGTGCGCCTGTCCGGAGCCCTACGCACAGACCTGCAGTCCCGATAGGAAGCCGCGGGTACAGGAAGTTGGGGCTGCAACCCCATCTGCGGCTGCCCTTTCTAGGTACGACACCCCGGGGAACGTCAACGTGCTGTTTCCCAGTCCTTGACGGATGTTGAGAAGTTGAAGTCCGGGTGCCGGCCCTCAGGCGGCGCCCTGGCGGACGGGGAGGCTCCCCTTACCTCCAGCCGGGCCTCGGACCCGCCAACTCCGAACCTCGACCCCGCCGGGCCTCGCGGCCTTCCCGGTCCCCCGCCGCCAGCCCGCGCTGCCCGAACTTCCCCCCACCCGTCACCGCCGATCCGGGGGCCCAGCGGGTGGCAGAGTCCAGGGCACTTCCCAGGCTCGGCCCGGGCGGGTCCGGGTCAGGCCCTGCCCTCGCTGGCCCCGCCCAGTGACACGCCCCCGACGGCTGGCCCCGCCCCCACCCTTAAAGGCACAGGCTCCCGCGAGGTCCCGGGACTGGCCCCTTTCTTTCAGTCCGGTGCCTGTCGGTCGGCTTGTGCCGCTAAAGCAGAAGCTAAGTAAAAATCTGTCGGGTAAAGACTGCAGGAGGCCGGAGAGGGGGCAGTTAGGGGATGAAACTAGGGGTTTTATTTCCAGACGCTTCTGGGGATCAGGGGGGATAAGGGGCGCTTGAGAAGGTCCCAGGAGGGGCAGGTCCCGCCTCACCCACAGATATTCCGGCCGTCCTGCCTGAAATGCCTGTTTGCGAGAACTCCTGATTAGGGTCAGCACTCCCCCTCGTAGCATCGCTTTTAAACGAAGAATATGGCAAATAGACAAGACAGGGGAGTCGGAGCTGCACTCATACCCCTCCCCGATTCCCAGCCTCTGGAGAGGTTCGGGTCCTCGCCGTCTTTCGTTGTGCGTGGTGGCAGGGCAGTGGGCTGGAACTGGGGCAGACGTCCCCTCCGGGGCAGCCTCGCAGCCCGCCCCCGCTCCTGCAAATGCACCTCCGACGCCTCCGCCCAGCTCCCTGGCCGCCCAGCCTCCCCATCACCTGCAGTCGGCGGCCCCACTCCCAGCGCACGTTCGGGACCCCTCAGCGTCCAGCCCTCGCACCCCTTTCTGACCTCCTCTGGTATCCCCGCCGCCACCCCCTCCCGCCCTGGCCCGGGAAGGGCTCCCCATTCCCCGAACACCCTGCTACTTACACATGGCCCGCACCCCTGCTCCTTCTGAGGTCCCTGCCCAGGATGCCACACTTCCCTTTTCCACCCCCACAAACCCTTGCTCATGCGCCTGGCCCACCTCAAAGGCCTGTCCTCCACCCTCCCCCGCCAACCTCCACGGCCTTCCCCCCAACCTCCATCGCCCCCACCCTTCCCGGGTCCTTACCTTCAAAGAGAACATACCTCCGTCTCCCCACTCTGGGTGGGATGACACTGTGGTCCAGAGCATGTTATATTTGGAATCTCAGGGCGTCTGGTTTCTGTGCAAACTTTGGTAAACACACTCTTTGAGCCTCACTTTCCTTCCCTGAAAAATGGGGATGATAATAGTACCTACCCCATGGGGTCCTTGCAAGATGAAATCCAACGCTGTGTGTAAAGCCCTGGGCCCCATGCCTGGAGGCTGAGTAAGTACTCCCTCCATAGAAGGATTATTCCATGAATCCTGCAATATAGGGACTGACATGCCTGATCCCCCATCAGCTGGGAGCCCATCAGAGCAGGGGGAAGGCCAAGCTCACCTGCATGCAAGTACAGGCAGCCAGCACAGGGCGCCCGCAGCTCCTGTCTGTGTGGGGCAATGACTGAGCCCGCTCTGGGGTCAGCTGCTCCCCAGCCCACCTGCTGTTTTGGGAAGTAGCTCCAAAACTGCTGAGTTTGGAGCCAAAGTCCATCCCTGAGGGGCCCTGACTGGTACTTGGTGGCCCAGCCAGTGTAAGAACTCAATGTCAACATCCTAGGTTAGCTGGTTGAGCGGATCACTACCTCCTTGTGTCCCAGGGCAGCTGGGGTTGGTGGGGGATGGGGAGAAGAACCTGTGTTCAGAGATCCCAGGAAAGAGCCAAGGCAGGAAAAGAAGCATGGGGAACAGAGAGGGGAGACAAATGGGGCCTGAGACACAGCCCCCCTGGTTTGCTCTCGCTCTGGTGGACAGTGTTCTGGGTTAGGGCCAATTTCCCAGTCTGGGAAAGGCCATTTTGACATCACAGACTCATCATAGGAGGACCTCAGAAGTCACCCAATCCAGGTTCAGATCCTAACTCTGCCACTTACTGACTAACTTGACCTTGGAAAAGTCATTCAATCTTTCTGAGCCTCAGTGTCCTCATCTGGGGAATGGGGTTAAGAAGAGCACCTGCAGGGCACTCACAGGACTGTAGTCAGGATGCACTGAGATCATACATGTAAACCCCATAGCCCACTGCCCGGTTCTTGCAAAAGCTGGATACACGGAAGCTGCTGGTATTATTATCACCGTCATTATTATTGCCGAGGGTAGAAGGACCTGACAATGGTCTGACACACCGTAGATGGAAATGTTGGTTGTGAATGAAGGATTTTGTGCTTGTATCAGGTATCTAGAGCTGTCATCCTCAAAACAACCACATTTTATTATATATCGGGGTTTCTGCCGGTCAAAAATTCGGGAAGGGCTCAGCTGGGTGGTCCTGGAGCGGGTCTCTTATGCGCTTGCGGTTCAGTGGTGGCTGGGCTGGGGCGGCCGGGGGCTGCCTGGACATTCCTCTTTCTACATGGGGTCTCGGGGCCTCTGCATGGGGTTTCTCTGCATGAGTTATCTCTGGGCTTCCGCAGAGCGTGGCGGCCTCAGGCAGCCGGACTCCCCAGATGGCATAGCCAGGGATGGAGGCAGCTCTGACTATGCGTGTGAAGGTTCCAGGGGACCGGGCAGTGGCCGCATTGCCTTTTATGACTTGGTTGTGGAAGTGACACTGTGTCACACCATGGGCATAGGCCCACCCAGAGTCAAGGAGAGGAAACAGACCCCACCTCTCAGGGGGAGATACGTCCAAGTTATGTCAGAGGAAGAGTGGGTGATGTGTGAGCTCTCGATGTGACTATATCTGGAAAGTACGATCTGCCACCCTGCCTTACTCCACAGAGGTCACTAATGGTGCGTATTTAGGTGGCAGGCATAGCAGCAGAGGGGAGTTATATTTTGGAGGTAGGAGGAGAAAGGACCCTCAAATCCCATTGGGTGGACAGCTGCGTACAGCATCACACATGGGCTGGTCTCGTCCTCAGCATCTTATGAACAAACCCCAAAAGAATAAAACTCAATAAGGACTGTTTATTGAAGACTTACATTTGTAGCGAGTGTTTACATGCTTGTCCCATCTAACAGCCCCATGGGGTGAGGGCTACGGTGATCCCCATTTCGCAGAGCAGGGAAACTGAGGTTCAGGAGATAAAGTGACCCGGCCCCAAGGTACCCACTGGGAAGCGGCAGAGATGGGATTTGCACCTAAATCTGTGTGACTTCAAGTGAGTCCCCTTTACCACCCTGAGCCAAACGTCCTGCATCACTCAAAGGGAAGGCCAGCTCTGCCCCACACCCAGCACCCCTGTTCAGCTTGCCCAGGGCATGGCGGCAGTCCCAGGAATAATGCAAGTACCTTGGGAACGTGAGCAGAAGTGGAAGGCTTGAAGGGGTACGTCAAAGAGGAACCAGGGAACCAGAAATTTCAGTCTTAGCCAAAGGCCCAGAGACTTGGAAAGTTCCTTCAGGATGCCCAAGTCTTACCTGAAACCAGTCCAAGTTCCTTCTGGATCCTAGCAGCCCTGGGAGTGAGCAAATAGTCACATCGCACCTACTTAACCCCCACCCCCAGGGACGCAGCGCTCACTACCTATTACAGCAGCTCAGTTACCAGAGAAGCGTCTTCATTGGCATTGCCAGGGGGAGTCGCCATTGGAATAATCCTTCTAGAAAGTGAGTTGGCAATTGATAGCTGTCCATCCTAAGAGCCACAAAAACAGAGGTGCCTTTGCTCCGGAGCGTTTCTGAGTGAAGAAGAGAAGATGTGAGCCATGCTGTCCGCACAAGTGTTCAGGACAGCGATCTCTAAAGTTGTGTGACAGTTAGAAGCCCCCTAATGGTCTGGCAACAGTGGATCGGGTAGACATCTCTGGGATCTCCTGGGAAATGTTGTCATGAGGTTGATTCACAGTCTGTTTTTCTTTCCCTTCTTCCTATGCCTCCTCCTTTGTCAGAGAGAGAAAATCTGCTTTTCTAGAACGTCCTCACCTCAGCTCTAGCACTGCCTCATGGAAGTAATTTAGATGACAGGTGGTGTGCAGAACTGAGAACTCTGAACTGAGAGAAGAAGGGCTGAGGCCAGAGAACAGTGCACCCTGGCTCCATGCTTTATCTGCCTGGTGCCTCCCTAGCATCATGTTCTAGAAGGCCTTCCTGTTCCTGGGGAACATCTGGTTCACCTCCACCAAGATATTCCATATATACTTGGCTTCCTCTTCCAATGGAGGCTTATAATTTATTTGCTTGCTTGCTTTATTTTTTAAAATGTTTAAAATTTATTTTCATTTTTTAGAGAGATGTTGAGTGGGGGAGGGGCAGAGGGAGAGAGAGAGAGAGAGAGACGATCTGAAGCAGACTCCATGCTCAGTGTGGAGCTGGACACGGGGCTCAATCTCATGACACCGAAATCAAGAGTCAGGTGCTTAACCGACTGAGCCACCCAGGCGCCCTTTTGAGATGTGTTATTGTGGACTATATTTTATATGCAAAATAGGGCAAAAATAGTTATTTATTTACAGTTAAAATAATAAAATAAACACATAAATACCCTCCATTCAGGTTAAAAAACAGAACTTTATCAGTACCTTAGGAGTCTCTGAAATCACCATCAACTTGATGATTGTGTAAATCATTCTTCCATCGTATGTATAAAGCTTTCTTTTGTTTCATATATGTATGAAATATATGAGAATGTATATGTCTTATTTCTAATGTATTTTATTTGACACGCATAACAACACAGGAAATTGTTACATATTGCTATATATTATGTATACGTAAATATGTTATGTTATAATGCATGTTATATACATTACATGTACATATATACATTTATCACTATGTAAGTATTCCTAAGCAATGACTTCTTTTGTTCTGCCTGTCTTTGAACTCTATGGAAATTGAACAGTATTTTTTATATTCTTCTGCAACTTCTTTCCTATACCATCCTGTTCATGGCCTTCATCCCTGTTGTGCCATGTACCTTCAATTCATGCATTTTCAGTTCCGTGTCATCATCATTGCCTGACTGGGCCAGGGCTTATGGGACATTTTTCCGTTGATGACTATATGTGGTCTGTTCCTGGGGTTGTTGCTACCAATGACATCTTTTTACACGTCTCCTGGTACGTGTGCAAACAAATTTTCCTAGGGTGTGGTGTCAGCCAGCATTCAACCAGGAGAATAACCAGGAGGAGGTCGAGATTCAGAGGTGTATTGCAAAGAGGGGATTTACAAGACTGTGGGGCCTGGTTGGGTAAATCCAAAACCCAGAGGGCGGGCTGGGGGAAAAGTCTTGGGCATGAGCCATCACAAGTAGAATTTCTTCTTTGGGGAAGCGTCAGCTCTGCTCTTAAAGCCTTTTGACAGATTGGTTCAGAACTACCTAGATGATCCAGGATAGTCTGATTTGCTTGAAATCAACTGATTATGGACTTTAATCACATCTATAAAATTCCTTCATGGCAACCACTAGCTCAATGCTTGATGGAACAACCAAGGACTATAGCCCAGCCAAGTTGACATATAACCATGACCTTCATGGTCGTGAACCAGGAAGTGGGATTGCTTGGGCCAGAGCAAGGAGCAGGTGGGAAAAGGATCACAGTGTGCATTTTTACACATGACATCATTCATTTGTTTATTTTGTTATTGGAAGGGCAGAAAGAATGGCTGTTGAAGTCTGAAAGCCAATTCAATAAATGATGAATTCATTCTGCCCTCCTACCCCTTTCTAAGGACCCACCACCCCCCTACCCTGCCCCTGCCCTGCCCCAGACAACCAGTTAAGAGCAGGTGTATGCAAATATATGCATATAGGTATCCCAACTCTGATTTCATTAAATTTTTTTTTTAAGATTTTATTTATTTATTTGAGAGAGAGAGACAGAGAGAGAGCATGAGAGGGGGGAGGGTCGGGAGGGTCAGAGGGAGAAGCAGACTCCCTGCCGAGCAGGGAGCCCGATGCAGGATTCGATCCAGGGACTCCAGGATCATGACCTGAGCCGAAGGCAGTCGCTTAACCAACTGAGCCACTCAGGCACCCCTGATTTCATTAAATTTTTATCAAAAACAGACTCGTGGGGCACCTGGGTGGTTCAGTCATTAAGCGTCTGCCTTCAGCTCAGGTCATGATCCCAGGGTCCTGGGATCGAGCCCTGAATTGGGCTCCGTGCTCCTCAGGAAGCCTGCTTCTCCCACTCCCCCTGCTTGTGTTCCCTCTCTCTCTGTGTCCCTCTCTGTCAACTAAATAAATAAATAATCTAAAAAAATAAAAAATAAAAACAGACTCGCAATATTGACGTTATTTTGTAACTTGCATTTTTAAAAAAATCAACATTTTATGGGTGTCCCTTATGCCAGGACATTTAAGTCTAAAGTCATTTTTTATAACAGTTGCTTAATATTCTGTTGGACAAAGAAAGGCACTGTAACTTTGCCAACACTTCTGCATTGGGGGGCACTTGCTAGGCTTCTGGGTTTTTGCCCCCTATCAATAATGCTTCATAAAATCCTTGTAGACGTTTCCTCTGATGCAGCTGCTTTTCTTTCTTTCGGACAGAATCCCAAAAGCAGAAGGCAGAACAACAGGCATGCGTATTTTAAATGTCAAGAGACTCCAGCAGATACTTCCCTAAAACGCTGTAGCAGTCCACACCCCAATCAGCAATGTCAGATCAGGGAATATCCATTCCCTGCATGCTCACCAGCACGGATTTTTGACAATTTTGTTAACTCTTGCCAACCCAATGGGAAAAAAAAAAATTACCTTCTCATCATTGCTTTAATTTGTATTTTTTCCCTGAGGGCAAGGCCGGCAAATTTTCAGAGGCTACTCGCTACTTGCATTTTCTTTTCATGAACTGCTGGCTCACCTCTTTTGAATATTTTTCTATGGGACTCTTGCCAGGGTTGCTAGTACAAAATGGCCTTGCTCAATCCGTTCTGGTGAGACTCTGTGCATGAGATCACTGCTCATTTTGGGACCCCCGATATGGCCTGGATAAGTACATCTTGGATCAGCCAGACTCAGGTACCCTACTCACTTGGCGTTTGTCCCTGGGGGAAGTTACCTCTACTCTGGGACGCTGGGTCTCCACCTTTGGGGTCCAGTCTACAGGAACACGGAATTGCTCCGTGGTCACATGCAGCACGCCCAAGGTGATTGGCAGTGGCCATAGGGTGTCACATGATCCACGGGGAGGATCATGAGCCATGTCCTGGGACAATGCTGTCACACCAGAGGGCCTGCCTAACACTGACTGGGTCATCACTGAGCCTGACTGGTGTCCTCTCTGCCTGGAGAGCCCTGTTTTCTTGGCATGGATGACTGCCTTGGATGGTGGGGACCTCAAAACTGGTTGTGATGAGGGTAGGACCTGGATAGGGGCCAGGGTGTGGGGGACAGGCTGGGATCCTGAGACATGAGGTCTGGGGAGCACAAGGGGGTGGCATTAGGAGGCAGGACAGGCTAGGGTCCCATTACTTCCAGGCTTCCGTAGTGCCCAGGATGACACACAAACCTCTGGAGAAGCCTCTATGGTTGGTGTAAATGACTATTGTCCCCTTTTCACTTGGGCTCAGAGAGGTGAGGTCACTTTCTCAAGATCACACAGCCAGCAAATGACAGAGCTGGGATTTGAACCCAAGTCTGTCTGAATCCCCAACTCCATGCTCCTAACCAGGACCGCACACTGTGTGGCCAATGCAAGGGCTATTGCCCTTGCTTCCAGTTGGTCAGTCCACAGTGGGCACCTGGACCAAATGCCAGGGGGAAGTGCCCCACAGAACTCTCAGTGGAGCAGCTTTAGACAAGTCCAGTGTACTTAGAAAGCACCAGCGCGGGCACCTGGGAGGCTCAGTTGGTTAAGCGACTGCCTTCGGCTCAGGTCATGATCCTGGAGTCCCGGGATCGAGTCCCGCATCGGGCTCCCTGCTCAGCAGGGAGCCTGCTTCTCCCTCTGACCCTCCCCCCTCTCATGTGCTCTCTGTCTCTCTCATTCTCTCTGTCTCAAATAAATAAATAAAATCTTTAAAAAAAAAAAAAAAGAAGAAAAGAAAGCACCAGCGCTGGGGAGTAACAGTGATGAGTGCCACCAACTTCCAGCTCTTATTTAACCCTGGTAGCCCTATGAGGTAGGTCCGGTTCTTGGGTCTTTTTTAGAGATGGCCAAACCGAGGCAAAGAATGGTGACGTCACTTTAGACAAGGACCCCCCCCCCCCCCCCCCCAGCGAATGAGGGTTGGAGTGGGGACACAGGACCCTATCTGTCTCTAGCCAGGGGCCTTGCACCACCATTTGGAGGGAGGCAGGAAATGGTATCCAACGGAAAAGGTGGGGAATCAGTGGAGGGGGCCCTCTGGTGGTGGGCACGGTGGGCAGCGTCCACGGTGCACCGGAGCTGAATTTAAATCTCTGTTCCGGGCGCCTGGGTGGCTCAGTTGGTTAAGCGACTGCCTTCGGCTCGGGTCATGATCCTGGAGTCTCGGGATCGAGTCCCGCATCGGGCTCCCTGCTCGGCGGGGAGTCTGCTTCTCCCTCTGACCCTCCTCCCTCTCATGCTCTCTGTCTCTCATTCTCTCTCTCTCAAATAAATAAATAAAATCTTTAAAAAAATAAAATAAAATAAATCTCTGTTCTGATATTTCCTAGTGGCGTAACCTGGGCAAGTCATTTTACCTGCCAGAGTCTCAGTTTCTGCATCTGTAAAATAGGAATAGGAATAGTGGGGACTTCTCGGGTAGCTGTGAGGATTCGGTAACAGAAAGTGTTCGCAGGTTATGATTAACACATGGTAGTGATGCCAGATAACTGTGCCAACGGAGGGATTCCTTCCTTTCCAGGGATGGGAAGACTGCTGGAGTGCCCCCTCAAGTCCAACTCACCAAGGGTAGGCAGAGTAGGGAAAGGGCACCCTGGAAGTTTTAGGAAAGTTATTTTGGGGCAAATCAAGGACCATCCCGTGATCTCATGCCATCTTCTCTCCTCCTTCACTGGCCTCCTTTCTGTTTTTCCAAGGCCAGGAAGTCTCAGCCTGCTTCCCACATGAGGACTGTGACCACTTACTAACTCCTGGCTAATCTCCCCCAAACCTCTGCCTTCCTCACTGCCTTCACTCCCCAGCTCAAACACCATCCGTGGCTCCCCATGGTTCCCAAAGCTCAATGTCCACCTCCTACCTTCAACCTACCCTTTCAAACTGCCTTCCTGTCCAATCAAAACAACGGGACCCTGTCAAAATATTAAATCAGATCATGTTTCACTCTGCACCAAACTCCCCTGCGGAGAAAAGTTTTGCAAATCTTTTATCTGATAAGGGACTTGTATTTAGCATCCATACAAAACTCCTACAACTCAGTAATAAAAAGGCAAGTAATGCATTAAAAACTAGGCAAGGGATCGGACTGACAGTTCTCCGAATAGACATACAAAGGGCTTAGAAGCATATCATTCTTCATTAGGAAAGTGCGAATCAACACTCTGAGATACTACCCCCCACCTGGCCCAAGGATGGCTATGGCTTAAAAAGACAGACAATAACAAGTGTTGGAGAGGATGTGGAGAAAATGGAACCCTCGTGCAGCAGTGAGAAGGTAAAATCATGCCACTGCTCTGGAAAATGGTTTGGCAGTTCCTCAAAATGCTAAATATAGAATCACCATCTGACTCAGTATATTAGTCAACTCGGGCTGCCATATCAAAGTACTGCGAGGCTTATCCAACACACATTTATTACTCATGGTTCGGAAGGCTGGGAAGTCCAAGGTCAAGGTGCCAGTGTTCTTAGTTCGGCCTCATGTTTTTTTTTTAATTCAGTCACTATTATTATGCTCAAATTGTCCTGGTTTTAACCAGTGCGGAGCCTCTGCAAGCGGGCTCCTGCCCTTTGGACATAGCTCCATCCTTCTTTGAGTAGCTCTATGGTTTTGGGCACAAGATGTTCCAGGCTCATCTTGTGCTTTCCCTGGCCCAGCCTGGAATTTAGCTTTTTCTCTGTGGAGTCTTGTCTCCCTTTGGTGGATCTGGGCACGAGGTGTGCTCCTTATCTGGGGTGTCATTGCCCCTGGGGCTTCTTAATTGGACCGAGCAAGGGAATGTATATGTAGATTTCTCTGCCTAAATCTGAAAAACCACGAGTCCACGCTGATATTTCCATTTCAGCCCACTGCCACAACAACCTTCCGAGGCTTCTAGCTTTCTAATATCTGTATTTCTCTTAGTGATAAACCTGGATCCCAAATCAGCATTACATTTATTCATTTGCTCAATCCCACACTACACAGAGAATAGTTTCAGAATACCACTTTGCAAAAACAAACTTACGACATAGAGTTTAAGATTCATGCAGTGTGGTTCTGTGATTTATTTGAAATAAGTCAGGTTTGTTTGTCTCTGCTTGCATTCCTTTTTATGGATTTTTCCCATACTGTTGATTTGAAAAAATTTTTAACTACACAAAATATCAACACATTTCCAAAAGTCAAAACTATACAAAAAGAGAACACTGTATGTTAATGATACTGGAATTACAAAAAAAAAAAAAAAAAAAAAGGAAACTACAAAAAGATATCGTCATAGACATGTCATTCTCTCTCCTAACCCTCCCACCCCCTTCTCATCCACCTCCTTGGGGAACAAAGGAAACTGTGTTTCCTTTGCAAAAATTAGAAGATTCAAGTACGTTTTATCTCCCCTTCTTTCTTACACAAAAGATAGCATACTATATATACTTTTTCACACTTTGCTTTTGTCAACAAACACTATGTCTTAGAAATCACTCCAGTTTATAGAAAACTTCCCCTTTCTTTTCTTTTTTACAGCTGTGTAGTACTCCATTGTGGGGATGATCCAATTACTCAATGAATCTCCTACATATAGGCATCAGGGTGTTTCCAATATTTTAAAATTATGAACAGTGCTGCGGTGAACAACATTACGTATATATATTTAGGTGGAATTGCTGGGTCAGAAGGTAAATGCATGTGAAGTTTTTCGAGACACTACCTATTTTCCCTCCATTTAGCACACCTACCAGCCATTTATGTATGTCCATTTCTCCAGGGTCATCAAGAGAGTATGTTGTCAAGCTTCTTAATTTTTTCTAATCTGATGGGTGAGAAGTCATTTTTTTTTTAAGTTTTTTGAAAAGTAGTACAGTTTCTGTGCAGTCTTTATCCAGCTTCTCTCAAAGATAACATCCTCCATAACCAAAATATAATGATCAAAATCAGGAAATTGACATTAACACCTCACTTTTAACTAAATTACAGACCTTATTCCAATCTCACAATTCTCACATGCACTCAAAACTTCTGGTGTATATTTCTATGAAATTTTATTCTCAGTGTAGCTATAATTTGTATTTCTCTTATGGCCAACGAAGTGAGCATTTTTCGTAAGTTTAAGGATCATTTTTTAGATCTTTTTTTTCATGAATTATCTGTTCATTTTTTGGTCTATTTTTCTATCCTGTTTTCACATTTACCTCCCTCAAATTTAAAGAGTTCTTCATATACTAATGATATTAGCCTTTTAACTATGATATATGTTGTTGTTGCTGTTCAAAGATTTTATTTTATGTATTTGACAGAGAGAGAGAACACGAGAGAGGGAACACAAGCAGGGGGAGTGGGAGAGGGAGAAGCAGGCTTCCCGCTGAGCAGGGAGCCCGATGCGGGGCTCGATCCCAGGACCCTGAGATCATGACCTGAGCCGAAGGCAGACGCTTAAGGACTGAGCCACCCAGGCGCCCCTATGATATACATTGTAAATATTTTCTCCTGGTTTGTTAGTTATCTTTTGACTTTGCTTATGGTATTTTCCACATGCAAAAGTTACAGAAGATTTTATATAGTCAACTGTATTAATCTTTTACTATATCTGAATTTTAAGTCATAGTTAGAAGGCCTTTTTCCACACACAAGTTATGGAGGAATTCATCCATATTTTCATCTATAATTGCAGTTTTATTTTTTACATTTAGATGCTCAGCATTCAGGAGTTTCTATTTGTGTATGGTGTGAGGAGTGGATCCTGGAGCAATTAAGTAAATATAGCAAAATATTGGCAATTGATGGCAGGCACATGGGTAATTACCACGGTTGCAACTTTTCTCAAGGCCTGACAATTTAAAAAAATAAACAGCTCTGGGTAAAGTGTGTTAAGCGGAGTTTCTGCAGGTGGACGGAGGCGCGGGGGGAGGCGCCTTTAAGGTGGGCCCCGCCCACCCCGGAAGGGCTCGCCCAAGCCCCGCCCTCCGCCGCGCGTCGCCTTCGCCCCGGTCCGCGCCGGCCCCGCCCTCCGCAGCCGAGTACAGTCACGTGAGCCGCGCTGCGGCGCTCCGCTCCGCGCCGTCATGGTGGCCCCGATGTACGGTTCACCGGGCGGCCGCCTGGCCCGGGCGCTGACGCGGGCGCTGGCGCTGGCCCTGGTGCTGGCCCTGCTGGTCGGGCTGTTCCTGAGCGGCTTGACGGGCGCAATCCCGATCTCGGGACGCCAGTGGGGGCCCAACGGGCCGGTCCCTCCCGAGTCCCGCAGCCGCTCGGTGCTCCTGGACGCCGAAACCGGCCAGCTCCGCCTCGTGGATGGCCGCCACCCGGATGCCGTGGCCTGGGCCAACCTCACTAACACCATCCGCGAGACCGGGTAAGGGTTGGCCCAACCCCGCGCGGGACCGGCCGGGGGAGGGGCTCGCACGGGCTCCGGGCCTCAGCGCCCCCGGCTCCCTGCGGGTCAGTTTCCCCTCCTCTGAGGCTGTAGCAGGTCCCTGGTTGGGTGGGGGCTAATGCAGCATCCCTCAGCTCATGGGGACCAGTCCCTCGCCTTCAGTAAAGGGTGACAGTACCTCTGTTACACTTAGAGACCAGATCCCTACCACCCAGACCCCAGTGCCTCCATCTGGATTAGGTCTGCGGAGCACCCCGTCCCCCCATCCCCACCGCCCTTGGGCCAGAAGGCTGGTGATAACTCTTCAAGAGAGAAACCCTCACTTCCTTGAGTGTGGCTTACCCCACGAGTGCCACGCTCCTGCCTCTGTTCCAGAACTAGGGCAGCCCGACTGAGCCTGGATTCTAGGCCAGTGGGAAAACCCAGGATCCCTAAATTCATGTAGATCCAGATAGTATTTTTGCTTGGGCTCTGCTCCTCCTTTCTCTCCTCCTTCCTGGTCCAGGGGAAAGTTGCTTAGCCAGATAGTTGGTATGGAGCTAAGTGCTCCATCCTTGGTAGTCATGATCAGCTGCTGTTCTGACTGGGCTCCCATTTCGTTATCTGTGGCTCAGATTTTGAGGATGTGCTCTGGCTGGGAGATTGGGTGGTACCCTTCTCAGGCCCTGTACCAGGGCTTCTGCCCATGCATTCATTCATTCATTCACTCACCTGATGTACTTGGCCTTGGGGACATAGAGCTGAGCAAGGTGGGTCTCCATTTAGAGGGGGAGACAGCACCAGAAGGGTAACCTGAGTCAGTGGGAGTGGGGAAAATCTGCCTTAAAGCCTTGTCAGCAGGGCTCAGGCCCTGGATTAAGGCTATGCTGGGGATCTTAGTGAACCCTAAGGCCCCCTCCCCGTTCCACCCTCCCACTGCTCCCATCCATTTTGCTGGCATGCATTAATTCCTGCAGGCGTTGGGGAGATATAGGACACTGAGAACACTCCCATCTTGATGCTTTGTGGTACTTGGGAGGGTATCAGATAGACAGAGGGGAGATTGTGAGGAGGGGATTTGCTGCAGACACAGGAGCTGGGTGGGGCTGATCTGGGAAGGCTCCCAGGGAGAGGAGGCCACAGGGTGGGCTAGTTATTGTCTATGGAGGGAACTAGAGCTCTGTGGCTCTGGAATCTGGTGACCCATTCTCTGCTGACTCACACGTGTTTTTGGCCCTGCTTCGCAAAGCCAAGAGGGCATGACAAATCTCTGCCTCCATGTTAGCTAGGAAGGAGGCACAGAGGTGAGGCCCAGCATGGGAAGGGGGCCTTGTCCCCAGGAGGCCCCTACTGGGCTGTGTTGCTCTGAATTATGGAAAACAGAAATGGAGAGAGGACTTCCTTGATTGTGGTGGATGGAAAGCTCTTTGTGGCCCAGCTCCTTCGCTGTGTGACCTTGGGCAAATCACTTCGCCTCTCTGAACCCGTTTCCTCTACTAAAGGTGAGGCTTGAAGGGAAATTCAGTGGGATCACAGAAAGCAACTCTGTTTGTTTACTGAAGGAAGAAATGAGTGAAAGAGAAAGGAGCAGGTGTCCTCTGCCCTCATTTTACAGTTAGGGAAACAGGCCTGAGGCAAGAGCCCAGGTCTCGTCCACACTTCTTGCTCTCATGTCCCCTTTCCAGCATCCTTTCTGTCCAGTTGGCCTATTTAGCACTGGGGGCTGGGCTGTTGGGAGAACTGTATCAGAAGCCCCTATTTTGGGGTTCCTGGGTGGCTCAGTGGGTTAAGTGTCTGCCTTCAGCTCAGGTCATGATCCCAGGGTCCTGGGATCGAGTCCCTCATCGAGCTTCCTGCTCAGTGGGGAGCCTGCTTCTCCCTCTTTCCCTCCCCTCTGCTTGTGCTCTCTCTCTCTCCCAAATAAATAAATAAAAATTTTTTTTAAAGATTTTATTTATTTATTTGGCAGAGAGAGACACAGTGAGAGAGGGAACAGAAGCAGGGGGAGTGGGAGAGGGAGAAGCAGGCTCCCCGCGGAGCAGGGAGCCTGATGTGGGACTCGATCCCAGGACCCTGGGATCATGACCTGAGCCGAAGGCAGTCGCTTAACCGACTGAGCCACCCAGGCGCCCAAATAAATAAAATATTTAAAAAAAAAAAGAAGCCCAGATATTGGAAACAGGGAAACTGAGGCCCTTAAGATCGACCTCTTAGAACTCAGGGATAAGATGAAAGAAAGACATCTGAGGTTTCCTGGCCCCCGATCAACAGAACCTCTGAACTGTGGGTGCCTGTCTCGTTTTTCAAAGGATGGAGGCCAGGGATTTGACTCTTCTGTTTACGTGAGTTGGGATCTCTCTTCCTTCTGTCCCTCAGAATTCGCCACAGGGGATCCTGGGATTGTCAGGATAAATTCCGTGTCCTCTTTCCCCCCTGTAGTCTATCCTCTTTCAGTTGTGCTGTATCTGACCTGGGACTGATACTCCCCATGAAGCCTGAAACATTTAGGATTCAGTGCTTGGGCATCAGAGGTGCCCCAGGAGGCCAAGCCTGCGCCAGTTTGATTCCAGCCTTGGTGTTGGGGAGGCTGCACCCCTCCAGCCCTACCTTTTCCTCCACCCCTGACTCTGCAACCAGCTGCCCAACCCAAATCACGAGTCACTGCGGAGTTGGGAAAGGAAGTGAGTACCAATAAGAGGGAATTACCCTGTTAAGAAGCAGGGAACCCACTCAAATCCACCAACTAATGAGTAGAAACCCAGCCCAGTAAAGTGGGTAAATACCATCCAGCTGTTCTTGGAAGTCAGAAAAGGTGAACATATCCCATCAAGAGTGAGGAAGGAATTGTAGGCAAGATAAGGTAGGTGAAGGTGTCCATGGTGCACTGTGTCCAGGTCAGGGCGTGGTGACCGGGGGAGGTTTGTGACCCCCCCCTGCTCATCACAGAGCAGTGGTCTGGTTTTTCTCAAACGTGGCCTCTTTAGACCCTGGAGTCGTCAGGCATTAGGCACCCGTGACATAAAATCACAGTGTGGCCCATAGACGCTCCAGATTAAAAAAAAAGAAAGAAAAAGAAGATTGGAGAAACAGATCAGTACTGCCAACTTTTTATTTTTGTCAAGTGAGTGCATTAAAACCAAAACAGAAGAGCATTTATTGATCTCTGTCAATTTTATCTCATAAAAGATCAGCTATTTTAGAACCAAGTAAGCAGGAAGGACGCGTTCTTTAACAGAGAGCAGTCTAATGGGTACATTTAACTTTAGAAACGCTTGTCAGTGGTTTCCTTTTGACCAGGGATGGGGATAGAGTTTTGCAAAGTTGTCAGTCGGCACAGCAGTGAGGGAATCTGGAGGCCGTTTGCCCAAGTTCAAGCCTCCCCCATTTTACAGATGGGGAAGTCGAGGCTGGAAGGGCCAGGAAGTGTAGTATGGAGCAGAGTTTACTATCAGAGCGATCTAGGCTCGTATTTTCGCCTGCCTCATCTCTGTGGCAAGGGTGGTGAGAACCCTTTAGGATGGGGGGAAGGGGGGGGTGAAGGGGTGAGGAATCATTTGATTAGGCTTAGGGCCTGAGGCAACAGAGGGATCCTCAGAGATCAGCCTCAGGGGCTCCGGCACTGAAGTCTGGTGGCTTGGAACAAAACCCGTTAAATGGGAACGTCCCCTGCCCAAAGTGTTCTGGAAAGATAGGTGGAAACCCATCTCTGGGTTTTTCTGAGGACTCAGGCAAAGTGAATAAAACCCATCTAAATGGAATCACCCCAGTTGCCCTTTGGAACAAGGCAGCGCACAAGGAGATGGGGGAGGGTGGTGATTGTTAGACAATTAACTTTTTGCGGTAAAAAAAAATCCCAGCAGTTTAGAAAAGTTAGGATGTGTGAGGCAAGTCCCCACATATATAACCACTGTTAGCTCTTTCTTCCACAACTTTCTATGCAAAAATAGGCCTAAGCGTGCATGTGTATGTTTAAGTGTAGGTATGCGTGCGTGCATGCGTGAGTAAAATGCTTGCACACACAGGGTTATCCTGAGTCTACCATTTATCCTTCTCTGATCTTTTTTTTATGTTGTCTCTGAATCTCGTCAGCACATGGCAGCCCTTTCTCATCGTAGCAGTTGCCCTGTTATGTCATTACCTGCTTACATGCCCCCCGCCCCCAGCCACCCATCACCCCCGCATTAGCCTTGGGAAGGCCAAGCCTGAATGTCCTTCACTTTCGTGCACCCTCGGTGTCTGGCACCCGGTAGGCTCAAAATGGCTTGCTTGCTGCAGGTATCAGGTGAGCGAGTTTTGATCGTCTTTTCCTCTCCAGAGTTCTCTCTAGGCCACAGCTGTTCTTGCCCTGGAGCTCTCGGATGGCGTGTTGGCCACCTCCCCGTGAGACCGTCTGGCAGAGCCTGGCTCTGCCTTGTTTCGGAGCCTCTTCCTGGTCTCATTAGCATCTTCCTGGTGCCCCTCATTTTCTTCGTGGAAATTGCCTTAACAAATGTTTGTCCCCGAGTTACAGAAGCCACCTGGGTGAATAGTTTTGTGTCCTAGGAGCAAGAATGAAATCCAGAACCATAAAGGAAAAGATGGATAGATTTGGCTGCGCAAAAAAACCCAAAAACCTCTATATGGCAAAAGCAAAAGCAAAAAATCAATTAAAATACAAACATATTTTCAATATTAGTGACAAGCAGAGGGCTAATGTGTACATAGAGAACTTCACAAATCAATAAGGAAAGAAACTCAAGGGAGAAAAGTGAGTAAAGCCCTTGAACCAGAGAACTATAGGTGACCAGTAAAAATTTAAAAACAAGTATAGGGGTGCCTGGGTGGCTCAGTCGGGTAAGCGTCCGACTCTTGATCTCAGCTCAGGTCTTAATCTCAGGGTCGTGAGTTCAAGCCCCGTGCTGGGTGTGGAACCTACTTTAAAAATAAATAAATACGTTAATTAATTAAATTAAAAAATTAAAACAAGGATAATTGAACTAATTAAAGGATTATCATCAAAACAACATGATTGCGTTTTTCAACCAATTTCAATTTCAATTAACCAACCAATTTCAATTAATTAAATTAAAAAATTAAAACAAGGATAATTGAACTAATTAAGGGATTATCATCAAAACAACATGATTGCGTTTTTCAACCACTGCCTTGGCAAAGATGAGAAAGATTGCTAGGAATCCTTTCAGGCAAGGAGTGGACAGACAGGAGTGGGTACGTTTTGGCGAGGTGGTCTACAGCCAAGCATGGTTGCAGGTTGGTGGTGCTGGCCTCACCTGGCCGCTAGTTAGAAATATAGGGTCTTGGGCCCCTGCCCCGACTCCTGATCAGAATCTGCTCCTGAACCAGGTCTTTGAGTGACATGGATGCATATCAGAGTTTGGGAAGTGCTGCTTCCCGGAAGGAATGGGAGCCAGTCTGCTTGGACCTGAATCCCGGCTCGGCCCTTTACCAGCTCTGTAACCTTCGGCAAGTGTATCAGCTAGTGTTGGGCAACGGTGCTGTGTAACGAACTAGCCGCCAAACCCACTGGCTTCAAAGATAACCCAGGGTTATTTTCGGTGGGTCCAAGGGGCAGCCAGGGCAGCTCTGCTTCATACTATGGGTCTGCAGAGCTGGTCTGCTCCATGTTTCTGTCATGTTCCTGAGAGCAGCGGGCTGGCTGGGCCATGTTCTCCTGCAGAGGCAGAGGAGGGCAAGCAGAAACAAAGGAGGCCTCGCAAAGGCTAATCTTACACCTGGCACACGGTCAGTTCCATCCATTGGCCAAAGCGAGTCATATGACGGAGCCCAGATCAGTGGGGCGGGGAGGGACTTGGCCATGGGTAGGAGGGACCGCAAAGCCACACGGCAGAGGGCACAGAGAGGGTGGAGGGGTAGTAGCGCAGGCTTCCACGGCAGTTACGGAACTTTGTGCCTTAATTTCCCTCCTCTTCTGTACTACGGGGAGTAGCAGTGCCTGCCTGGTAGGAGCGTGGGATTGTCACAAGGATTGAATGAGTTAGTAGACCAGAAGTGACTAGAACGTCATCTAGCACAGAGGAAGCCCTTGTTTTTTTTTTTTTTTTTTTAAAGATTTTATTTATTATTTGACAGAGAATGAGAGAGAGAGAGCACATGAGAGGGGGGAGGGGCAGAGGGAGAAGCAGACTCCCCGCCGAGCAGGGAGCCCGATGCGGGACTCGATCCGGGGACTCCAGGATCATGACCTGAGCCGAAGGCAGTCGCTCAACCGACTGAGCCACCCAGGCGCCCGAGGAAGCCCTTGTTTGACACTGGCTGGTAAGGGGTGGATTAGTACAGCTTTTGGGGGGGTGGCCGTTTGTCAAGGCTGGTTAAAATTAAAAATGCCTGTGCCCTTTGACCCAGCAGCTCCTCTTTGAGGGATTTCACCTGACAAGTGCACAAAGACAGACAGACGGCCATTCGCACGAATGGCAGTTCCTCACTCTATCTTTCACGGTCTAACTGGAGGTGGCCGCGTGCCCAGCCCAGGGCCGGCTTTGCATGTGCCCCCACGCTGACCGGGCCCGCTCTCCTCCCCGTCTAGGTGGGCCTTTCTGGAGCTGCAGACGAACGGCCACTACAACGACAGCCTGCAGGCCTACGCCGCGGGTGTGGCAGAGGCCGCTGTGTCTGAGGAGGTAAGGGCCAGATGGGGGACCTGGGGCTCCCGCCTCCCACCCCACCCAGCGTGCACCCCAGGAAGCTCGGAAGGGTTCTGAGGTGAGGTGCGTGCAGATTGGGCTCCCTGCTCCCACCCCCAGCCCTCCACGTAACTGGGCAGCCAGAGCTCACGTGCAGTCTTTAAAAAACTTAGGCTAGGTAGTATTTGATGCGTATGAAGGATGTATGACATTTTCTGAGTCACAGAGCAATAAAACAAACATCCAGACTAAAACGTACAGTGTTACTGTTCCCTCTGAGGCCCCCTTCCCAACCCCTGCCCCCAGAGGCACCATCACCCTAAATGTGACTTTCATTCATTCATTCATTCATTCATATTGAGATATCATTCACATGCCATAAAACTCACTATTTTAAAATGTACAATTCAGTGGTTTTTATATTCATAGGGTTGTGCAACGATCACCACTACCCCATTCCAGAACATTCTCATCGCCCCAGAAAGCAACCCCATACCCAAAGCTCCTTTTTCTCCCTCACCCCGGCCCCTGGCAACCATTAACCTACCTTCTGTCTCCATGGGTTTGCTGATTCTTGACATTTCATGTGAGTGGGTGGTCTTCTATGTCTGGCTTCTTTTCCTCAGCATCGTGTTTTCGAGATTCATCCCCGTTCTAGACTGTGTCAGTCCTTCACTCCTTTTTGTGGCCAAATAATACTGTCTTGGACGGACGGACCACGTTTTATTTAGCCATGCATCCGTGGACGGACACTTGAATTATTTCCACCCTCTTACTTTTGTTAAACTAGTTGTACCACACGTGTGGAATCCTCGGACAACCTCCTGTTTTGCCCGACTTGATCTGGGGCTTTAGAGAAGTGCCAGCATCAATCTCAGAAGGCGGCTCGTCTCGGAAGCGGGCGACACTTCGTGGTGACCGCCCGTCTCCTGCAGCATGGGGGGAGGTGTGACACCCACTTGGGAAAGTCATTTGGCAATGGTAGCGTTGAGTCCACACGTGCGCTGGGGCCGCCGAGCACCATATGATAGACCTTGGGGAAGGAATCAGCAACACGATGGCTCCTGGATGCTGGCTGCTGAGGGGGGAGAGCACGTGACAGATGACTGCACACAGGGGACACCCCCTTATAAAGCTCACACTCCTTGTTCTGACACCCAGCAGCCGTTTTGGACGTCCGCTTGGGACCTGGATGTCTGGGGAGCTGCTCAGACGCTGGGCCAGGCCGGCGCTGCTGGGGGTGCGGTGAATGAGGCAGGATTCCGTCTTTCAGGGGGCCTGCTAGCCTGCCAGGAACACTGAGGCAAGGCCCCAGGGGCTCTCCTGTGAGGAAGCCCGGACACGTGTGCCAGGAGCCCGGCCCGTGTTCTCTCCCTCAGCCCGCACACCAGCCTCCCCGCCCCACCGAGGGAAGCGTGACTGCCCCACCGGGGCTCAGGGAGGTGAAATTACTCACCCAGGGTCACACAGCCAGTCAGCAGGGGGGCCAGCATTCAAACCCAGCTGTTTGACCAGAGTCTCTGTTTCTGAGCGTTTTGCTCTGCCGCCCGCGCCCCTCCCCCCCGCCACTGGCCCGGGAGCTTCTCGTGAGTGGTGATGGTGTCCTGTCCCCAGCTGTGTCCCCTGCACCCAGGCCAGAGCCTGATACAGGACAGGCACTTGGGAAATGCTTCTGGAAGTAGTGGAAAGGTGTATGGGGGAAGTGGCATCTTTTTGAGGCCTCGGGGGGCAGAGGAGAAATCGGATGTGTTTCAGGGAGCTGGCCGTGGAGCGGGGGGGTGGTCCTTAAGCGATCAGTCTTGGGGTACCGGGTGCTGCCACAATCCCCTCACTGGCCTGTGTGTCTTGGGAGTATTTCCAGTGTGGCGAGGGCTGTGGCTGGAAGTTAACCCCGCAGCCTTTGGGAAATTACAAATCCACACCTTTCCAGGGTTCAAATCTTGACTCTTTGATTCAGTACCTGGAGGACCTTGGGAAGTTAGTCACCTGCCCGTGCCTCGGTGTCTTCAGCTATGAAGCAGGGATGGTGAGGATAGCAATGTCCTTGCAGAGTTGCCTTGAGCTTTTTGTGGGTGCGTTCATACAGAGTGCCATCCATGTGAGTTCCAGGCGACGGACCAGGTCCCCGTAGTGCCACAAGATAGGGGACGCCCCTGCCCCTGCTGGAAAGACAGCTGGGTGGACTCGGGATTCCAGGCCAGGCCTGGCTGATCTTGGCCGGTTCCACGCATGCTTCCG
>NW_023270436.1:10523822-10524866 GCF_011800145.1 Mirounga leonina
TCCAGGCCAGGCCTGGCTGATCTTGGCCGGTTCCACGCATGCTTCCGCAGTCAGCTGGCTGGTCAGCGGGGGCAGCTGGGTGGCTTCGAACGGTCTCCTTCATGCATCTGGGGGTTGGCTGTCTGTCAGCCTGGGTGACGGGGCCGACGGGGCTGATGTTGAACATGCCCTGTCTTATTCATGTGACATCAGGCCGGGAGGTGTGGAAGGCCTCTCGACGGCTGGTTGAACCGGCCCGGCATTCACTTGTGCACGCGCATGTCAGTTGTGAGTTCTCTGCCGTGTCCTCGGGGCTTTGGACAGGACACGGTAGGGGCGCCAAAGTCGTAGTTTGTTGACCGACTGAATACATCCATAGTTTGGGGGTCTCCAGTAACAGAGGATGCTCAGTCTGGAGCAGACTTTGAATGCTAAAGGCTCTCAAAGGAGGGAGACATCCAGAAGCTTTGGGCCCTGATGGGACAAGAGTGGGTTGGGTGGGAGGGGCCTCGGGGGGACGAGAGCCAGCAGGAGCAAAGGTGCGGAGGGGCCTCACCAGGGCACCATGGTTCTCGGAGGCCTGGACGGGGTGAGAAGTGTGAGCCCGAGTGGGGAGCCAGCGGGGTCCTCGGTGAGGAGAGCAGCCTGGTTACCCCGCCCCGACCCTCGCCCACCTCGCCTGCCCCGCAGCTCATCTACATGCACTGGATGAACACGGTGGTGAATTACTGTGGCCCCTTCGAGTATGAAGTCGGTTACTGCGAGAAGCTCAAGAGCTTCCTGGAGACCAACCTGGAGTGGATGCAGGAGGAGATGGAGCTGAACAAGGGCTCTGCTTACTGGCATCAGGTGGGTGTGGCCCCCATGCTCTGTGGGAGGGGCGCGGGCTGGGTCTGCTCTGGGGACCTGCCACTGCTGTGGCTTCTGCTCGCCAGCTGCCTGTCTCCCAGCCCTCTTCACCAGCCCTTTCCCCCTCCCTCCCTCCCTCCCTCTCTCCTTCATCCATCTACCCATCCACCCATCCATCCATCAGTCCTTCCTCTCTCCGTGGCCATCCACCCACCC
>NW_023270436.1:10524876-10816921 GCF_011800145.1 Mirounga leonina
CCATCCATCCATCAGTCCTTCCTCTCTCCGTGGCCATCCACCCACCCATCCATCCATCCTTCCACCCTCCATATGTCTGTCCATCCATCCAGTCTTCTCTCCCTTCTTCCCTCTCCCTCTGTCCCTCGCTCCCAACTATCCATCCATTCATCTACCTACCCACCCAACCACCCATCCATTCATCCATCTGTCCATCCAGCCATTCAGTCCTCCCTCCCGCCATACTGTCTTCCCTTTCCCTCCATCCTTTCCTCTCTCCCTCCTACCCACCCATCCATCTGTCTTCCATTCATCCCCCCTCCCTCCCTGTCCACCCTTCCTTCCCACCCAGCCATCCGTGTGTCTAGTTTGTCAGCACACGTACCACCCACAGGTTTATCTGTCTTCCTCTCTCGTCCTCTCACCCATCTGCTACCCCCTGCCCATCTCAGGCCAGTTCTCAGTTCTCCCACCAACCACCTCCCCATCCGTTGACATACCCCCATTTTGTTGCCTGTCCATCTCCTTGCCTGCCATCTACCTGTCTGTCCACTCCCCCCCTACACTTCTTCCCATTTACTTGCCCAGCTGTCTATCTGATCGTCCACCTTGTCTGCTTCAATCCCCACCTTTCTCCCAGCCATCGGCCATCGAAGCACCTCTCAGTGTCAGTCTGTCCATCTGTAGCTCCACCACAGCTGCTCTCTCTCCCCACCCAGGGCCGCCCCGTTCCCTGGGCATGATGCACCCTGTCTATCCCCAACTTCATCTCCTGCTGACCGCCTCGCTCTGTGGTCCAGCCTCCCTGACCTCCTGGTTTCTCGAACAAGATGTGTTGCCTCTTGCCTCAGGGCTTAGGACCTGCTGCCCCTTCTGCCCAGAACACCTTCTTCTTCCCCTCACCCCTCACCTCTGTCCCGTCCCCATACTTCCCGGTGGCGCTCTAGTGAGGGACTCAGAGTCTGTCTTCAGTGAGACTCGAGCCCCACGAGGACAAGGCAGGGACCACATTTGCTTTGTCCTCCACAGTATCCCTGGCGCCTAGCCCAAGGGCCGGCACACAGTGGGTGCTTTATATGTAAAGGTTGGTGGAATATTTAGAGATGAAGGAATGGATCTGTCTTGTCCTGTCTGCCCATCCAGTCTATGCACCCAACTGGACATCTGTCCTTCTGCCCACCCTGCCATCCACCTGGCCGATTGCTTCTCTGTCCTTCCCTCCCTTCTACATAACTTAGCAGCCACACATCCATCTCTCAGTGCTGCCTGACTGTCCGTCCGTGTATCTTACCCTATTGTCCACCCGTCCATCCTTCTTGCAGATGCTAATGAAGTACCTGGTATATACCCAGCACCAACCAAGGCTGCACGGGGGACACAGTGATGATCTCCCTAGTTAGAGAGCAGGGACAGTGACCATGGGGAGAAGTCAGCTAATGAGACATGTGCCTTCAGGCAGCAGTGCAGCCAGAAACTGAGCTCAGAATAGGGAGCCATTGACAGTGGGTCAGGGCTGGCTGGGAGGCTTTCTGGAGGAGGTGGCTTTCAGTTGGGCTCTTAAGTGGGGGTGATTTAGGTTGGCAGGGGGTGGAAACATAGTTAACTAAGTGATGGCAAGAGAGTGCTTGGCACGGAGCGCTGGGTGCTAGGAAAGGGGGGGGTCAGGGCTGTCAGGATCCTGGAGGATGCACCTGGGCCCCTCCCATTGCAGGAGAAGGCGTGAGCCCCAGGGGGAGAGGCCTCACCCCATCTGTGCCCCCCCCCCCCAGGTGCGGCTGACCCTCCTGCAGCTGAAAGGCCTCGAGGACAGCTATGAAGGCAGTATGACCTTTCCAACTGGGAGGTTTACCATCAAACCCTTGGGGTTCCTGTAAGTGCCACTCCCGGAGCGGACAGGGTAGGGGAGAGGGCCATGCGCCTCATGGTCACACAGACCTGGGTTCCCATATGGGTTCTGCCACCTCCTGGCCCAGCCCCGGACCGCTCACGTAGCCTTCCAGAGCCTCAGCTTCCTCCTCTGTGAAAGGGGTATGGAAATGCACTCCTGGCAGTCAGGCGTGGTAACTCTCCAGCCCCCCACCCTCCTCAGCCTGTTGCAGCTCGCCGGGGACCTGGGAGACTTGGAGCCTGCCCTGAATAAGACCAAGACCAAGCACGTTATGGGCTCCGGCTCTTGCTCTGCCCTCATCAAGCTGCTGCCTGGCCAGACGGACCTCTTGATCGCCCACAACACCTGGAGCTCCTACCAGAACATGCTGCGCGTCATCAAGAAGTACTGGTTCCAGTTCCGGGAAGACCCCCAAGGTGGGTGGACGTGGGTGTATCTGTGTGTGAGCATGCATGTGGGCACACAGTGCAGGGGGTGGGGGACGCGGGAGCTGTGGGCCTTGGCCCTGTGCACACCGTCCAACTGCTCTAGGAGTCCATCTTATTGTTAACGTCTTTGTTTCCTTTTAGTTCCTTTTCACAAGGTGTATCAGTTACCTGTTGCTGTATAACAAATCATTCCAAATTTAAAACAACAGAAGCTTAAAACACGACCGTTTATTTTTGCTCAATGTGTCTGTGGGTCAGCCGGATGGTTTTGTTATGCCGGACCAGGCCTGGCTAATCTTGGCTGGGTCACTGATGCTTCTGCGGTCAGCCGGAGTGAACTGGCTGACCGAGGATGGCCTCATCTGCGTGTCTGGGGGTGGCTCTCAGCTGGGTGTTGGCGTCACTGGGCTAGCTCAGGCTTATTCTTATGATATCTGGGCAGGGCAGTGTGGAAGGCCTCTTGAAGGCTGATCGAAACGGGCACAACATTCTTTAGCTCAAAGCAAGTCCGGTGACCAGCTCCGATTTGAGAGGTGGGGAAACAGAGCCCAGCATTTGATGTGAGAAATCGCAGGGTCGCGCTGCAGACGGTAGGGATGCAAGCATGGGAAGAATTACAGCAGACACTCAGTACAAACACTCAGCTACACAAGGAATGCGTGAATACATGAATATGCTCTTCCTGTCAAACGTGAAAACTTTGCAAATAAGGCCCAAGTGCCCCAGCGTGGTTCCCCCATCCAGTCCCTGGCCCCAGTGTCCACCCCGGAGGTAGCCACTGCCAAATGTTTGCAGTGCCTCCTTCTTGGCGAAACTTAAAAATCGAAATGTTGCCAGGAAGTGGCGAGGGGGTGGGGAGATGTATACCCTCATCTTCTGCTAATGGGAGTGAGTACCGGTTGGTGCCGCCACTTTGAGGAAGAACCCCGCCGGTAGCCAATAAAATTCAAAATCTGTCACTCTCGTGGTCCAGCAATTCTTGGCTCAGACCTGTCTGTAGAGAAACATTTCGACTTGTGCACAGGGATGGGGCACAAGGATGTCAACTACAGTAATGGTTGGGAAACAACCTAATGCCCGTTAACTTAAGTAAATTTCTGCATTGACACGTATACAGAGAAGCGTGCACATCGCACGTGTACAGCTGGAAGTTTGCATATTGCACACATCTGTGTGTAGCACCCAGACTGAGAACCAGGACATTCCCAGCCCCCTGAAGCTGCTCTCCTGGCCCTTTCCAGGCACGTATCCCCACCCCAGCACAATCTCCATCTGCCTTCTTACAGCGTGCATGAGGTGTGGCTGATGTTGCATGTTGCGTGTGTAGACACACACAGCATGTGTGCTTGCTTGGCTGTGACTTCGCTCGCTTAGCGCAGTGCCTGCAAGGTTCATCCACCTTGTTGTTTGTAGCCACAGATCTGTCGTGTTCATTGTTACAGATCCATGAACATTGTAGTATCTTTTGAAGAAAACCTACGTAAGGGGGCGCCTGGCTGGCTCAGTCCGTAGAGCACGCGACTCTTGATCTCGGGGTTGTGAGTTTGAGCCCCATGTTGGGAGTAGAGATTATTTAAACAAAGAAACAAAAGCCTATGTAAGTTATACACATGGTATAGGAAATTGGAAAATACACTAAGGTGTTCATATACAATCAAAATCACTTGAACACCCCATAACCCATAGGAGATAATTTCTGTGAATATTTGGTTCTGTTTTTTTCTAGACTAAAATTGTACCTTCTTTTCCCACTTGTTTTAATTGATTTTTATTATGCTAGTAATACGTGAATACATTCACGTACATTCTTCATCAGCAATGCAGATGAAGAAATACATCTCTTATGATACCCTCCTCCCAAATTCCAGACCCTTCCTGAGAGGATACCTGCTGCCATTTTGGTTTGGATCCATCTAGATTTTTTTTGCACTAGATGCACTTATATTGTGTATATGTGAACCTTTTTTTTTTTTTTTTTTTTACTTAATAGACTTTATTCTTTAGAAAAGCTTTAGGTTTACAGATAAATCGAGTAGATAATACAGAGAGTTCCCGTATACCTCCCCGCTCCTTTCTCCTGTTATAAACATGCTGCATTGGTGTGGAACACTTGTTACAATTGATCTACCAATGTCAGTACGTTACTATCAATGGAAATCCATAGTTGACATTCAAGTTCACTTTGAATAGTATGGTTGTACGGATTTTGGTAAATGCACAGCGATGGATGTCCACCTTTACGGTACTATACGGCAGTTTCGCTGCCCTAAACAGTCTGCTTTCTGGGTTTTTTGTTTTTTTTTTTAAGTTTTTTTTTTTTTTTTTAATTCATGAGAGACAGAGTGAGAGAGAAAGGCAGAGGGAGAAGCAGGCTCCCAAGGAGCGAGGAGCCCGATGCGGGACTCGATCCCAGGACCCTGAGATCATGACCTGAGCCGAAGGCAGACGCTTAACCATCTGAGCCACCCAGGCGCCCCTTTCTGGGTTTTTTTTTAAACAAATAAGACCGTAGCATATGGATTATTTGCATCTTGCTCCCTTTGCTCAACAGCTAGCCTTGGAGAATTTTGGGTATTGCCACGTTCAGTCCACCTTTTAACAGCTGATGTGAAATTAACTAGTTCTCAATTGAGGATTTGGGCCATGGCCAGGTCTTTGGTGTTTCATTCGGTGCTGTGGCAAGACAAGTGGGCCCCCAAGTGGAAATGCTAGGTTAAAAGATGGACATAAGTGGGGGCCCCTGGGGGGCTCAGTCGGTTAAGCGTCCGACTCTTGATTTTGGCTCGTTGTGATCTCAGGGTTATGAAATGGAGCCCCTTGTCAGGCTCTGTGCTGAGCACAGCGTCTGCTTGCCCTCTCCCTCTGCTTCTCCCCCTACTCGCTCGCTCTCTCAAACAAATAAGTAAATAAAATCTTAAAAAAAAAACAACTGGGTGTAATTAGCGGTGCCTGGGTGGCTCAGTTGGTTAAGTGTCCCAACTCTTGATTTGAGCCCAGGTCTTGATCTTGGGGTTGTGTGTTGAAGGCCAGCGTTGGGCTCCTCGCTGGGTGTGGAGCCTACTTTAAAAAAAAATAAAAGAGATGGGCATAATTAAACATTTTAGTCTCTGGATACATACAGCCAAATTGCCTCCCAAAGTGGCTGGTCCGGTTTACACTTGTTCACGAGTCTGTGACCGTGTCAGCTCACCTTGACAGCACTGGGTGTTATGTTCATTTCAATTTTTTGCCATTCCGATGGGTGATACATGACATCCTGGGCTGAGCCTCCCCCCCGCCCCTTTGTATTAACTTTACTAATGGCTAGCTTAAACACACCTTTAGGATGTACATATTGCGGGGTCTGGACAAACCCGCACAGTCATGTGACTGCCACTCAGTAAAGATGGAGAACATTTCCGTCCCCCCAGGCAGTCCCCTGTGCCCCTTTGTAGTTATTCTTCAGGCAACCACTCTTCTAGTTTCCTTCCCGTTAGGTTAGTTATGCCTGTTCTATTTTTTTTTTTTTTTAAAGATTTTATTTATTTATTTGACATAGAGAAGCACAGCGAGAGAGGGAACACAAGCAGGGGGAGCGGGAGAAGGAGAAGCAGGCTCACCGCTGAGCAGGGAGCCTGATGTGGGGCTCGATCCCAGGACCCGGGGATCATGACCTGAGCCGAAGGCAGACGCTTAACAACTGAGCCACACAGGCGCCCCTAGTTATGCCTGTTCTAGAAGAAAATATAAACCTGCACTAATTTTTAAAAATTTCTGGTAGTAAAAAAAAAAAAAGATTCTGGTTGTTTATTTATGTTTTGGTTTACTTATTTTATTGAGGTGAAATTCATATAGGGTAAAGTGAACCATTTTAAAGCAAACAATTCAGTGGCATTTAGAACATCCACACTGTTGTGTATCCACCACCTGCATCTAGTTCCCAAATACCTTCATCACCCCAGAAGGAAACTCCAGGAAGCAGTCACTCCCCAGTCCCCTTTCCCATCAGCCGCTCATGGCCTGGTTTACTAAAATATCAGAATGGTTGGAGGCTCCCCCTGAGGCTTGCTGCTCCCTACCTCGACGCTCTGGCTCTTGGGTTGGGGTGCTGGGGTCCCCAGGTGGGCTGGTCTGACCTGCACCCCCGCCCCCTCCGGGCTCACTCTGCCCCCGCAGAAAACTCTCCCCTGGCTCCTGGCAACAAGCTGGTCTTCTCGTCCTACCCTGGCGCACTCTTCTCCTGTGATGACTTCTACATCATCGGCAGCGGGCTGGTGAGTGTCCCTCCCGTGTGGCCTTTCTTCCCCCAGGCTGTAGGTCACCTGGCAGCTCTGGGAAGGTGGGTGGACGCAGCCCCCATCACCATTCCGCGCTGGGGGCTTTTCTGCTGTGGTACTTGGACCACTGGGGAGGGGCGGATGGCTTCTTACAATCGGATTCCCAGTCCCCGCTGGGGCCCGCCAAATCCTGCGGCCTTCCCGGACTCTCCATTCCACGAGCCAGCTCCTCAGCAGTCTCTGCTCTTGGGGCCGTTTTGCAGTATCTTTGACCTTGACCTTAGTGACCCCTGTTTTGTTTGGCTGTGTTTAGCATAAGCCATCCCTCCCTCCATCATGACCTTGCTGTTTCTCATCCTGCCTCCCCTCCTGCCGTCCTCAAACTCCCTCTAACCCGGCCAGGTTTTCTGAATAAGTTGTTTACAGTGTGTTGTTTTTATTGGATTTCCTGGCTGAGGCCCAGGCTCGTTTAGAAATCTGTTCCTGGCACCCCTCGCTGGGGCATTGAGCCCTGAGATTGCAACATGCAGAGAAGAAAACATTGCTCTAAAAAATATGCTCCAAGCAGAAGATGCTAGTTTCCCTGCGGGAGCGGCGACAAGGGTCTCTTTCCTGCTCTGCTACCTTCTGAGAGAAGTGGGGGGCTTAGTTCCCTGAAATGGGGAAAGAGGCGGGTGAGGGCCAGGTTGTAGGTGAGGGGACCCCCTTGCTGCAGTCCGGCGGGGGCAAGGAGGGGACAGTCTGGGGAAGGACAGCTGAGGAGGTCTCATCCAGTTACCTGGGGGGGATCCCGGCAGGAATGTACCTTCCATCGGGGTCTCTGACTGTTATGCCACAGAGCCCTTTGGCAGTCTGGGGGGCTGTGAACCCCATCTCAGAGTAACGTTTTCAAATGCATAAACCAAAATATATGGGATCATAAGGGAATTCAGTGATATTAAAATGTGTTTAGCGAAATATTACGTAAATAACCTTTTAATATTATATATGTGCTGCTTTGTGAACTTACTAAATAACGAGCTCTGGGAGCGGGTGTGCTAACTACCATAACTTCGAAGGAACGGGGAGCATAAATGATGTTTTGAGATGGGTGCAACCCTGTCATATGGTGGGAACACATCTGATTTCTGTTGGTGACAGGTCTCAGGTACCACTCATGTCACAGTGGCGGGTCACCCTGCTCACAATGCCAGGAGGTGCTGAGTTCCAGTTTGGTGGCGGTGGGAAGGAAGAGGTGGTGTTTTCCCTTCCAAGTCTGCAGACTCCCTGAGTACTGCCCCAGGTTCAGAACTCCCCCCGGCCCGAGAGGGCAGACTGCCTCCCAGGGCTTTCTGGGCCACGCTGATCTGAACCCTGGCAGTGACTCTGGATGCCAAGAGCAGCTGGTTGAGTAACAAGGAAGGTACAGGCTGGAAGGAGTGGAAGGAGGTGTCCCCAAGAGGCTTGCTTTCCAGATTCTTCTTTTAAACATCACATTTATGGCTCTTGCTATCTTTTAGCTGGTTTTTGGACTTCATAAAAGGAGGAAGCATGCTAATAATCCTGGTGTAGAGGAACGAGCATTGATTTAAGAGCTGGAAGTTTGCTGATGGAACAGTGGCCCATCCACTGACCAGCCATGACCTTTGGCACGTCTCTTAGCTTCTTCAGGCCTCAGTTTACCTTTCAGTAAAAAGGGGCATTAGTAGCCATGCTGTGTTTTTCCCAGGAGGGCTGGAAGAATTCAGTGAGACTGTGGTAGTCTACCAGGCTAACAGCCTCGAGCCGCCCGACTTTCCCCACAAAACTGCAAGGAAGGGGTAGAAAGAGGATGCTGTCTCTCCGGGGAAAGAGTTGACTGACTTGGTTGGGGGATGGGGTCCATAGGAGCAGCACCTTGGGCTCTCCCAGGGGCTGTTCCCCAGGGCAAAGCTGGATGCATGATTGTGAATCCCCCTCGGCGCTCAGCCAGGGAACCAGTGAGGAATGTGCACCCAAAGCAGCACATGAGGTTTTAAAAAAACTGTTACCAGTGTACGGACCGTGACTGATGCAGCACTGCCACTTGGTGGCAGCATGCCTTGGTCCTGAGTCAGGGGGCCCTCCCACAGGTGACACTGGAGACCACCATCGGCAACAGGAACCCGGCCCTCTGGAAGTACGTGCAGCCCAAGGACTGTGTACTGGAGTGGTTGCGTAATGTGGTGGCCAATCGCTTGGCCTTGGACGGGGACGCCTGGGCAGACACCTTCAAGAGGTTCAACAGTGGCACGTGAGTGGGCTCTTGGCACTGCGGCCTCCTCACCCAAGAGATGGGCCAACCTCCCCCCTCAACAGTCAGAGCCCAGGGGACCTGACGTGGCACCAGGGCCACATGCCCCACACCCTCTGCAGAGCCCTCTCACGGTCCCTGCTGGAGTTGGAAGGTGTCTACTTAGGGAAACTGGGTCTTTGCCTCTCTCCTGAAGGCTCTCCCATCCAGGGAAAGGCCCCCAGAGGGAGGCCAGGAAGAGAACTTGGGATTTGAGGGCTCTGGAGACGGGGAGGGCCGTCTGAGCAAATGGGCATGGGTGGGTGAGGGCCCTGGGAGCCAGAGACACTGGAGCTGGATAGTGCAGGGTCTTAGAATGTCAGGCTAAAGAATTAGACCTTTATTCCAATAAGCACTAGGGAGCTATAGACTTCTCTGGAGCAGACAGAGGACCTGGTCAAGCTGCAGTGTCAGGGTGACAGTCAGATGGCAGGACATCCCCCATGCCACCCCTTCCCCTTGATTCCTGGCGGTGCAGGGCACTGGGGCATGGGGGAGGCTGGGGCAGTGGCCCCAAGGTATGTTCAGTCCTTCCTTGGGCATGGCAGGTACAACAACCAGTGGATGATCGTGGACTACAAGGCATTCATCCCTGGCGGGCCCAGCCCCAGGAAGAGGGTGCTCACCATCCTGGAGCAGATCCCGTGAGTACCCTGGGAAGGAAAGCAGGGGGTTCCAGGCAGAGGGAACTGCCTAGGAAAAAGTCTGGAGGCATGCTGCAATGTGCGTGGGAAGGCGAACATCTGAGGAAGGCCAGGTGGGAGGGGGAGGCAGCCTCTGAATGGGGTGAAGGATCCAGGACCTGATCTACTTCTGGGTACTGGGGAGCCATCAGGGGTTCTTGAGCAGGGCAGTGCCCACAGGTACCCTCTTTCTCACCAGTCTTGCCCCATTCCTCTTCTTGGTCCCAGGGGCATGGTAGTGGTGGCCGATAAGACCTCAGAACTCTACCAGAAGACCTACTGGGCCAGCTACAACATACCGTATGTCCCCACCCCTGCCCCATACCTGCCTCACCCCTACTCAGTTTTCTGTGCTGCTCAGGGGTCCTTCCCTGCATGAGCTTTTCAACCCGCAGAGCAAAGAAGCCACCCTGGCCTTTCTTTGGCCAGGAAAGCCCTGCCAGTTTGGGGGCACAGTGGTGGGGCTTAGGTCTGCGGCCCACAGCGGGGGTGGGGGGGTGTGGGGTGGCCAGGCTCAGGTGCCGACCCCTGCCGAGGCTCCCTCACTGCGTCTGCTGTAACCGGCCGGCACAGCCATCACCTCTGGACACTCACTGTGCCCTGCCAAGTGAGAGATTCGGTCCTTACAACCACCACACGGTAGCCATGGCCGCTGTTCCCATTTCACAGATGAGGAAACTGAGGCCTCCAGCGAATGCCTAACTTTCCCCAGGTGCGTTCCCCAGCTGTTCAGTGGTGAAGTCAGCATCTGAACCCATGTCTCTTGGCCCGCAGAGCCTAAGCTTGGTCACCCCGGCAAGCCACCCCCCGGCATAAACAGAAGACATGACTCGCTGTCCTGTCGTGGTTGTCAGTGATAATGTTCTGGTGTGACTGCCCCTCCGCCTCCCCGGCCGCAGCGAGCGTGGGCAGGGGTGGTGAGTGACTTTCCTTATCCCCCGCAGGTACTTTGAGAGTGTGTTCAATGCCAGTGGGCTGCAGGCCCTGGTGGCCCAGTACGGAGACTGGTTCTCCTATAATGGGAGCCCCCGGGCCCAAATCTTCCGGCGGAACCAGTCGCTGGTGCATGACCTGGACTCCATGCTCCGGCTCATGAGGTGCGTGGGGGACAGTGAGCCCCGAGTCCTGTAGAGCTTTGCGTGCACGTCCCTGGCCCCTGTGTCAACCTTGCCATGAGCCCGGGGGGTCATAGGGTGGCGGCCAGCCATAACTACACGTTACAGGTGAGGGTGCTGACCCGCTGCTGAGTGCCCCCCCCCCTGGTGCTGGGCACTGTGCTCGGTACCGGAGGAATGGCACAAAGCGGGGAGCCCCCTGGCTGTGGGAGATGCGAAATCCGTCAAGCACTCACACTGATGTGGGTGCCGGGGCGAGGACGGACTGAGCCCCCAGAACTGCTATGAAGGGGCACGATGGGCTATCTAGCCTGGATCGGGGTGGGGGGCCCGGAGGGGCCCTGGAGGAGGGCTGCCTGAGCGGATGTGAGGATGGGCATGGAATGACGAGGTGAAGGGTGAAGGAAGCCCCCGGCCGGGGGTGGGGGGGTGGGGGGTGCAGCTGGGCACGGGAACGCAGGTGGCTTGTTTCGGAGCTGCCGCCACCGGGAGCTCGGACTCCCCTTCCCAGCACGCCCGATGCCCCCTCCTTTCCCATGTCCAGGTACAATGACTTCCTGCACGACCCCCTGTCGCTTTGCAAAGCCTGCAACCCCCAGGCCAACGCAGAGAACGCCATCTCGGCCCGCTCTGACCTGAACCCAGCCAACGGCTCCTACCCTTTCCAGGCCCTGCACCAGCGCTCCCACGGGGGCATAGATGTAAAGGTGCTGCCCTGCCCGGGGCCTGGGGGGAGGGGTTGGGCTTGGACGCCGCCATCGCTGGTGGGGGTGGAGGGGAGGGCGATGAAGGCTGGGGTCAGGGCCCTCTGGATTGGGGCAGCTCTAAGCCCAGCCCGAGCTGGTGTTCAGTGACCTCTGCCCTGGCCCCCAGGTGACCAGCATGGCACTGGCCAGGGCCTTTCACATCATCGCCGTCAGTGGCCCTACGTGGGACCAGCTGCCTCCGTTCCAGTGGAGCTCCTCGCCCTTCAGCGGCCTGCTGCACATGGGCCAGCCTGACCTCTGGAAGTTCTCGCCCATTGAGGTCTGGTGGGACTGAGTCTCCTTCTCTGCCCTGCTGACCCCCAGCGGGGCCACCCTCCGGCCGCCGCCCTGACCTCCTGCCCACCCCCTCCGTGGGCTTCGTCCCCTGCTGTGCCCGGATCAGGGACCTGGGTCTGCCAGGTTCACTCTTGTCTGGGTCGTCTCTTGGGTGGGATGCGGGGCCCGATGGGGCCCAGAACTGACTCGTTCGCTCCCCTTAAGTGAGGGAGTGCCTCCCCTGTCCCCTGCCTCTTTGCATCTCTCTCTCTCTCCTCTCTCTCTACTCTGTCTGCTTCTCTCTTTCTCCTATGCTGGGGTCCTGTCCTCACATGTTGCCCCCTCTTGAGGGCTTGGGAGGGGTCCTCGGATGGGGTTTCGGGCCGCTGGTAGAGCAGGAGGGGACCGTTCCAGTTCCTGCCTCTCAATGTCATTCCTGCTGGTGGCTCTGGGACTTGTGGGGTTTTGGCCCCGGGACCTGGGCATTGCCTTTGGTTGGCATCGGGCCTTCTGTCTCCCAGCCCCAGCCGCTCTGCTCCCTCAGGAAGCAGCCCCCTTGTTTCCCCTTCTGGACAGCTTCCCTGAGGACAGAAACTTGAAAACAAACAAAAACCAAAGTTTCTGGTGACTTGTGGCTGGAGGGGCCTTCAGGGGCGGACAAGAGTGTCAGCCTCTCTGCTGCAGCCTCATGCCCCCTGCCCCCACTTTGGTCCCCCGCCCCTGGCCTCAGGACAGTGCCCACAGCTCCCCTGCTGTAAGAACCAAATTGCAGGCTGTGCTGCCATTAAAGGAGAGGCCGTGGCCCCTGTGCTGTGTTTTTTGGGATAGTGGGGAAGGCTGGGCTGGTGCCCTTTCTCCTCTTTGGTTTGGGTTCTACACCATCCACCCATGCATTCTCCTGTCCATTCTTCTGTCTACTCATCTGTCATTTATTCATCTGCTAACCCACCTACCCATTGTCCATCTGCACAGTCTTCCATCCATCCATCTACTCATCTGTCCATCCATCCACCCACACACCCAACCACCCATCCATTCACCTATCCCATCCATCCATCCACCCATCCATCCATCCATCCATCCACCCATCCAGCCAGCCATCCAGCCAGCCACCCTCATCCATTCACCCATCCATCTATCCACCCATTTATCCATCTCTCTACCCACCCAAAAACCCATCCATTCACTTATCCATCCATCCGTCCATCCATCCATAGATCCATCCATTTTCTGTCTACCCATCTATTCATCTGTCATCCATCCATCAACCCATCTATCTATTCATTTATCTATATCCATCTGTCCGTCCATTCATCCATCTGTCCATCCACCCATCCAGATGTTCTTGAGCACCTACTTTGTTCTGGTTACTATCCCAGGGCCTTATTAACCAACAAGACTTTCCCAAGTTCCACTGTGGGATATAGGTCAACACAAAACAGAGTCTGTCACCATCTGATCTTCGCCAGCTGGTTGACCCCAGCCCTTCACGCCTCAGCTCTTATAGTGGACCGAGGGGTCTGCCTTGCCTTTTGGGCGGGGGGGGGGGGGGGGGTTTGTGCTGATTCAAGTGGGACAGTCGAGGCTGGAAGTGATCTTCTGGGCAGGTTTTCTTGAACTGAGCACCACTCTATCCCCCAGAAAGAATTCTGGGGCCAAAGGGCTGATGGTTTGTTGTCCTTGCCAGCCTGCCCTTGATGTCCCATTCCCTATAAAATACATGTCTGTCCCTCCTGGCTGGAAATCAGTGGATGAGCCTGTGTCCAGGGTGGGTTTGGGGCGGGTTTTACACTCTCCCCTGAATCTCACAGCCCCTGCTGTTTGTTGGGGTGGGTAGGGGCTCTGCAGGCCCGTGTGGATCTGCGTCATGTCCTGAGGGGCTAGAGGGGTCTCAAGCTTCACTCTGAACTTGGAGATTCAGTGAATTGCCTGGGGCTGCTATGGGTGGTGTGGTGGTGTGGTGGTGTCCCCTCCCAGACCTCGAGGAGCCCTGACAGGCCGTCTTCTGTTTCCATATGCTGGCGTCAGCACATGCTCTCCTTAGAAGACAGGGTTTCATGTCTGAGAGGGTTTGCATGGCATTCACTTCCAAGTCTTTTTCTTCTGAGTCCCTGACATGGGTGTCCAGTGTCAGTTTACACACCCCCAGAGATGGGAGGCTCACTACTCTGCTCCCAGTGGTTCTGAGATCAAGTCATTCTGATATCAGGAAGGATTTCCTGTCAGAATGAGGCCAGCCTCCTCTGCCTCTTGGGCTGGGGGTTGGTTCTGCCTCCATTGGAGGCAGCTCTTGCTTAGCTCCCTCCCTTCCTGCTTTCTGTCTCCCGGCATGCAAGTCCAGCTGGGAGCAGGGTCCGGCCCCCGTGTCCATGGGGTGCCAAGGTTCCAGGGGACAGGGTGCAGGGCTACAAGCAGGCAGGTGGGAGGAGGGGAGGGAGGGAGGCAGACGGTGGAGGCAGACGGTGATGAAGGAGAAACTCAAAGGATCTTCATTTCATAAATACATTTTTTTTTCTTTTTCAGTGAAAAAGCTGCAATGAGAAAAAATGACTGGGGGGTGGGCAGGGCCAGGCTGGGCTTCCTGGGGGAGAGGACAGGTGGTTCTCAGTCCTGGACCACGGTCCTGTGCGTCTTCCAGGGAGGAGGCCCATCCTGCTGTGATCCCTGTCCCTCCTGCCCACCCTCGCTGGGGACCTGGTATGGGACACACAGGTGGCCGTCACCAGCCACGGTGGCTAGGGACAGTCACAGAGCTGCACAGAGGCCCGAGAGGTTCAGTTCACGGCCTTGCTGGCTGCCGGCCCGGCTCCCCCTTGGAGCTGTGGCCCCTTGGCACAGTGGGCTCGTGGGACCGAGAAGGGAACTGACTGGTCCGGGCTGCAGGTTCCCAGGCAGACGCAAGGATAATACTTACAGTGGGGTGCTGGATAAAACTCCAGCTCCACCAGGGGTGCCCCTGGGAGGGAAGGCAGATGGGCGGGGAAGGGCCCTCACTTGGGCAGTCCGTTCTTCATGCCTAGCTGTTCCTTGAGGGCCCGCAGCTGGCCCAGACTAATGTTGCTGCCCCCACAGACAATGACCACGAGGGAGGACAGCGGGGCCCGGAGCTTGCCCTCTCCTTGCAGCTTCTGAACCACGTGGCTGTACACGGCGGCCAGGGCTGCCCCACAGGCAGGCTCCACCAGGATCTTCTCGTCATCTGCGGAGGAGGGGTGATGAGGGTGGGGCCCGGGTGCAGGGGCGCCGTTGGGCCATTGGGAAGGCCTGAGGGCCGTGAGCCACTCGGCTCTTGGCCCTGGCCACAGACTCAGGTCCCAGGCCAAACCTACCCTCACTACCCCAGCTTAACCTCCCAAGTCCTGATCCACGGCTAGGTTCCATTATGAGTGTGCGCACTGATAAAATGATTGTAACTGCCCGAGCCCTGTGTTGAGAAGGCTTGAATCATCATCTGAGCAAGACTGCCATGCTCGATGAGCCAAACTGAGCGCTAGTACAGGGGATTAAGTGGCAGTGTTAGAATTTACCTTGTGTGTGTGTGTGTGCGTGCGCACACGCGTGCATGTCATCCCTGTCCTAGGCTGAACCCAGGAGTCCAGCCTCCTTACAGACCCATTTCTGAAGCCGACCCTGTGGCCCATACTTTCCCTTTCCCCCTCGGCTACTAGGAAGCTCAGAATCCGCATTTCAAATACTTTGTTATTATTCCCTGCTGTCATGGTTGTCAGGCTTACTTCTTCACTTGTGGCTTTGGCCTTTCTCTTTTCACCGCTGCATTGTATTACCTTTCATTAATGGGAAGTTCTAGGACGGGATGGGAGGTAGGACTGTGAAGAAAATTTGCAGTGAATGGGATCTCTTAGGACACCACGTGGATGGCCAGTTAAGTCCTGAACCAGCAGGTCAGGTCTTGAAAGGACTCGGCACATACCCACAAACTTCTCAATGGCGGCCACAGCCTCCTGGTCCGAGATGACTTCAGAGAAGATGGGGTGCTCCTGAAACAGCTTCAGGGCCTGAGCCCCCACGGTCTTCACGCACAGGGCCTTGGCCACACTGGGGAGAAGGGGATGGAAAAGAGGATGGGAATGGGGGAAACAGGAAGGAGGCAGAGATCAGGATGAGGAGGGAGAGAAAGAGAAAGATGGATTTGAGAGGGAAGAGGGAAGTAGGGTCTGTGGGCAGGTGCCAAGCACTGAAAGGCCCCGGGGAATCCCCGACAGAGTGAGGTCTTCGAATAAGGCACAGAGACTTCACTGGGGGTAAAGAGCATATTGTGCTCAACACCAACTGAGCAACAAACACCAGAGAGGCCCCCTTGCGATTCCCGGAAAGGACTCTGCCTGCCCGGGTCTTGCCCTGTCCTTCAGGGCTCAGTGTTAAGGCCACCTCCTCCAAGGAGTCCTCCAGGGAGAGCACTCAGTCCTCCCCCGTGACACAGGCATAGTGACAATTTCTTGAGGAAGTATTAGGTGCCAAGGATTTTGCAAGCATTATTTAATTCTCTTTTCAATTATTTATTTAATTCTCTTTTTGCTGTTCGTTGGTTCGACTTTATGGGAGAGGAAACCAAGGCAGAGAGCGTGTGTGTCACTTGCCTGAAGTTACGTGCCTAGGGAGTGGTGGTGCGGCACCTCAAGCAGGGTCCTTGTAATTCCGGGCCCTGCACTCGTAATCAGTGCGTTCACTCCCCCTGCCTTCCGTGGAGTCTTCACTAGTTCTATTCCCAGCTCGCCCAGGAGCACCTGGGGCCTGAATCACCTTTGCCCTAAGCCCAGCATGTGGCTCACGGTAGGCACCCGACAATTATTTCCTCAGTCCCAACAGTGCAGGATCAGAGCCCAACATGGTGGTTCCTGAGAGCCAGGCTCAGGAATCCAGAATCCTGGACTCAGTCTTCCCTATCTGTGGTAGGGACTTGTCTACCCAATATCTGTTCTAGCTGCACAAGTGGACACCTGGTAGGAAGGCATTTCCCAGCCTCCCTTGCAGTAGCTGTGGCCATGTGACTTAAGTTCTGGCCAATGAGAGCTAAGTGGAAGTACTGCATCTGTCTTTAAAGGGAAGGGGCATCACTTCTGCCCTCCCTTTCTCCTCCTGCCAGATGGAGTGTGGGTGTGATAGTCGGTACTTAAGCAGCTATTTTGGGCCATAGGGCTACATGGTAAGGAGGATGGAGAACAAACTCAAGGAACCTGCACTCTGGCTTCATGGAGCCCTGGACTGACCTCTAGACCTGTTTTTATGTAAGAGAGGAAGTAAGGATCAGTCTGGTTTAAGTCACTGTTATTTGTGACTTCTGTATAATGCATCAAACCTAATCCTAATTACCATCTGTCAAAGGTTCGGGGCTGGGATATGAACGCCTTGGAAGCAGGGGCTGTGTTTATTCACCACTCTGCCCCAGGATCAGCGGTGCTTGCACATATTAGGGGCCCAGTAAATGGTTGGCAAATTAATGAGGTGTATAAAACCCCTGTCACAGGGCACTCAATAAATGCTTAGCATTGGACTCTACATGTGAGGAAGCATGACGTTCATGGTACTGAGTCATGCAGACTCGGGTTCAGTCCCAGCAGTACCACTCACTGGCTGTGTGACTCTGGGCAAGTAACCAGAGCCTCGGTTTCCTCATCTGTAAAATGGGACTGACATAGGGGATCTGCCTCACAGCCAGCCCCAAGCTGGGCTCCCCAACGGAGGCAGCCCCACTGCTCACCTGGTAACCTGGGGCAGGGAGACGAGCTTGCCAGCAGTGGTGGCAGCATGGAAGCTGTGGGCTCCGGCGGTCTCCATGGCGATGATGGGCACGTCCCCCCAGCCCACCTCCTGCAGCCCCTGGACCACTCCGCACAGCAGGCCCCCGCCACCCACAGACAGCGCAATGGCCCCTGGCTTTGCGCTCAGCGTCTCCTTCAGCTCCTTCACGATGGAAGTGTGGCCTTCCCGGGGGGGGGAGAGCGGGGGGGGGGGGGGGCGCAGATCAGGGCTGGGCTCCCTGGAGACCCCACGCAGGGGTCCTGCCACTTGTCCTCATCCCCAGCAGCCGATGGGCTTTGGGCTAGTCGCCTCCTCCCCAACTCCACCCCGATTTCTAGCCGCCAGCATCAGCGTGTGGACCCAAGGGCTTCCTCTGGCCACTGGAGTTGCCTGCAAATGTGGCAGGGAGGACAGACAGCCCCGGAGAGTGGCCCTCGGCCAGGGTGGGGTCCCAGAATGGTGGCAGTTGGTGTATCCGCTCCCCAGCACGCTCTCCCGCAGCTGGATCACTCTGGTTTGAGTTCCATGCTGGCTCCCAGCCCCCCCACCCCATGGAGTAAGCTCCAGCTGCCCACCCCCACCGCGGTCGCCTGCCCACGAGAGCCCTTTATCGGCTCCCTTCTGGCCCTGGCTCCCTCCCCGCTTCTCGGATGCATCATCACCCAGGTAAACTGCTTTCCCCGAAATCTTTGACTCAGGTCGGCTTTCTGGGGACCTGGCGGCAGGTCCCTGTGCATCTGAGCTCACACGTTCTCTCCTGGCCGCGGGGAACGGGCACTGGCGCCCGTGTGAGTGCACCTGCTGTCGTGCCTGATGGCGTGCACACACACAGGCAACTGCTGCGCCCAGGGGTGTGATGACACGCACTGCGGCTGGTGCCCACCCGGGGGCGTAGTAGGTGGACGCCACCTGCACCAGGGGCCTCCGGGCTCCACATACCAGATGAGGGGGTCGTCAAAGGGAGGAATGTAGACCCAGCCTGGGTTGTTCTTTGCCAGGGCCTTGGCCAGCTCGAAGGCTTCGTCCAACATCTGCAAGGCCACGGAGGACGTCAGAGGGGTGAGGGGCCGGGGGACCCTGCCCTGCCACCAGGCGCCCTCCGCGTCCCCTGCCCTGGCTTGGTACTCACCTCGCCCACCACCTTGACTATGGCGCCCTCATTCTTGAGCCGCTCAATGGTGAGGGCAGGGGTGGTGCTGGGCACAACGATGGTGGCAGGGATGCCCAGCTTCCTGGCGGCATAGGCGGCTGCCATGCCTGCGTTGCCCGCTGCCAGGGATGGGGGGTGGAGAGTGTGTCAGTGCAGGAGGGCCTGGGAGCCCAGCCGGGACCGCTACCCCCAACCTTGGGGCTCTGAACACCTCCCCGAGTGGCTGCTCCCCTCCCCTGGAATTCCAAATCCGGACTGCTGCAGATGTTTGTCCTGGCTTGTTATTAGGGAAACCAGGGCCCAGAGAGGTGGAGCGCCTGGCCCAGGGACACACAGCAGGGCATAGGAAGAGGCATGCAGGCCGCTTACCTGAGGAGCAGACGAAATGTTCACAGCCTTGCTCAGCCCACTGTGGAGACAAAGGGGGAGGGTGAGGCCCACCTCCCAGTCCTCCCCTGGGCTCTCCCCTCCCACCTGGAGTGCTTCCCAGTGATTCCGATATACCCCTGGCCCCTCCTTCCTTCACACAGACTTTGTGCCACCCTAGCTTCTCAGATGACATCGCCCCTCCCCAAAGAGACTGGCTCAGGGAAGGGCAGGGAGCAGGCAAATGATAGCTCTGGGATCAGTCCATGAGGAGACCCTCTTGGGTGGGCACCCCTTCGCTAGGCATTGTGGGAGTCAGCACACAACACTGGCCTTGCCCTGTTGAGGAAAAAGGACCACCCTCGCTCAGATGATATGGAGCCCATCCCGTACCATCTTGCAGAGGTGTCCAATGCCCCGGATCTTGAAGGAGCCTGACGGTTGGGCACTGTCCATCTTGAGGTAGACGCTGGTGCCTGCCACTTTGGACAGGGACATGCTGTCACGGATGGGGGTCTTGACGTGCAGGGGCTCTCCAGACGTCATTGCTGGGAGGAAGGAAGGACACCCAGATGGTCAGGAGAGCCGGCCGTGGTGCCAACCGCGGCCACATAGCCCTCAGCCTGCCTGCGAGTGACCCCTCCCCTCGCCTCCCACGAGCCCAGATGAGGAGCATCCTGGAGACCTGAATTCAAATCTCAACTGAGCCACCTACTCACCAGGTGACATCACGCAAGCAATCTCCCCTCAGCCTCAGCTGCCTCATCTGTAAAATGGGGACAAGGACCGCCCCCCCCCCACAACATGCTGGGAAGTTGTGAGCATCAGAAAAAGCATTCAGACCTTGCACCTTTCAAGGGGCGTGAGATGGAGATGGATTTGCAGGTGCTGGTCAGAGTGAGCTTCCAGATGTTTCAGTACTAAAGAAGGGGGAGGACAGCAGGTATAGTCTATTTGTGCAAAAACACGGGGACGCACGCACACACACATAATCCATAAGCCTCTGTGTGCACAGAACATCTCAGGAAACACACAAGAAACTCATGAAGCAGAGGGGCTTCTGGGGATAGCTGGCACTCATCATCCCCTTTGTGCTGTTTGAATGTTTTATTGTGAATAGGAATTATCTATTTAAATGCACGAATTTTTTTCCTACTAACCTTTGGAAAGCCCCATACCCAGTTAAGAGTAGACTTTTTATAATAATTATTATATTATGTAATGACCACTTCTAAAGTGATTACCATGTGCCATGCACTGTTTTAAGCTTTACAGACATTAATGCATTTAATCCTTTTAACAATCCTAGGACGTGTGTTATTAGTCCATTCTCCTGATGAGGAACAAGGCTCAGATTGTGTTTCCCAGAATGGCCATCCCACATGCATTTTTTATGATGTGACACTGATGCTTTTCTTTTCTTTTAAATTTTTTTTATTTATTCATGAAAGTCAGAGAGAGAGAGAGAGGCAGAGGCAGAGGGAGAGAAGCAGGCTCCCCGCCTAGCAGGGAGCCGATGTGGGACTCGATCCCAGGACCCCGGGATCATGACCTGAGCCGAAGGCAGACGCTTAACCATCTGAGCCACCCAGGCGCCCCGACACTGATGCTTTTCTCAGTGAGAGGTGGGGTCTGTGCTTCCTGCCCTTGGACCCTGGAGGAGGGGGTGGTCTGTGGCTTCAGGGGGAAGGGACACTCGGTGGCTTCCAAGCAGCGCAGCACTGATGAATGTTTAACAACAGACTCTGCAAAGAAACATCAAGCCCTGATTTGCCGTGTGTGCACTTCTGTGCTGTACATAACCTTCACAAAAGCCACTTTCAAGCTACCAACACGATGTCACTGAGTGTGGAGCTGGGAAGAGATGGCACAGTCTGCTCTCCAGAGGCCGTGTGAGCCAGCTCACTCCAGCCCCGCTCCTGGCTCACTCCAGCCTGTGTGAGCCGGCTTACTCCAGCCCCCAGCTCCCCCTCCTATGGAAGGGGACACAGCCTCCGCCTGGCTGTCTCTCTTGGGCAGCTCCATCTCAAACCTCAGCTGCCTCGATGGGAGTAAGCCCAGGCCGCATGCAGAGGCCACATGTAGATGCCCTACCTGACGGCGGATGGCCAGTGTCACCTGCCAGACATGGGGGGTGACCTTGAGACGTTACCAGCCATCATCACACTGCAGCCATCTGAGAGACCCCAGTGAGAACTGCCTGCTGAGCCCAATTAAGCCCCAGAGCCCCGGCAGACAACAAAATGATTGCTGTTAGGTCACTACACCTTGGGGCAGTTTGTCACACAGCAGTGTGACTTGCCCAAGGACACACAGCCAGGGGGAGGCAGGATTTGAATTCAGACAGTCTAGCACGGGAGCTAGGGTCTCTCCAGGACCATGGGCGTGGCTCAGGCCTCCCCGTCTGGACCGACTCTGGGTGATCAAGAAGCTGATGTGTTCCAGAGTCTGGCCACATATGTGCAGCCCTTTTTTCTCCTCTTCTCCTGGGTTCTCCCCAATTTGGGCTGAGCCAGAATTTGATCAGCTGGTGGTTGGGTGAGTAGCTTATCTGGTTCCCCCCACCCCGCCCCCCGATCTTCCCCCATCCCAGAAGGCCAAGCAAGGCTGGCTCTCTCTCCCCACATCCCACCCCATTTCCAATGACACCACCTGAGACAGCCCTAACCCTCGGCCACCACCCCTCCCAGATTGGGCTAGATACGCCTGGATCAGAAGAGAAGTGAGGGATGGGGTTCCTGACCACCCCACCAGCCTTAGCACCCCCAAATAGGGTAGCTTATGTCTGTCTGAATGAACTAACATTCAGGGTCTGGGAGGGGGTGCTCTCCCCTAGATCTCTTGAACCAAAGCCAGGGACTAGAGGCACTCCATTACAGGAGCGTCCCCATATCTGTTTGAATTAATGTTAATTAGCCTCCTGGAGGTTATCCCTGAAACAATGGCACCCCATTCTGGCTGAGTGGACCTTGTGCACGTTGCCAAGCCCTGGCTTCAGGGAGCTTTCCTGGTTGGGAGTGGGAGGCATCCCCCACAAGACCCCTTTCGGGTAGATTTGGGAAGCCTCCTCCCCCTCCTGTGTCTGGTTGCAGCTTGGGATACCTTCAGGTGAGGGCAGGGACCCCCTATGGGCACCACTCCCTCCAGCACAACATCCTGAGGTTGTGCCAAACATGGAGGGGGGAGGGCTCTGGAAGCTGCTATCTGCCTTACATGTCCCCTCTCGGTCAGAACTCACTCTGCCCTCGCTTGCCTCATAGCACGAGCTCAATAAAAACGACCTATTATTATATCTGACTGAACATTTTAAGTGCATGATCTCATTTCACCTTTACAACAGCCTTACAAGGGAGGGTCTGTTATTATTCCCATTTTAGAGATGAGAAACCTGAGGCCCAGAGCTAGATGCTGACCCAGCCAGTCTGGCTTCAAAGCATGGGTTTCTATGCTCAACTGACTCTACCTCCTCCTCTTCCCCTGGAGGCCCCCTCCTCCCCATCCCTGGCCGCAGGCCCTCCAGACTGCGGTGGGGCTGAGGAGGGGGTACTTACCTGGCCAAGGTGGTGGAGCTGGGCGGCTGGGACAGAGGGAGCAAACCGGGAAGGGATAGACTGGAGATGCTATAGGTGGATAGACGGTAGAGTCCTCGGACAGATGGAGGGTAGATGGACAGGGTCGAATGTCTCCTGAATTGTCCCGAGGGCTACGGGTCTGCGGCTTTGGTCCGGGGCTTTATTCCCAGGGCGCCTCCGGGCAGCCAATGGGGACCCAGGGCTGGCCCCGCCCCCCGCCCGGCCCCGCCCCCTGGCCCGCTGCCCGGGGGCTTCCAGGAGGAGAGGGGGAAGCTGGCTGCCCTTTTGCTGGCGGCTTCCTCCCGGCTCTCCCCCATTCACCCCTCCCCTTCCCCATCCTCAGCTTCTTCACTGGCTAGTGGGAGCAATACCTGCTTCCCAAGGACTGTTCCCAGGGGCTTGCCGGAGGATGGCGTGAGACCGTGCGCTTCCTGTCACTAGCGTGTGCTTGGCACATCGTGAGCACCCAGGAAACAAACCACGGGAGGAAGTGGGTGCTCTTATTATCCTTATTTTACAGAAAGGGAGGCTGAGACCCAGAGAGCAAGAGAGATGAGCTGGCATTTGAACCCAGTCTGCCTGCCACAATGTGAATGACCTCTCCCCGTCATCCTTTACGACTCTTTTGTCTTGAAGGGGCAGATGGCTTTATGGGTATGACCCAGGCGGCTCAGCGTGACATTTACCAGCTGTGTGGCCCTGGGCAGGTCAGTTTGCCTCCTGGAGCCTCCCTTTGTTCATCTGTAAAATGGGGATGAAAATGGAGCGACCCTCCTCGGATGAGATGACATAATAATGTATGTGTGTGTAAGGGGCCTGGAACTGAGTGTTCAGTAAGTGTTAGCAGCCATCATCATCATCTTCATCATCACATGCACCTGAACTCACTCCCGCCGGGTGCCCGGCCTCCTGTCTGTCCCTGGCTGTGTGCAGGGGTCTGTATGTCCGCAGGGGTGGTGTGCCCAAACACGTCGGCCGGATCTTTTCCTGGTCCCCTCAACAAAGCTCTCTTGTCCGGCCGGCCAGGACGAGAATAGCCATGAGACAGAGGGCAGTGAGGGCACAAACAGCCCGCACGGCCGTCCCTCTCTGTGGGACTAGCTGACCTTCCGCGGGCGCTCCCAAGCCCCCTCCTCAGCGGGAAGTCCACGCGCATGCGCTGGAGGTAGAGGGGTCGGGGGCAGAACTGAAGCCACGTGGGCACCGTGAAGTTCCCATGTGGACACAGCTTCCCTGGGTGCATCTGAGTGTATACAGTCGGCACTCACATGGCCCGAGCCCCTGCTTGCGCCTGATCCCCTGCCAAGTGTTGCTACTTGGGGTTTCACTCAACTCTCGAACCACCAGGTGAGCGGGCATTTTGAGTCCCATGTTACAGGTAAAGGCTCAGGAATTCTGAGCCCTTTGCAGACACAGGGCTGATGAGAGGGTGCAGGTGGAGGCGGGGTGGGGGTGGGGCATCTGGCCCAGCTTGGTCACAGAGGACCCAGATGTAGGCTTTGGTGTTATGTTCGGGTGAGGTTATCCACTTTGCCAGGGGGCTATCTCACGATGTCGGATTCGTCTCCTCTCCTGAGTGGCAACGCTATGACTGGGGAGGGCAGGGAGCAGCAAGGGGAAGAACAAGACGATTCTGTCCTTCCTAAGACCTCTGCATATTGTTCCATTTGTTTCAACAAGAATGCATCACTGTTGTGATTGGAAAACCACCACATTCAGAAAATCAATCACATAAGGACAGAAAAGAGGGATGTTGTTGACATCCTGTCTGAGCGTATCCTTTTTTTAAAAATAATAACTATTGAGATATAATTCACATACCATAGACTTCACCCACTTATGGAGTATCAGTTTTAGAACACTTCATCACCCCACAGAAACCCCATACCTATTCCCAGTTGCTCCCTTTTCCCCCTCCCTGCAGCCCCCAGTAATCACCAGTCTGCTTTCTGTCTCTGTGGATTCTCCTGTTCTGGACATTTCATATCAATGGAATCATATGGCCTTTTGTGTCTGGCTTCTTTTGTGTCTGGCTTCTTTCCCTCGGCACCGTGTTTTCAAGATACATCCATATTGTAGCATGTGCTTTGTTCCTTTTTATGGCTGAATAATATTCCATTGTATAGATGTGCTGCATTTTTATTATCCGGTCAGCAGTGGATACACATTTGCTTTCTGGGTATATCTTCATTTTTAAACATATATAAAATGTGAAGGGGTTCCCCGGGTGGCTCAGTTGGTTAAGCGTCTGCCTTCGGCTCAGGTCATGATCCTGGGGTCCTGGGATTGAGCCCCGCATTGGGCTCCTTGCTCAGCGTGGAGTCTGCTTCTCTCTCTCTCTCTGCCTCTGCCCCCCCACTTGTGCTCTCTCTCTCAAATAAAGTCTTAAAAAAATATGTACATGTGTGGATGCATGTGTGGCTCTGTATGCCATCACATGGAAGGGAGCCCAAGACCCTAAGAAGGCAAAGGGCTCACCCAAGATCACCCTGGGGAGTGAATGGAGCCGAAGCAGGAAGAGTGGCCTTGTGATGGGGACGTTCTGACCAGGCAGCTGCCGGAGGATCTTGGGGGAAGCCTGGCAGCCGTCACTGGGCAAACGTCAAGGGGATCAGTTTGGGCTGGTGACTCCAGCATCCCAACGTGGGTCAGTTTTCATATAGCAAGTGAGTCACTTTTCTGACAGGCCCAAGTTCTAATCCAACTTTTGTCATCGACTTGCTGTGTGACCTTGGACAAGTTACTTAACCTCTCTGTGCCTCAGTTTCTTTAACTGATAGTAGTGTCCACCCCTTGGATTCGATATGAGGATTTAAACCTAATTGGTGTACAGTTAAAAGGATAGTGCCCAGTGACTTGTGGGCACTTAATAGGTGATGGTCATCTTTATTTTCTGGTGCTCAAGAGGGCATTTGTGTCCCTAGTTCTGGGTGATGGGGCACAAGGGCTTTTCTCTCCCATCTAGTCCTCCTTTAAAAGATCTTCAGAAGTAGGGGAGGAAAGTGAATGTCACCTTCTTCCATGTAGCAGATGGGCAAACTGAGGCCTGGATCTACCCAATGCAGAAAGGTGAGGGCAGAGCCCACAGTCCCAGAAGGAGGGGCGGGAGTCTGGCTGGGGACCTTGGGCAGATTGCCACCCTCGCCTCTGCCTGCTGGCTCTATTACATCACACCCTCCCCAGAAGTGTCCCCGAGGATGGCCAGATCGGCGTGTCCCTGGCTGCAGGAGGTGGGGTTTCTGATTGTTTTCACAGCTCCGAGAGGAACGGGCAGCGCTCATCTGTTTGCCCACTGTGGCCGGTGCAGCCAGACCTGGAGTCTGCTGATTGGTTAAGGTCTCTGGCTCCTAAGTCCATCACACCTGGGTTGAAACTGACACCCAGGTGTGACCTCAAAGAAATCACTTAACTTCCCTTAACCTCGGTTTCTGGCCCCCAGAAATGGGGGCAAATCAGCCCAGTGCCAGGCGTGGAATAAGGGCTCAAAGAATGGAAGAATGGTAGCTGCTATTATGATTATCTTCGGTCTTGTTAGTATAATCCAGGACCTTCCCAAACTTTCTGGTCCCCTTTCCCCGAGTCTTCCCTCCTCACTCATGTTTCCTCCCCGTCAAGTCTGGGTTGGTACTTCTTTGGGATTCTGCAGCCTGGCAGCCCCTGGAGTCTTTTCCCAGGGGCTCGTGAGCAGCCTTAGGACAAATCTGTACTGACCCTTTCCCTGCTGGATTCCCCACTCTTGCCTCCATCCACTCAACATCCTATGGGGCACAGGACAGCATTCCCCCCCTGCCCCCACCGCCAAAGGATTATCTGGCCCCAAAAGTCAGTAGTGGCAAGGTTGAGAGACTCTGCCTAAGGGTAATATGGAATGAGAATAATACCTCCCTCATTCTATCTTCTCTACTTCTATTAATATGACCAGGAGAAATTAATTAATCCTATTCGGGTGAAATGTGTTTTATCTAAAAAGTCTGTTGTTCTATATCCAACTGCTACTCAATTGACCTCCAGAGAAGTTAAAAGATTTTTTTTTCTTGGTGAAATTAACCCAATTAGATCAGGGCTATCTTGTTTTGGACCTGATGCACTTAAACTCTGTGGCTCCCACTGTAGGACTTGGCATCCAGCCCTCGTCATGTTCATTCACCTGGCTTCAGTCCATCATTTGATTTGATTGAGACTTTGTGACCCCTTCCTGGGTCATTCGACAGCGCCATCTGCAGTGAGGCCTCCCTGCTTTGCGTCATCCGGAAATGCGGCAGAAGGTCTCTTGGTGGGCCCTTATGGCTAAAACTGGCCACGGCCAAGGTCAGAACCCCATGGCCACACTGGGCCTCCCCCTTGCACTTACCATCACCCATCAATCAACATGTGATGGGTGGAGTTGGCTAGGTCCAGAGGGCCTGTGAGAGATTTTGTCCAAAGTTCATAGAAAAATCAAGACATTTGCAGCAGGATTAAATCTCAGACCACAAACTCCGTGTGCAACAAATGGGGACTTCTTTGTTTTCCCCTAACTTGGCTTAATTTTTATTTCAGGCAGATAATTCATTGGAGGCAATGAGGGGTTTCCCTTTCTCACCAGAGACGGCAGGGACATTCAGGGGCCAAGTCTGTACGGGGTGGGTGCTGAATGGTTCCATTGTCGGCCCCCCACCCCAGCTTGCCTGGGAGCCCTTCCTCATTCTCAGCCACGTGGGGCCTTGCCCTGTAGTCTAGGGCCCATGGCAACCATTCCAGAGAATGGTTGGAAACTCAAGGCGGCTTCCCCCTGAGTTGTAGCCATTCCCATAAACTCTTTCTCTTATTTTGCTATTATTTCCATTCCTGGAGGCAAAAAGCACTCCCTGGTTTGTAGGATGCCCGCCTTCCCCACCCCCAGCAGTGGAGCTCGGGACTAGACTCCTACCAACTGTTAACTTTGCAGGACATTTGTGAGCCAGTGGTTAAAGCTTTGGTTGCTTGAAACTGTCTACTGTGGGAGTATTGACACCGTGAAAATCAGCAAATGTTACAAATCAGGACTCTTTTTTGCTTGCTTGCTTGCTTTCCCTCTCTGTCTTTTTCTCTCTGTCTCTCTCTCCTCCCCCAGAGAGGGAAGTAAGGGGGAGGGAGTGATACATTAGTATTCCTCCCTCACACATGCCTCATTGCATGCATTTTCCCGATCATGCAGACAAATAACTGGCAAAAGGGAAAAAATTGGGACGATGATCCTGGGATAGCTTTCGTTCACTGCCCCTTCTTCATCTAAAAGTTGCAACAAATGTCTTTTCCAGCTTTTTCTCTGTCTTCCACTAGCTTCTCAACATCTCTGTCCAAGGGTTGGGCTTGTTTCTCTCTCTGCAGTAAAACACAGGATTTTTGTCAAGCTCTATTTTAATGAGAATAAAACCAGCTTCATTATTTGAGTCCTCTCTGAGGAGAAGCTTTCTGCAAAGAATTCGCTTGTAAGGGGTATTGTTATTTCCCACTATTTTTGCAGGTTTGGATGTAGGGACTTAAAAGAACCCTCTTTTTATTTTAGAATAGTTTTAAATTTACAGAAAAGGAAATTTAAAACTGCATAGACTGTACAGGGACTTCCCATATACCCGGCTTCCAGTTTCTCGTGTTATTAACAACATTACATTTGTCACAGTTATTGATCCAATATCGATACACCGTTATTCACAGTCCATACTCTATGCAGACTCCCTTAGTTTTTCCCTAATGTTCTTTCTGTGCTGCAGAGTCCCATCTAGGATAGCACACTATATTTTATCATTATTTCTTCTTAGGCTCCTCTTGGCTGTGACCGTTCCTCAGACTTCCCTAGTTTTCTATGACCTTGACAGTTTCAAATAGTCCTGGTTGTGAATTTTGTATTTTTTTTTTCCTCGCGAGTAGAATGGGTTATAGGATCTGGGAGGAAGACCATGGAGGTAAAGTGCTATTCTCAGCACATCACACGAAGTCTGTATCAACTACCAACATGACTTATCACTGTTGATGTTGACCTTCACCTCCTGGTTGAAGTAGCATTTACTAGGTGTCTTCAATGTAAAGTTCCTTCTTTTTTTCCAGGTGTGGGATTTTTTAAAGTTGCGTCCATCTGTACGCCACATGGACCCAGGTATGTTTATTTGGGTCTGCGTCTTTTTTTTTTTTTTAAGATTTTATTTATTTATTTGACAGAGAGAGACACAGCGAGAGAGGGAACACAAGCCGGGGGAGTGGGAGAGGGAGAAGCAGACTCCCTGCCGAGCAGGGAGCCCGATGTGGGACTCGATCCCAGGACCCTGGGATCATGACCTGAGCTGAAGGCAGATGCTTAACGATTGAGCCACCCAGGCGCCCCTGGTAATTGTCTTTCTGTCTGCAGGTCACTCAAATCTGTTGTCTTGGGATGGGGGCATCATTACACAAAGCTGAAGGATTTATTAATGCTCCCCGCTTCCCCGGTGACAATGACCTGTCTCATGTTGGGTCCATACCATCTCCTAGACAGATTCTTCAGACCTGTGCTGTCCAATCTGGTCACCGCTGGCTGCTTGCGGTATTTAAATTTAATAAAAATTAAGCAAAATTTACAGTTCAGTTCTTCAAATGCACAAACACATTTCAAGGGGTCAATAGCCACAGGTGATGAATGGCTAGCATATTGGACAGCGCAGATGATGGGACATTTCCATCCACAATTTCATTATGGCCCCCTCCCCCCTTACCCCTCTCCTCCTCATCCCCACTTCCCTAGTCAGCCCGGGACAACCAATATGATCAGCATAATTCTCCACAAACCTACAGGTATTTACATAGACTGGTATTTTAGGCACTTTTGGTCACTGTTCTTTGTTAAAAAAAAAGTCCTTACCCACTGTACATATATATTTTTTCCTTTTCTCACTTACAATGCACCATGACCATCTCTATGGGTCAGTAGGTTTAGATCTAATTTATTCTTTGTGATAGCTGCATAATATTGCATGCTGAGGGTGTATTATGGCTTATTCAACCATTTCCCAGTTCAAGGGCATCCAAGCTTTCAGTTTTCTGTTTGTTTGTTTATTATTCTAAATAGGATTCTAATAAACATTCTCATACTCTTATCCCTACCCTCTGGCACTTTTTATTTTAGAGAATAAAATCTCTTAAATTAAGATTTCTTGGTCAAAGGAATGGGTATTTATCCCCTTGTAATCAACATTGACAGATCTATTTTCCAAAAGGCTGTAGCGATTTCTGATCCCACCAGCAATGTGTGAGGGTGCCTATTTTCCCTCATACTCACCATCCCTGGTTGTTATTGCTTTTATGCCTTTTAAAATTTTTTGCCGACCCAATAGTTTTTTTTTTTTTGAAGGGCATTTTATTGTTGCTCTGATTTGTATTTTCCTGTTGCTGCGTCTGTAACACTTCATTGTATCTGTTCACTGACATGTTGACTATAAGCCATGAGGGCCACGGATATCTATTTGTCTTCATCTCTTTTTTCCTAGGGGTCTAGATTTTGGTTGTTTGGAGTAATGTTTGCTGATTGCACAAATGAGTGGCTTAATTCTGAAAGCCAGCTGGGATGTGGACCTGGGTCTTCTGACATCCAACACAACATGGTATCTTAACTGAGGTCTCAGACCCTTTGAGCCTTGTCAAGATAAGTCATTCGAGCCCAGAGAGGGTCTCAAGTTAGGGGGCCGCTGGCTTGCTCACCAGCGAGACTGCTTGCTTCACTGTCCCAGGTCCACTTCTTTCACCTGGTTAGTGCAACTGGGCCTCCGTGGCCTGGAAAGTGCACGACACAGAGTCTAAATGTGATTCGGGAGGACTCATCCCCTGTGTCTGAGGCTCCATCCCTCCTCCCCACGCTGTTCCCCTCACCCTGGGGACAGCTGGAGGTGAGGATGGTGAAATGAAGCTTAATGAATAACCCAGGGGACTGGCTAGGGTGAGTGTTTGGCGGCCCTAGGTGTCAGGGACAGGGGCTGACTGACGAACATAGCTCTGGGCTCTGGGACGGGACGGGTCAGTGACCTGGTCCACCTCTCCAGTCTTATCTGCTCTCTGATGCAGCCATCCTGGCATCCCCACCTCATGCTCTTCCAAGCCAGGCCCCTCTGTTTCGGAGCGCTGGCTCTGCCACTGCTGTGTGACCTTGGGAAAGTGACTTGGCCTTTCTGAGCTCAGTCTGATTCCACGATAGAGGCTACGTTATGACATACACCTCCCCAGGGTGTTGCAAGCATTCTGTGATATGATAATGTCATGTTCCCAAACTTCAAACATTCATTGCCACGTTTGTAATTTCTGCCATTTGCTGTGTCACCTCTTATAATAATGCTAATACCAATAATAGCATTGAACACAGAGAGCACTTTCTACTGTTCTAAATAGTTTACATATATTAACTTGTTTGATCCTCACATCAACTCTACCAGACACTCCCTCAAAACCTAATTCCCAAAAGCCTATTGTTGACCAGAAACCTTACCAATAACAGAAAGGTGGTTAACATGCATTTTGTGGGCTATATGTATTTTATACTGAATTTTTACAATAAAGTAAGCTAGAGAAAAGAAAATATTATTAAGAAAATCGTAAGGAAGAGAAAATACATTTACAGTCTTGTGCTGGAAAAAGTCCGTGTATAAATGGACCTGCACAGTTCAAATCCATGTTGTTCAAGGGCCGTCATGTTTCCTGTCCTAGTCGGAGCTGTGTGCTAAGGCCCCACTCCTCCAGGAAGCCCTCCCTCATTACATCCCAACCCAGCTGCTCTACGAGGACCTTCTGTTCTCTGTCTTCCTGGGGGTGGTAAAATTGTCACTGAATTGGATAGCTTCCTCTCCCCTCTAGTCCAGGGGCCACCTCAGGGTACGGACTGAGTTTTGCCACCTGTCTGTCTCCAGGGTCCAGTCCAGGACGGGACACCTGACAAGGATGAGTACAGGTTTAATAGGAGGATGGCTGTGAAGCTGCCAGAGTCCTCATCAAGGATCATGGCCAAGCAGCTCGACGCCAAGCAGTCAGGAATTAATCATCAAGCCGGGGGAGGTCACACACAGCCCTAGAAGGGCAAAGAATATCTCGGCTGCCAAGTCCTTCCTGGAGCTCACCTCCCATTTTGTATATAGAGAAACTGAGGCTCAGAGATGGATGTGACTAGCTCACATTGAGATGGTGACGATGTAAGTCTGATCATGTTATTCTTCTGCCTACAGCCTTCTATGGCTCCCTAGCCTTCCTGGGTAACGTCCAGACTCTGGAATGGCACAGCATCCCTGCGGACTCTGGTCCTTGCCTATATCTCCAGCACCAAACCTGCTTTCCTCCAAGAAGCTTTCCCAGCTTCCTGGGGGCAGGTAAGGTATCCACTCTGGCTGTCCACAGCCCTGCCCCACCTCTGCCTGACCACATCTGAGAACACTGATTGCAGCTGCTCTCTGGTGGCCCCTTGGGAGTTCATGAGAGCAGGGGACATACTGTATTGTTGGAGACTAAAGTCCCAGGGCTTGACGCATAGTAGGTATTCAATAAATATTTGCTGAACGAATGAATGGTCGGAGGCATTCCTTTGAACAATAAATAACTGTTTGGTTCCTTTGTTGGGTGTAAAATATTAGAGGTGTGGAGGTGCTTCAGAAAAAATGATGCCTTCTCATTGTTGTCCTTTGACCCAAGCTGACCCCGACAGTGGTCAGGGGTCGTGGCTTGGCACTCAGGGCAAGCCCTGGACTCGAAGTAAGATGATTTGGACATGGGGCGCCTGGGTGGCTCAGATGGTTAAGCGTCTGCCTTTGGCTCAGGTTATGATCTCAGGGTCCTGGGATCAAGTCCCGCATCGGGCTCCCTGCTCCTTGGGAGCCTGCTTCTCCCTCTGCCCCTCTCTCTCATGAATGAATAAATAAAATCTTAAAAAAAAAAAAAAAAAGAAGATTTGGACATGTCTGTGTCACAGAAGAGGTCGTCCAGGGTGTCTCTCGCTGGCTGGGTGGCCTTGGCCAAGTGAGTCTCCCTCTCTGAGCCTGCAGCGTCGTCTGTTAAATGGGACCATGGACAGTGCACAGGGAGGTCGTGAAAGTTGATCTGGTCCCCTTTCTTCCTCCCGCGGGGAGCTGTCCCTTTAACGTGGGAGGCGGGGCCAAGAAGTCATGAGAAGCCGGGAACAGCTGGTGCCGAGGCTGGCTGGTGGCGGAAGGCTGGAGCCAAGCTGGGTCTGGGGACGGCTGGACAGGCGGGTAAGAGGGCCTAGGGCCCAAAGGGTGCTTCTGGGGCTCTGTGTGCATGTGTATGGCAGTGGAGGGTCGTCTGGAAGGTTCCGGGGCAAGGTCCAGGATGAGTGGACAGAAAGTGAGAAGGTATGGGTGCAAAACCCTCCCAGGAACCCTGATTTAACTCAGGGTGCTCTGTTGGTCTACCCTGCCTCGGAGGAGGCTGGGTGCCACGGACTCTTGATGGCTGGGGAGCAGGTGCTGCTTGCCAGAGGGGCAGGACTGGGCACTTTGCCAGCCAAGGTTTCCCAGCCCTGGCATCAGGGGTTTGGCTGGGAGTGTCACCCAGGTGGCCTCTGGAAAAGCCTGAGGGGCAAAGGAGGCAGAAACAGTAGATGGTCCTTACTTGGGCCCCATTCATAGGGGCAGCAGGTGAGGCCGTGGGAGGAAAGGTGACGTGGCCAAGGTCATGTGTGCTGGGACCTGAACCCAAGCTCCAGGCTTCCCACTGTTCTGCTCCACAGCAGAGAGGGCCCAGGGCTCCCAGCTCAGCCCCAGTGGTGGCCACATGCTTCCAGAGCCATGTGTCCCTAGGCCACAGTCCCACCTTAGCCCTAGACCTTAGTCTGGGAGGCCTGTGCCCTTACAGGCTTCTGGGCTTGATAAGGCTATTGGAAGTTTTGGGGCTTGTTCATTTGACAAGCCTGCTGTTCTCCTGTGGGCTGTTAGTATAACCAAGAGGGCTGGGGGAGCCTGGGGGCTGAGCCAGGGGCATTGGGCTCCCAAGGACACCTGGCAATTAAGGAGGAAATGCTCACACCTTTAACCACCACCACCACCACCATCATTACCACCTAGTAGAGACAGTATGGCATCGTGTTAAGAGCACAGATGCCAAAGTGCACTGCCTGAGTTTGAATCCTGGCCATGCCATTTCCAGCTGTGTGACCTTGGACAGGTTCCTTAACCTCTCTGGGCCTCGGCTTCATTATCTAGAAAATGGAACTAATCAGCGAACCTATCTCCAGGTTGTCGTAATGATTATACGAGATGGTCTCTGAGGTTCTTGGCACCGTGCTTGGCTGGTAGTAGGTCCTACACAACTATGAGCTATTATTATATGTCAGGCATGGAGTCGATGCCTTCACCATATAGCCTCACTGCATCCGCACAGTGATTCTGTGATGCATACGCTCTTCTCCCGGTTTGTTGTGTGGTTAGTTCATTCTCATTTTTCAGGTCTCAGTTTTAATGGTCATTTCCTGCAAAAGGCCTTTCCTCACCTTTCTATCCACAATAGGTGTCCCTGTTTATCTCTTTAAGACTCCCTGTATGTATGCTTTCCTCAGTAGTTTTCACCATTTTTGATTATTTTGTTTGTCTATAGTTATTTGTTGAATGCTGATCTCCCCATCAGCTCCAAGAGGAGATGTCTGTCTCGCTCACCATGGTATCCCCAGTTCCTAGGTCAGGGCCTACACCTCGCAGGTGCCCTATAGACATGCGAGAGAAAGGGTAAGCATGCCCGCACGGTTAGAAGGCCCCAGAGAGATGATGCCTCTAGATGACTGGCTGATGTCTGAGAGTAGGGCAGAAGGGAACATGGCACAGAGGAGTTGAGGCACTTGTTGGGGTCACACAGCTAGGAATACAGAGCTGGTTTCTAACTTTGGTCCCTGACTGACCCCTAAGCCCAGAGCCGAGGTGAGGCGCAGGCTGAGGTATGCTGACTTTGGGTGACCCACAGGTCCCTCTCCCTCAATGCCATGCCCAGTGCCCTGATGGAACTGGGTGGAGGTGGCTCAGACTCTGCCCTGCCTGGGGAATCCCAGGGCCATCTAAACAAGGGCCCCGGATGCAGAGACAGGAGACCCGGAGCCCTCTGGTGGGGCAGGGGGTGGAGCCCTAAGTAAGTGTGAGCAAGGAGCTTGGGCCCTGGAGGGTGGGGGAGGTTGCAGCACTCCTCCTATTGGCCAGCAGTGGAACTGCAGGGCTTGGCCCAATGGTTTTCTGCCCCAGAGAAAAAAGAGGGGTTGCATTTGCTCCTTTAAAAACAAAAAACAAAAAACCCCTCTATTCCCCCCTCTTCTCATTTCCTCCCTTTCTGTTTCTCGCCTTTTCCCACAGGGTCATTCACTAACTGTGCCTTTGCTTAAAACCTCCCGACGGCTTCCCACTGCAAGTAGAATTAGAATAACATCCCAGCTCCTGACCAGGGGCTGGAAGGTTCCCCAAGTCCCTGCCCACCTCTCCTTGCTCGCCTTCTGCGCCCAATCCCTTCTCCCCACACCAGCAACACCCCAAGTTCGTTTCTTCCTCAAGGTGCTTCCGCCTGCTGTCCCCTCTGCATGAATGCTTTTCCCTGGGCTCCCTGCTGTCATTCATCTTGAACATTCCCCTTGGGGAACTTGCAGATGGAAAGAGAATTCAAAGCCCTCTCAGCCAACGTGATACTCACAGATCTGATTTGCATCTGATTCAAAGTGTTAGAGATCCCAGATCACTGACCTCAAAGCCAACCGTTTATCCCATTTAATGAGACAATTGGAAAGGTGAACAATTACCAGATATTTGATGATATTGAGAGATGACCATTAATATTTTTAGATGTGATAATGGTATTGTGATGACGTTTTTTAAAAAATTAGCATCTTTGAGATATGATTTCCATAAAATGAAATTAGCCCGGGGTGCCTGGGTGGCTCAGTCCGTTAAAAGCATCTCATTCTTGATTTCAGCTCAGGTCATGATCTCAGGGTGATGAGATTGAGGCCCCCTTTGGGCTCCATGCTGGGCATGGAACCTGCTGAAGATTCTCTCTCTCTCCCTCTCCCTCAGCCCCTCCCCCAGCTCGCTCGCTCTCTCAAAAAAAAAATTAGTCTACTTTGAGTAAGAATTCAGTGAGTTTGCACAAATGTATACAGTTGTGAAACCATGTGGCTATATCGTTTAAAAAGAGTTCTTTGCTTTTAGAGATCCGTGCCGAAGTATTTACAGATGAAGTAGTATAGGAAGAAAATATAATAAGAGAATAAAGGAGGGAAAAAAAACCATCATCCGGGGAGGGGGGGGCGCAGGCATGGATGGAACAAGGCAGGCCAGGAGCGCTTGTGTGAGCTGAGTGATGGGCTACACCAGAGGTTCCTTATCCAGTTCTCAGTATTTTGCTATGTTTATATTCTCCATAATACAAGTTTTTAAAAAGCTTTTCTCTCTTGAGAGACTGTTTCTGACCGTGCTTGCTGAAACACTGCCTCCCGCCCCCATCACCCCTGTTTGAAATTGTGTGATTCTGTCTCGCCAACTAGAATGTGAGCTCCGGCAGAGCAGGGGCTGCCTCTGACTTGTGCGCCCCAAACCCTGGAACCGCCGGGCACATAGTAGGTGCTCATTGCAAGATTTTTTTTTTTGCATGCATGCATGCATGCATGAATGAATGAAGAATGAATGAATGAGTTCTCCACGCTCATTCATTCATCACCAAGTATTGGCCATATTCTACACCTCCAGCCCTGTGGGCAGCCACAGTTACAGAATGAAAGGGTCCCTAGTCCAAACCTTTTTGTCCAGATGGGGAAACTGAGGCCCGGGGAGGAGCAGATCCTTGCCTGGAGTCTCACAGCTTGGTAGCCAGTTAAGGCTAAGGAGCCCAGCTGAGGCTCTTCTCCATCTTGCCCTCCCGTGTCCTGGGGAAGGGGGCTCTTGCTGGAGCTGCCTGGGCTATGGCCTTCATGCTCTCCTGCAGGCCTCCTGGTGGTTGCTGGAATGGACAGCTCTCTGACAGGCTGCGCTAAGGCCGAGCACTTCCACACCGTCACTCCTCTGCTGGAGAGCTGGGCGCTTTCCCAGGTGGCAGGCACGACTGTCTTCCTCAAGTGTGAGAATGTGCAGCCGGCCGGTTCCTTCAAGATCCGGGGCATTGGGCATTTCTGCCAGGAGGTGAGGTGTTGGTGGGAGGTGAGAAGTGAGATGGTTCGAGAAGGAGGAGGAGGGGGATGGATGCTGGCTGGCTGGGGGTGAGGGCAGGAGGGGAGAAGTGGACTTGTAGAGATGGGTGGGGCAGGATGAGGAGCAGGAGTGTCGGGGTGGGCTGGGGAGGGACTAACTCCATCCCACACAGCTCTCTGACATCTGCCTGGGTCAGTCCCTAACCCCATTCCTTCTCTTCCCAGATGGCCAAGAAGGGATGCAGACACCTGGTGTGCTCCTCAGGTGACCCTCGGGGCTGGGTCCTCCAGGCTGTGTGGGGGGAGGAAGAGCTCGCTGGAGCTGCAGTAGCTGTCCAGGGATCAGGCTCCTCTTAAAGGTCCAGCCCCCTCAAGGTCATGGTCAGATGGCCACTTCATGTCCTCTCCCAGCCCTCATCCTGTCATTCAGGACTCGGGGTAGAAGTGACAAAAACCCAACTCATACAGGTTTAAGCTACAGGCCCCAAGAACTGAAAATTCTTGGGATAATTGGCTTTCAGGTACAGCTGGATCCAGGAGCTCTCCTTTGTATCTCCCCTTCCCTTGACTTGTCGTTTCTCTGTACTAGCTTTATTTTCACACAGACTTCCTAGCAGCAAGATGGCCATCAGGAGTTCTAGGCTTGCCTCCTATCATCCTATCAGCCCTAGTGAAAAGGAAGCACCCCCTTCTTGATGGTTCTCACAGCTTGGTAGCCAGTTAAGGCTAAGGAGCCCAGCTGAGGCTCTTTTCCATCTTCCCCTCCCGTGTCCTGGACCAGTTCAATCCATGAATTGAACCTAGCTTGGATCATGTACTCGTCCCTGAACCAATCATGGATTAGGGGTTCTCTGAGTTCTCTGAGTTCTCTGATTGAGTCAATCTAGATCACATATCCACCTCTGGGACCAGAAAGAGGACTCAAAGGTGGGGCATATGAGTGCCGGGAAGGAGTGACCCACAAAGGGAAATGGAGGGAGAGGGAAGAAAGTGTGTTAACAGGCTAAGACAACACTGCCCACTGCACCCCCCTTCTATTGCTTCCACAGGGGGCAATGCAGGGATTGCTGCTGCTTATGCTGCTCGGAAGCTGAGCATCCCTGCCACCATTGTGCTCCCGGAGGGCACCTCCCTGCAGGTGGTGAGGAGGCTGCAGGGGGAGGGGGCTGAGGTTCAGCTGACTGGAAAGGTAAGGACCCCAGGAAGGAGAAGCCAGCTGGAGTGGGCTGTTCCCCTTTACCCCCACCTCAGCCCTAGGAGATGGTATCTCCCCGCTTTTTTCTTTCTTTTTTTGATGAACTATGCCTGGAGCCCAGTCTTCTCCTAGGATGGCTGAGCTGAGGGGTGGGAGTGAGGCATGATGTATATTGAGGCCTGGGACCTCCTGCCTCTACCTACCTTGAGAAAACTTCCCCTGCATGAACCCAGGAGAAACAGGAAGCTTATGGACCAGGAGTGTGTCCGTCTCCTTATATCCTCACTAACACTTGGTATTATTTATTTAAAAATGTTTGCCCTTTGATGAGACAAAAAGTATAAAGAAAGATGATGGTGGCATCATTTCTTATTCTGAGACCACCCCAATAATGAAAGGTGTCCACCACCAGGGATATCATCTTGTTACCGAAGAAACGGTGATGCAAACATGTAATCCTTCTACCTTCCTGGAAAGAAGAAAAAAAGCTCCCTGGAAGAGAGATTTTTTTTAAACCATTAAAATTAAAACCATGGTATCTGAAAGCTGGTCTCCAAATACTTAGTGTCCAGTTTCCTTCCTTGCTTTCTCCCTTCTTTCTTCTCTTTATTCACCTATTCAGCTGTCCTCCCATCCATCACCCTCTCTCTCTCCCTCTCTCCCATTCATCTGTCCATCTATCCATCCATCCACCCATCCATCCATCTATCCATCTATCCAACCATCCATCCGTCCGTCTGTCAGTCCATCTGTCCGTCCATCCATCCATCCAACCATCCATCCAACCTTCATCCATCCATCCATCCATCCATCCATCCATCTATCCCCTCATCCCCTTTCTCCCTCCTTCCCTTCCTTTCTTTCTCCCTTCCTTCTTTCCAACAGATATTCATTGAACTCATACCCTGTGCCTGTAGGATGTTAGAGATAGGGAAATAGAGATAGTAAGACATGGTCTCTACTTTCACAAAGCTCAGGTGTTGCTGGGGAGACACACAGATAACCAGATGGTGATAAGAGGCCGTGGTAAGTGTGATGGGGAAGCACAGGGCCCTGAAGAGGAACAGAGAGAGCATATTTTAATCAGCTGTTGCTGCTAGATCATGCTGCATAACAAACAGCCCCCATATATCAGAGGCTTATGAGAAGCCTGATCTCTCTCGCTCGTGGGCTTGTGAGAGGGCCAGGGTGGCTCTGCGTCAGGCTGCAGGCAGGATTAAGGTCTGCACTTGTGCCCCACATCCCTCTGGACCGGTGGCCACCTGGGACGTGTTCCTTTCCAGGTGGATGGCAGGAGGAGTGGGGGGAAAGGGCCCCTCAGGGCTGTGGTCTTAACTGTTACACTGTCACTTCGGCCACATGCCATTGGCCAAAGCAAGCCCCACGGCTGGGGCCCCCATCAGCGTAGGTGAGGAAATGTGCTCTGGCCTCTGTGGCGGGGAAGAACAGCGGTCACTCGACACAAGGTGTGGCCGTGGAGTTCTGATGGAGGGAGGGGGTAGGGACCTGGGCGGTGGTCCCGACTACTGCCAGGCTGTGCCTCAGACGTGGGGAGACGATCCAGGAAAGGCTCCCCTAGAAGACCCCCTGTGTTATCTTGAAAAGGAAATACAAGTCCTCCCACTGGGAAAAGGGGCGTGGGCAGAGGAAAGAGCCTAGAAAGGCCTGGAATGGGAGCGAGCACGGTGCATTGCATTCGCCTGCAGCCCAGCCCCTGGCGGAAGGGGTGACAGGTGAGGCCAGAGAGGGGGACGGCCGCCTCAGCAGGCAGGGCAGCTCACAGGTGAGGCTGGCATAGGGCAATGGGGAGCCACAGCAGGATTTGGAGCAGGGGAGGGACACGCTGGGCCCTCACTCTGGCTGCTCTCAGGCAATGGACAGGAGGCAGGAAGCCTGTGAGGAGGCGCTGCTCCAGGTGAGTGGGCTCAAGGGCTGCATGGTTTTAAATCTCATGTTTGTTTCAGTAACTCAAGAGATTGAGTCTTGTCTCTTTGGTTAGATGGGAGACTCCTTGTGGACAGAGACTATTTCTTTGTCTTCTCTGTGTCCCCCAGCATGGGATGGGCAAGAGGGGGTGCTGCAGGGGGCCAGAGGATGGGCGAAGGCTACCTCTGGCCCCCTTGTCACCCTCTGCTCCTTGGAAGAGGAGGCTGTTATTTGCCACTTAGCTTCTGCTGAAATTGGCCAGTGCAGGGAGGGTCCCCTCCGAAATCCTGTCTTAGTTTGGGTTCCCCAGAAGCAGACCTTCAGACAAGGATTAGGGTGCATGTAGCTTATTTGGGATGTGCTTGCAGAGAACATGGATAGAAGTGAGACAGAGAAGAGAAGAAAGCTCACAGTGGTGTGTCAATGAGTCACCTCTGTGGGCAACTGGGGTTCAGTCCCCACAGGGACCCTCGGGGCTCCTGTGGAGGAGACACACAGAGAAGGGTCAGAGGGTCACTGCAGTGTGCCCTGCCCACTGCCCCGCAAAGTCCCCTAGCCAGAAAATACCCCGCAAGCGACCTCTGAGCTAGGCTGCAGGGATGCGGACTTCTGCCACAGATGCTAAGCCTGTGAGAAAAGTGCACTCAGCCCTGATGTGGTCCACACAGGTCTGTCGAGACCCAGGCTACCTCTGGTTGCTTGAACTTAACCAGCAGGTCATCCGTTGGGCGATCGCTCATTTTCATGGACACCATCTGTAGTGGCCAAATTGCTCTTTGGGGCTCTGATTTGAGGGGGCTTCTCCCCTACTGGCTGGTTAGAAGTGGAAACTGCTTAGCTGGCCTTGGAACTCCCCCTCCCCTAGCATTGCAGCCTGGCCCATGGGGATTGTGGAAAGCACATGACATCCATTTATCCAGGCGGAAGCCTCTGCCTTTGTCCCAGGAGGCTGCAGGCACACTCCAGCTCTGGCCTCACCCTTGGGGTTCTCCCCAGCCCGTCAGACCCTGGGGCCATGCAGGAGACCTCAGCTCTGCTCCAGCCTCCAGAGCGGTCCGACTCCTGGGGCTCCTGAGGCCCTTGGTTTCTCTTTAGGTCTGGGACGAGGCCAGTCTGAAGGCGCAAGAGTTGGCCACGAGGGATGGTTGGGTGAACGTCCCTCCATTTGACCACCCCCTGATCTGGTAAGGTTGTTACCCCTCCCCCATGGAGCTCAGAGCCCAGACCTTTATTGAGTTGGGGTCCTTCTATTGGACAGAAGGGGAAACTGAGGCCTAGAGAGGAGAAGAGGCTTGGAAGCCAGGCACATTACAGTTCAGGCCCTGCTTCTGTCACTTGCAAGTTGTGTGACTCTACAAAGTATCTCTCCTCCCCATGCCTCAGTTTCCACATGTGTACAATGGAAATGGCAATAATCAATCCTGCTTATCGAGTGTACTTCAGGATGCATTTAATCCATTTGATCCTCCCCAGAGCCCTAGAGGTGGGTGTTTTATGTCCATTCCACAGGCACAGAGGGTCAAGGAACTTGCCCAAGATCACACAGCTAGTAAGTGGCCAAGACATTGGGTCCCAGGCCCAGAACTTGACGGATGCCAATTGATATGCTGGTCCCCTCTTAAGCGCACACGCTAACACTGCCTCTTTCCAAGGTTGTGGAGGGGATTAAATGGGAAATGTCTGAGAACATAGCTGGGAGGTTGATGGAAGGGAAAGAATGAGTGAATGAATAATTTGAATGGATGAAAGCTGGGTGAGCTAAGTGTTGCAGGGTCTCTGCTCCCCTTGCTGTGGATGGGGATTGGGGTGGCGATGAGGAGAGTTTGTGCATATGTCAGCCTTTGGGAATGGGGGCCTTTCTCACCCTGCTTTCTCCTGCCCCCCAGGGAAGGCCACGCCAGCCTGGTGCGAGAGCTGAAGGCAGCACTGGGGACCCCACCGGGGGCCCTGGTGCTGGCAGTAGGGGGTGGGGGGCTCCTGGTTGGGGTGTCAGCTGGCCTGGCAGAGGTGGGCTGGCAGCATGTGCCCATCATAGCTGTGGAGACCCAAGGGGCACACTGTTTCAATGCAGCCATCAAGGCGGGCAGGCTAGTCACGCTGCCAGACATCACCAGGTAGGCATGGGCTGGGGGCATTTGTGGTAGGCTGGAGGGTGGTGGTGTTGCTGTCCTAGGGCCTCTCAGTCCCAACCAGTGGAGGTAGGGCATACCCAAGAGACTCAACTTCACCCTAGGACTCCAACCACAATAATGTTAGAAGGCAATGCCAAAAAAGTGGATGAAGGATATGATTCATTTAAGTTTCATTAATTAGTAAAACAAATTTCATTGTTCTGTATCCATTATAAAAGGAATTTAAGTGTGTTGCAGGTATGTTAGAATATGTAGGCAAGCAATAAGCAACAGAAAACAAAACGGCACCTTCAATTCCACCATCCAAAGATGAACAATGGGTTACATTTTCCCGGTCTTTGCTTTTCCCCCATGCATGCATAGTTACATACAAGTGAAATGTGCCTGGCACATAGTAGGTGCTCAACAAATGTTTGTGAAATGAATGAATGGATTGATACATATTTTTAAGTTAGGATCATATCCTTCCTAAACTCTATTTTTCTAGTTCATATTATATATCACGAACATAGTTTCATTTTTTCTGCAATATCATTAGAGAACTTTTTCCTTATTACTTTATGTAACTGATTTTAATTCAACTGAGGAAAAGTTCTTATGAACCAACTAACTAACTAATAGAGAGTGGCCAGCCTCCAGACCCTGCCTCATCTTATATCCTTTATCATCATCACCACTATCATCTTCACAGATGCTGTTAGTTTCCTAAGGCTGCCATAAAGATGACCCAAACTGGGTGGCTTAAAAGAACAGAAATGCATTCTTTCATAGCCCTGAAAGCTAAAAGTGTGACATCAAGGTACTAGCAGGGCCATACTCCCTCTGAAGGCCCTAGGGGAGAAGCATCCTTCCTTGCCTCCTTCAGCTTCTGGTGGTTGTTGGCAATCCTTGGTGTTCCTTGGCTTGTAGCCACCTCATTCTGCCTCTTTCTTCATATGACCTTCTTCTCTGTGTGTCTGTTCTCTTCTTGTAAGGGAACCAGTCACTGAATTTAGGGTTCAGCTTAATCCAGTATGACCTTATCTTCTAATTCCATCTGCAAAGACCCTATTTCCAAATTAGGTCACATTCTGAGGTTCTGTATGGATGTGAATTTTGGGGGGAGACACTGTTCAACCCTCTACAGATGCCAGCACTGCCCATATTTTATTAAGCACCCATTAGGTGCTGGAACTTAGGATATCATGGTGTATGACAGCAAGGTGGCTGAAATCAGGACAGCCTATTAAGTCATCTCTATTAAGCACCTATTGTGTACAAGGTTCTGGCTGGCCAGTTAGAGAAACAGGTCCTTGCTTCAAGGAGGATTCTATCTGGACATACGGGTCTCCTTAATGTCTTTCTGGTACCATCTCCATTCCTTTCTGATGCCACCCACACTCCAGCATCTCTGTGCTGCCTTTCCCTGAAAATTATTTGTGCCTCTAACTTCTGAGCCTTTCCTTTCCCTTCCACTTGAAATACCAGTCCCTCTTACATTGATGAAATCCCCCAAGGCTCAGCTGGGCAGTTGCCTCCCATATGTAAAGACCCCAAAGACACTCTGTGTCACTCTTCAGCCACGAAAGAGCTTATGGATGGGCTGACTTGGGCCCCTAATTGGGAAGGAGGGGCTTGAGGATGGGGACTGGCTATTGAGCTCTGAGTCCCTAGTACCTCTCTCAGAGCCTGGCACAGTGCAGCACTAAGTGAAGTTCACAGACTTGCCATTTTTGTAAATGACACCACTGTCCATCCTGGTGCTCTGACCGGACCCACCTGGCAGTCACCTTGCTGAGTTCTGTCCACTCTCCCACTGGACTCCAGCTCCTCTCCAGCCCTTGTCCCCACCCCAGGGCATCAGCGCTCCCCTGGATGGCTGTCACAGCCCTCCTCCACCCCCTGGCTATGCTTAGTGCTCTTTTTGATAACAGCTCTATTGAGATATACTTCATGTGTCACGCAATTCATCCACTTAGAGTGTATAGTTCAATGATTTTAAGTATATTCAGAGTTGTGCCTCCATCACCAAAATCACTTTTAGAACATTTTCATCACCTCTCCCCAAACCGCCCCTCCCCTCCAGCCCCTGCCAATTACTGATCTACTGCCTGTCTCTATGGACTCACCTGCTGGGGACATTTCATTTGGATGAAGTCATACAATATGTGGCCTTTTGTGTCTGGCTTCTCTCACTCAGCCTCATGTCTTCCGGGTTCATCCATGTTGTCATCCGCACTCCATTCCTTTTTGTGGCCAAAAACTATTCCATCGTGTGGCTGGACCCCATCTTGTTTATCCAACCCTCGGTTGCTGGACGTTTGGGCTGTTTGTGTTTTGGGCTATGATGAGTCGTGCTGCTACAAACACTTGTGTGGCATTTCATGTGGACGAACGTGTCCATTGCTCTGGGCTGCATCCCTGCAAGTGGTATTGCTGAGTTTCCTCTTTGCGTTGAGTCCTTTGTCTACCTTTGGGCAGGGTGTCTGTCCTTCCTCCGCTGCTGACCTATGGGACTCTTCATCCCCCGCTTCCACCCCTCAATGCCTTCCCCAGGTTCTCAGGCCCAGATCCACACTCTTCTCAGCCCCACTCCAGCCACTGCCCTGTCTTCCAGCCCCTTGGATAGGTCACACTGTTTCCTATCACCAACCTCTGCGCATGCTGTTCCCTCTGCCTGGAACATTCTACCCCCTCCCCTTCCCTCCTTTCGGCTGGGGTCTCTCACCCCAGAGAGATTGGCCCCACAACCCTGCCTCAGGGAGGGTACCCTCCCAATGGTCTCCCTCTACTTACAACTTAATTCTGTGTTTCCCCTCCCAGACTTTGTTCTTATTTATTTACTTATTTATTTATAATTGATGCCTATAGTCGACCTACAATATCATATTCATTTCAGGCGTGCCATGTAGTGATCCAGGACTCCTATACATTCCTCTGTGCTCACCACCACGAGTGGACTCACCACCTGTCACTACACAAAGCGATGGCCATATTATTGACTATTCCCTGTGCTGGACTTTTCATCCCCGTGGCTTATTAATTCTATAACTGGAAGTTTGTACGTCTTTATCCTCTGTACCTGTTTCGCCCAGCGCCCCCCCCCCGCTGCCACCCCCCGCTGACTGGCAACCACTCCTGGCTTATCTGTAGTTCTGAGTCTGAGTCTCTCTTGCTGTTGTTCTTGACTTTGTTCTTAGTAATAGCGATGCTAACAGCCACTGCCAACCCTTCAGTAGAACTTACTACGTGCCAGGCCCTCTTCTAGGCACTCCACCCCCATGACACTCTCATGAACCCAGGACTGTCGCTACCTCCATTTTTCAGACTGAGGAAGCTGAGGCTCGGTGGGGGGGGTGCAGTGACCTTCACGAGGTCCCACTGCTAGTGTGGGGCCCAGGTTTGAAACCAGGCAGCCTGGCTCCCGAGTCTTTGCTCTGGGCTACTTGGGCCAATTCTCATGGGCTCTCCAAAGGCTCTCCCGGGGCTGAAACGCTGCCCAGCTCAGGAAGGTACTGGCAGGTGGGCGATCCCAAGCACAGAGATAAACAGCATGGATCCTGGAGCCAGACTGCCTGGATTTGAATCCACATTCTGCTACGTACTGACTAGCTGTGTGTCCGTCCTTGAGCTAGTTCCTTAACCTCCCTGAGCCTCTCAGGTTCCTCCCTTGTAAAATGGAGCTCATACATTTCTGACTCAAGGGGAGATTATGAGGCTTATGACAGAAAACACATGTATCTATCACCTGGTAGATAGTCAATAAATATTAGTTATCATATAGACATAAGTGGTTATTACTGAATAAGATGCAAACAAATCCATTTCCGTGCTTGGCTTTCTGGGGTATGTGCACGGAAGACCACAATCACGGTTATGGAGTTGGAGGGCATGGGGCGCATTTGTCGGTCATTCGAGGGGCACCCGATCTGGGGGCAACTCCTCTGTGCCCATGCTGTGCTAGGCTCTTGCGATGCTGAGCCCCGGCCCATTGCAGGACGGGAGGGGGCCTGGGGCTTGGAGGGCTGGATTGGTAAGGGGCGGAGGCCCGAGGATTCACCGGCTCTGCCCCACACCCTGGCATTCCCTGCCCGGCCTGCCCTCTCCTGCAGCGTGGCCAAGAGCCTGGGTGCCAAGACCGTGGCCGCGAGGGCCCTGGCATGCATGCAGGAACTGGAGATCATCTCTGAGGTGGTGGAGGATGTCCAGGCTGTGAGCGCTGTGCAGCAGTTCCTGGGTGAGTGAGCCTTGCCCTCCCTCCCCAGGCTCGGGGACCTATGAAGGCCCTGGGTCTCTGGGTGTTCACTCCCTGTCAATTTCATGTGACTTGGGGCTACTCCGTCATCATAGGGTGCCTCCTCGGGTAGCCTCCTCCAGTCTTCCACCCTCAACCCCCCTGGGCTGGAGTCTTCCCATGCACCAGGCCCTCTGTTCATAGCTGCCTGGTTCTTATTCATCTACAGCACTAGATGTAAACCCCGTGAGGGTGAGGCCTGGTGTGTCCTTTTTACTGCTGTGCCCCCAGGACCTTCCTAGCATAGGGCCTGGCAGGGAGTGGGTACTCAATAAATATTTGTTAAATGAATGGGTGAATGTATGAGTGAGTGGAAAGGTAGATAATGGATGGATGGATGGATGGACGGACGGACACATTGATTAATGGACACATTGATGGATGGACAGACAGTGAAATGATGGATAGGGGATGGATAGATGAATGCATGGATGGATGGATGGACGCCTGGATGGATGGATGGTTACATTGATTGATGGATACACTAATGGATGGACAGACAGACAGTCAAATGATGGATAGGGGATGGATAGATGAATGCATGGATAGATAGATGGATACGTTGATTGATGGATACACTGATGGATGGACAGACAGACAGTCAAATGATGGATAGAGGAATGGATGGATGGATAGGTGGATGAAAGGTGGATGGATGGAGAGATGGATGGTCAGATTGATGGATGGAGAGAGGGTCAGATGAATGATGGATTGTGAGCTGGCTGGCTAGCTGGCTGGCTTCGTGGATTTGCAGTGCCCAGAGCCTACTGAGCACTAACTGCTTCTTCCTCCCTTTCTCTCTTCTCATCCACCCCGTTCCCCTGCTCCGGGCAGATGATGAGCGCATGTTGGTGGAGCCTGCCTGCGGGGCAGCTCTGGCTGTCATCTACTCAGGCCTCCTGGGGAGACTCCAGGCTGAGGGCCGCCTGTGCCCCTCCCTGGCCTCGGTCGTGGTCATTGTGTGTGGAGGCAACAACATTGATGGGGGAGGGCTGCAGGCTCTGAAAGCCCAGCTGGGTCAGAGCTGAGGGCTCCTCGTCGGGGATGGACACCCCTGTAGCTGGCTGAGGCTTGCTCCCTGCTCATGGCTGGCGGTGGAAGCTGCCCCCTGCTTCTGTACCAGCTGCCTCCTGCAGGAAGCCCTCCTGAAATGCTTCCCTTGGCTCCCCTGCAGCCCTGGCCAATAAACACTCTGAGTTGAATTTGTAAGTCCAGCCGGTCCCGTCTTTCTGGCTCCGTGAGCTCATAGAAGGCACATAGTAACCTCGAGGCTGGCTCTGCCATCAGGAGACTCTACATCACATAGCTTGGGCAATAAAGCCAAGGATTCAATCCTTGGGTCTCTAAGACAGTCCAGTCATGCTGAAGTCCTGACAGGGCTTCCCTCACCTGGGGGACCTGCCCAGGAGGAGAGGGGGGCATTCTGTGCAGCTATGCTCAGGCCCACGTGGGCAAGGACAATATCGCCTGGCTTTATCAAGTGCTTTGTATGTGCCAGAAACTCTCCTAAGACCTTTCTACTCATTGCCTTCTTTAATGTTCAGAAAGGCACTATGAAGCAGAAACCATTATATCATCCCTGTTCTAAAGATGGGGAAACTGAGGCACGGGGCGGTGACCGGACCCACTCAAGGTCCTAGTGGGCGCGTGGCCCAGCCAGGCTCAAACCCTGTGATTTTCAATATGACTCTGTATTTCTTGGCTCTCAGCCTTCTTCGTGTGCCAGTTGGTGGCGATGGGACCCTGGGGATGGAAGCAGGACCTCCAGGTCGGTCTGGACACACCTGTGGGTCACAAGGAGGGCGGGTGCTGGTCCTGGAATTGGGCACCTCTCCCCCGGGGGAAGCATCTCTTAGGGAGCGGAGGAGAAATTAGAGTCCTCTGGAGCCACCAGGGGGCAGCAAAGTGCCTCTGATGGGGAAGCTGGGCCCTGGGCAGGGGAGGCCCCGCCCCGCCCCTCCAGCCTCCCTTGGCTCTGCCCCTTGGGGGCCCTCACCCCAGCGGGGGGGTGCTGAGGTCCCAGAGATGGCTGGCCCACAAGATCTTGGCCCTGGGGAGCCCTAGCCAACCCTCACTGCCCTGCTGGAAGCAAGGCTCAGAGAGTGTGGGGTCCACCTGGCCGGCTCCCACTGGGGCCCCCTTTCCTGCCTCCTGCAGGCTGTGTGTGCGTGGGCAAGTGCCCTCCCTTCTCGGGGCCTCAGGCTGCACCTCTGTGCTGGAAGAGGCCCACCTGTGGCTTCCCACCTCCTTTCCTCTCCCCAGGCTGATCCCCCTGCCAGGCGCCTCCTCCCTCTCTCAAGAGGAGAAGTTGAGAGCCGCAGTGACCTCCCTCTGCCTCTGTCCCATTCTCTCTTGGACCCTGGACACTGCCCTTGATTGCCAGCATTGCGCCTCCCGAAGCCACCGGGCCCAGCCTTACCTTGGAATCCTACAGTGTGAGCTCCCCAGAATAGAGGGGGTGCAGAGAGCCCCAGCAGTGGACTCAGCCAGAACCGAGACTGACGCTGTTCTTCCTCACTAGCCTTGGGCAAACGATGCTCTGCTTCAGAGCCTCAGTGTTCTGATCTGTAAGATGGGTGGTTTGTGGATTCTTGCTATGGACCTGGCGTATTTCAATCAATGTTAGTCTACTATCTCCTGAGCACTCCTCCCCAGCAACGAGGGGTGGGGAGGAGCCAGAATGTACTCATGTCTTGAGTAACCTACTGTGTGCAGATGGGCCTTAGCAGTCATTTCATTTAACCCCCTGCAATTACCCACGTGGTCGATACTATTACGTTCATTTTTGCAAATGAGGAAACTGAGGCACAGAGAAGTTGAGCGGCAGAGCTCACCTCAGTCCCAGGTGCTCTGTCTCCCAGTCAGGCCGCTGCCCTTGGCCGCACTCCTGGGAGACTTGTCAGCTGCTGTTTGCTCCCCTTCTGGTCGCAGCGAACCAGAGATAAGAAGCCGAGGGGCCTGTTGACCCCATTCAGATAACACCCGCCAATGACCTTACTGTAGCCCTTCCTCGTTGACACCCCAGGAATGCCAAGGGCAGGGCTGAGGCACAGGGAGAGGGCGAGGACACGGGTGGTCGAAGCTGAGGCCGTGGATGCCACGCACGGATGCCGTGGCCTCGTGTCGCAGGCTGGGCATCGGGCACAGGGGCCCTCACCTTCCACCTCTGCCCTCTCACACCACTCCATGGGGGGAACGGGGAGCCTGGAGGACGGTCCCGGGAGCAGGAGCTTCTCTGTGTTTGTCCATAGCTGTGTGGAGAGCTAGGCAGCCTGGGCCTCCAGGTGCGTGTACCTGCCCTGGACACGCCCAGCTCCCCCTCCCCCTGCTGGGTCCCCTGCCCTGGGCCGGAGGACCCCTTGGGCTCCCAGTGGGTTTCCTCTGTCCCCTTGCTGGGCGGACTCCAGCACCCTGCCTCTGGAGGTCTCTCCTCCATCTAGTCCTTTATTCCAGCCTCAAGCCTGGGAATCCAGACAAGGAGGGGTGTGGGGAGGGGGCCCAGCGTTATACCACTGCTGTTCCCCTTCCCCAGCCTCGGCAAGAGCCCGCACAGGGCAGGACACGAGGCCCAGTTCCTGCAGAGCAGGGTCTGACCCTCTTGTGGGGGGACGTGCGGGCTGAGGCTGAGGCTTTGTGTCCCAAGTGGTCTGTGTGTGGTTGTGTGTGCACGTGGGTGCCTGTGACCTTGCATGCAGGCGTCTACCTGTGGGAGAGTGCACACCTTCATGTATTTATGACGGAATATTGCCATTAAGTGAGGGCTACTTGAGTTCCCTCCAAGTGTGTAATGCTTCACATTTTTGCATTTGGGACTTACCACCTCATCACTAGCCACATACCAAGCTTCAGTGTCTGCAGTGAGGTAGGCAAGGAGCTAGATGCTTGGGAACGGTGGGGATTGGAGCAAACTGAGAGCTTCTGTTCTGTCGAAAGGAGGCAGCCACTGCTCGAGGCCAGTATAACGGATCTCCCGATTGTTGAGCTCAGATTCAAAGCAATTTAGGAAACACCATATGCTCTCTTTGCCCACATATTCATATAAAGCCTCTGACAAGTCCTGCAAGAAAGTGACTGCTCTGAATGGGGAGGAGGAGCACGTGACCACAGCCTGACCCAGTGCGAGGCTTGTATCTCCCCTGGCCACAGTGATTGGTTCAAGGGCGGAGCCAGGACCCAAGCTGTCCAGTTAGACTGTCTGTCCGGACTCCAGAGGGAATTGGGAGGTACCCACGGACTATTTATGCAGGCCAGTGCCTTCTCCTTTATGCTTCAGCCCATGATTTCTGTCTCTTGGGACAGGAAGAACTCTGACCGATGGGCCACACAGTTCATACAGGTCTCCTGAATTGTACTCACTTGCTTTGAGCTGCCTAAGTTTGAGCCCAATCTGGGGTTGGCCCTCGGCAAAAATGAGGTCAATCTGGGCGGTTGGTTTTTCATTCTCTGCCTGTCTTGGGGTGCACTTTTCATTCTTGGTCACAGGCCAAAGATTCATGCTGCTTGCCTTTACAGGGAGAGAGAGCAAAGCAGAACCCAGTGTAATAGTAATGATGTTGGTGGGTGGGGAGGCAATGTTTTATGAAGCTGGGAGGGTGTTTTAAATCAGTGGGTAGGAGCCTCTTTTGGAAGTAGCTGGTGTGAGTGGTGGTTCGGGTTGGTGGAAGCCAGAGACGCCATCAGCCCTAAGAAGAACAGTTGCCTAATTTTTCCATGCACCCTTGGGGCCTGGGGCCAGCATCACTCTGACTCAGAGCCTCATGCCCATCTTTCCTGGGAGGCCTGGCAGGACTGTGAGTTGACGGGGAGGAAGTGGATGAGGCTTAGAGAGGGGCAGCTCCTCACTCTAGGACACCTGGAGTGAGGGCCCAAGACTCTTCATGGTGGCCTGGTAGGGCTTTTTGTTCTCATGAGGGTGTAGAGCCCACTTATTCCTAATCTCTATGTCCAGCCCCTCCAGAGTTGCTGGGGCAGACTGGCCTCTCAGGGTCCCATGCAGAGGGGTAACGAAGGATCCATCCCAGACCTGCACACCCAGTTACATTATTTTGTGTTGCTGGTTTGTTTCAGAATGAATGAATGCACGTGAGTATATCAGGATTAGGTTCAGCTTTGTAATTCAGAAAAGACAAAATAAGTGGCTTAACCAAAATAGACGTTTATTTCTCTTTCACTTAAAAGCCTGCAGTTAGGTAGCCTAGGGCTGGTGTAGTGTCTCATTGGTATAAAAGACCCAAACTCCTTTGCTTTTGGTTGCTCAGCTGTGAATGAATTCCCATTCCCATGGTCACCTCATAGTCTTGGATGGATGCTGGGAGGCCAGCCATTATATCCTCATTCCAGGCAGCAGGAAGGAGGAAAGGATGAAGAAAGGCACATTTCTTCTCTTTAAGGACACTCCCTATAATTAATACACAGTATAACTGCTCATAGCCCAATCGTCAGAACTTAGTCACATGCCATAGCTAGCTGCAAGGGAGGCTGGGAAATGTAGTCTTTATAACAGGCAGCCATATGCCCAGTAAAAACCAGAGGTTCTCCTACAGGGAAAGAAGAATAAATGAATATTGAGGGATGGCAAGAAGTCTTTGGCTTACAGAACAAATGTGTACGCATACAGATTAAGTCACTGTAATGAAAAGACCCCAAACTACAGCACAAGTTCTGAGAAGGTAGGCAGCTTTGTTCCACTGGGTTTTACAGGGACCCAGGTTCCTTCTATCCTATTGTTCCACCATCCCTGAAAATACCGTCTTCATCCACAAGGTCTAAATTGGTCCATAATAACCAAGGCTGCAGTGGGGGAAGGAGTAAATAGAGGGCAAGAAGTTTCCTGTTTAAGGGCATCACCTGGATGTGCACACTTTGCATCCACTCACAGCCCACAGGCCAAGACTTAATCACATGGCTCACCTAGCTGTAAAGGAGTATGGGAAATGTAGTCTGTAGCCCAGTCTGTAGCCTCCTCACCCAACTGAAGCTCAGGGAGAGGAGAATTGGGACCAAAGGGCAATTCGCAGTCTTCACTAGGATAAGGATTGAAGGGGTGGGTAATTGAGCAGCCGTGGATGAGGGGGTGGGAGGGACCCCAACTGGACTGAAGTCTGGCTGCGCTTGAGTTAGATGCTCAGATGCCCAACTCCAGACTCACCTCTGCTTGGCTGGGTGATGCTGGGCAGGACTCTGGAGGCTTTGACCACCTGGTCTGACCATGTGGTTTGCTTTGGAGAAGAGGTGATGAGTTTGGAGAAATATTGAGAAAGTGGAATTGACACAACCTGGTGATTGATTTAGTGGTGAGGGGGCCCCCAGGGTTGGTGACCATCTGGGAAAATGGCTGAGAAGAGAGATCCAAAAGGAGGGAGCATGTGAGAAGAGCCAGTGGATCCATCCATCCATCCATCCATTCATCCATCCAATAATTCATTTAGCAAATATTTATTAAGCACCCACTCTGTGTTGGACATTTTTTAGGTGCTGGGAATACAGCAAAAGGCCTGGCCTCAGGGAGCTTACATTCTGATGGAGAGAGACAGACAGTAACAAATCCCCAGTAAAAATATGACATGTCAGATGCTGATAGATGCTGTGAGGAAGGATGGGGCAGGATAAAGAGAGACAGAATGCCTGGGAAGAGGTGGGAGGCTATTTTATTTTGTTGGAGTATGCCAAAGCAATCACAGGCATCATGTAGTTTCACTCATAAAGTATGTCACTATGGTCCCTAACAGGTCAGGAAAAAAAAATTTTTTTAATGTAAGCATCACATGGTTACCGCATCAATCACAATTAACAAATAGCTCCTTAACTCAGGCTGTATTCAGCTTTTCCCAGATGGTCTTGAAAATGTCTTGTTGGTTTGTTGGAATCAGGGTCCAAAGGGTTCGCATTGCATTTGGTTGTGAAATGGGTCTCTTGCATCTCTTAATCTATTGGTAGGTTGAGGTAGGATGGTCCAAGTAGGCCTCTTAGAAAAGGTGAAATATAAGCTGAGGTCTGAAAGAAATGAAGGAACAAGCCATGTGGGGCATGTGGGGGAAGAGCAGAGGGGACAGCATGTGCAAAGGTCCTGAGGTAGGGACATGTGAGGAGGCCAGCGTGGCGGCAGGGCAGCGGGTAAGGGAGAGAATGACAGAAGATGGTAGAAGACGGACAGAGAGGTAAAGTGAGTGTGTGTGTAGGGAAGGGAACAGGACATTGGATCATGGAAGGTCTTGTAGGCTGTGGTTAAGACTGTGGTTTTTACTCTGAGCTTGAGGGAGAGCCCTGGGACAGTAAAGCATGAGACCACACCCCCCCTGCCTGCATCCCTCAGCCCCGTCCCCAGCTTAGAGTTCCATCTCCTGCCCAGAGACACCGCTGTCTCTGCAATGGACATTATTGGTGGCCCTCCCCCTGACTCAAACCCCTTTATCAGGTGGGTTCCCCAGCTGCTGGGGGTGTGGCTGCTAACAGCCCGCAGCTGCTCCCGCCCTTCTCCAGAAAATAGCCAATGGGAACGGCTGTGTCCAGAGATGCATGAGGGGTCACGCCTTCCTGGGGTAGTCCATAGCCAGTGACTGATGGATGGAGGGATAGAAAAGGCAGACCCCCTTGGGGCGCCTGGGTGGCTCAGTTGGTTAAGCGACTGCCTTCGGCTCAGGTCATGATCCTGGAGTCCCGGGATCGAGTCCCGCATCGGGCTCCCTGCTCGGTGGGGAGTCTGCTTCTCCCTCTCACCCTCCTCCCTCTCATGCTCTCTGTCTCTCATTCTCTCTGTCTCAAATAAATAAATAAATCTTAAAAAAAAAAAAGAAAAGAAAAGGCAGACCCCCTTGCAAGCTCCAGGAGGGGCAGCTCGGTGGTGCCATCCATGGAGCAGGGATCCCGGTGGGTGGTGGATGGGATCAGGCTGAGGCCAGACTCCCCCAGAACCCTCCCCTCCCTCTGTTCACTCCCACTGCCCTCCTACTCCGAGCCCTCCCTCCAGAAGTCGGGTGCCAAGAATGCCTGGCTCAGGCTCTGCTTGTGGAAAACCCACCCTAAATGGACCCTCCCTCCCCTCTCCCTGGCCCATTGGCCTCTTCCTTCCCCGGTGTTTGTGCTTTTTAAACTTCACCAAAAATGTCATGGGTTGGTTTCTCTCATTGCTTCCAAACTCCCTGATAAATTCCACTGGCCGGGCAACCCCAGGAGAGGTTTTCTGGAGCAAGGAACCCCATAAATCACCTCGCTGCCACTCCGGCGTGGGCAATATCTTATGTAAAAAGGTGTTTCCTGGGAGCGCCACAGGCAGGAGAATCCTATTACAAGCCGCCCCATTAATTATCAAGAGTCAAGTCGACCCTTTGCTGCGATTTTTTATCTTAAGTCCGAAAACTGATTACCTTCACCAATCCTTCCTCTCTGCCCCCACCCCCCCAAAAAGAAAGAAAAAAACCAACCCAAAGAATAAAATAAATGTCTGAAGAACAAATACCAAAGTTTCTCCATTTAGGGAAGAACCAGCAGAGATAGAAGTGGCTGGGCAAGGGCCTTTTATCTTCCTTGTAAGGTAAAAGGTAGCGAGTGCTTAGCCTGGGCATGGCTTATATACTTTCCTTGACTCGTCAAGCCTAGGAAGTGGGAACTATAATCCGTCCCACATTATAGATGAGGGAAGCTGAGGCTCATTTGAGGTTATGTGATGTAGCCCTTTCTTCTGGAAGGTGAGCAGAGAGTGGACCAGGCTGAGTATTTGAAGACCTAGGTTCAAACTCCACCTCTGCTTCTTACTAGGTGGGACTCTGAGCATGTGAATTTACCTCTCTGAGCCTCAGTTTCCTCTCCTGCAAAACAAGGAATAAAAGACCCCACTGGTCCCCCTGCCCAGTCTTGAGGCTGGTCCCCCGCATCTGTTTGGAGTCTTGAAGAAGCCTAACTCAGGTCTTTGCCCCCTCCCCTCACCCTGCTTAAATCCTCCCATTTCCCCGCTGCATTTAGGATGAAGGGCCCACCCCTCTCCTTGGCCTACAGAACGCTATATCATCTGACCTCTGCTGACCTTTCAGACCCCAGCTCCTGCCTTGTCCCGATTCCTCCTCTCCTCACTCCAAACTGCAGCCATACCAGCCTCCTTCTCTTCCTAGAATTCACCAAGCTTGACCCTGCCTCAGGGCCGTTGTCAGTGCTGTTCCCTTTGCCCGTCACACTCTTCCCCCAGATCTCAGCTAAGTGGTCACTTCCCCTCATGCAGGCCTTACCTCAGAGGGGCCCTCCTGGATCACAGCCTTGCCTCGCAGGGCAAGCAAGGCACTCACCTGGGGGGCAAAAAGTAAGGGGTGGCCCAAACTCAGCAGTCAAGATAAATTATATTGTAATAAAACATTTTTTTCAATTAAAATTAATGTGAAAGAAATTTGTGATGAATATAATAGTGACATTTTTAAATAAAGATAGGTTCTCACTTGGCCTTGCATGTCTCACCTCACCGAAGCCCAGGCCTGTCAGATCCTGTCTTGATTGAAAAGGTTGCCATTTTTGCTCATTATGGGCTATTTTGCATTAATTTGATTTTTCAAATATTATATGAAAACACGATTTACTTGGATAACTGAGTTTTTGGTGCACATCTCTCCCACCCCACCACTTAAATTTTGCACCCACGGCGAGTACCCCTCTTGCCCCACCCTGCTCTGGCCTGGCCAGGCGCCTCTCCCAGCACCCAGGCCCTCTTGAGCTCATTGCCTTCTCTTCCTACTGCTATTTGAAATGATGGCTTTTCTCCCTTGGCTCTTGTCTCTCCCAGTGAAACATCAGCTCCATGGGGCCTGGGATGGAACCTGTTGTATTCACATCTGTAATTCAGAGCCCAGAAGAATGCCCAATGCATACTAGGCATTTAGCAGATATTTGCTGAAAGAAAGAAAGAAAGAAAGAAAGAAAGAAGAAAGAAAGAAAGAAAGAAAGAAAGAAAGAAAGAAAGAAAGAAAGAAAGGAGAGAAAGTTCAAGAAGTCAGGCAGGTGTCTGTCCGTACAACGTGGCTACGGGGTCTTTGGTCCACCTCCCAGCCCCATTTTTCCGATGAGGAGGCTGAGGCCCAGAGGGGGTGAATAACCTAGTCAACCCCACACAGAAGAATCCCATGGGGCTGCGCGTTGACCACAGAGAAGTCTCTGGTGACCTGGGGTGGGCCAGGTAGGGGCCAGCTCTCCTGGAGCGTGCACATTCCTGAAACGTGGTCCCCAAACTCCCGTTACCGGCTCGGGTTGTGCGGATCCATGCATCATCTTTAATGTTACCCAGTTCATACGTTTCTTGAAACCTTAAATGCCTTTTAGAAAGAAAACGTTATCACCACTCTAAGTGGAGAAACGGTATCACTTCCCAGAATTAGGTAATAAACGTAGCGATAAATAAAAGGAAAAACCAAACGATGCCTGGATGTTGTGGCTGGCTTCTGTTGTGCCAAGTCTCCGAGCCTGCCTGCAGTGCGTTTGATAAGCAAGCGGGAGACGGGCGTTTAAGACACACTAGCACCCAACAGAGACTGGCCCTAAGACAGTCAGAGGAGGGGAAAAGCACCCCGAAGAGTGACTTCCTGCTGTGTAGCAGGCTCGTGTGAAAATTCCCAGTTCCTCCAGAGGTCCCTGCCCCTCTCTGCAGGAAACCCTGCCTTGATTAAATAATGGTCTGGCAGAACCACACAATGATGCCGATTTTATTTCGGGGACCCCCCCCCAAAAAAGTGCATGAAGCAAACTCCCTCCAGCAAGGTCCGCCAGGGGGACCTGGAGCCCGAGCCCCCCCATCTGGCTACAACAGAGCTCCAAAGATTCTTCATGCAGCAGCGACTGATTTTTTTAGCGAGGTTTGGGTGTCCTGTAGGTCCCACACATAATAAAATTGCATTTCTTTCTTTTTTTCAAAGATTTTATTTATTTGACAGAGCGATAGAGAGAGAGAGCACAAGTAGGCAGAGCGGCAGGCAGAGGGAGAGGGAGAAGCAGACTCTCCGCTGAGCAGGGAGCCTGACGTGGGGCTCGATCCCAGGACCCCAGGATCATGACCTGAGCTGAAGGCAGCTGCCCAACTGACTGAGCCACCCAGGCGCCCCTTTTTTCTTTCATTTTTAAAAAATGAGGTGAAACACAATGTAAAATTAATCACGAGAAAGTGAACAATTCAGAGGCGTTCAGTGCATTCATAACGTGGCACAACCACCTTCTCTATCCAGTTGCAGGACATTTCCATCACCCCAAAAGGAAACTCTGTGCCCAGTAAGCAGCCACTTCCCATCCCCTCCCGCCCCCCAGCCTGTTTTCTGTGTCTATGGATGTGCCTATTCTGGACATTTTATATAGATAAGACCAGACAATATGGGGGCGCCTGGGTGGGTCAGGCGTTAAGTGTCTGCCTTCAGCTCAGGTCATGGTCCCAGGGTCCTGGGTTCGAGCCCCACATCAGGCTCCCTGCTCAGCGGGAGGCCTGCTTCTCCCTTTCCCACTCCCCCTGCTTGTGGTCCCTCTCTCGCTGCCTCTCTCTCTGTCAAATAAATGAGTACAATCTTTAAAAAAAAAAAGACCAGACAATATGTGGTTTTCTTTTTTTTTTAAGTATTTTTATTTATTTTTGCGAGAGAGAGAGAGAGAGAGAGAGAGCACGAGCAGGGGTGGGGGGTGGGCAGAGAGAGAAGCAGGCTCCCCAGTGAGCAGGGAGTCGGAATATGTGGTTTTCTTGTGCCTCGTGTTTTTGAGGTTCCCCTGTGTCTTAGCAGGTGTCAGTCCTTTATTCCTTTTTTTTAAGATTTTATTTATTATTTATTATTATTTATTATTTTATTTATTATTTGACAGAGACACAGCGAGAGAGGGAACACAAGCAGGGGGAGTGGGACAGGGAGAAGCAGGCTTCCCATGGAGGAGGGAGCCTGATGTGGGGCTCGATCCCAGGACCTTGGGATCATGACCTGAGCTGAAGGCAGACGCTTAATGACTGAGCCACCCAGGCACCTGCCAAATTATTCTTGATTAAGCCTTGACCTCCTACTACGTGCTAGACACATTCTTATCGTTGCAGGCCCTATAATTTTCCAGCTGGCAACATGGATATCTTTAAGTACGTTCTGGAAAGTAATAAATTGCGTTATCTGTCCAAATAGGCTGTGAAATTAGTCCTTGCTTTAAAAAATGCTTTAGGCCCTTCTTCATAGAAGAAAACAGGTTCACGGTAACAACAGCATCCACTGAGAGGTCATTGTTATTCTAACTATACCATTATTATGTCAATCAGGGTCTGACAATGAACCCTTGGGGTTAGATCTGATTGTACCCTTTCTATACACCTCGAACCTCAGAGAGGTTGAGTGTCCAAGGTCAAGTCACACAGTCCAGGGTTTCAAGTTGCTCACAGCCTGGGGGTGGGGACAGAGACACAGCATGCATTCGGATGTTGCATGGAGGAAGATGTGAACACTGGCTCGGCTGGTGGCTTCATCTTCCCTTAGCTTGACCGTGGAGTTGGGGACCCTGTTGCTTCTGAGCAAAGAAGACTTACATGGTGAGGTTTTTCTCCAGCGAGAAAGGGATCACTCAGAATCTGGGTGTTCTCTAAGCCACTACTTCAGAAGCCAACCGTGCACTCCGATCCCCTGGGCGTCAGACGCATTCTGGCTCTGAAGTTCCAGGGTGGAGCCTGAGATTCTGCATTTCTACCTGGCTCCCAGGTGCTGCTGCTGAGGACCACACTTGGAGTATCGCCAGGCTGGAAGACCTGGACTTGGTTCCCAACTCTGCTCTGAACTCTCTGTGGGAGCTTAGGCCAGTCTCTTGCCCTCTCTGAGTCTGTTTATTTCCCTGGTCAATGGGGGCATTGTCCTCCATCTGGAACATTCTCTGAAGGATTAAAAAAAAAAAAAGTGATGTTGGCACCAGAAAGCCACGGGCACCTGCTGGGGTGAGGGATTTCCTCCCAGAGCCCCCAGGAGCCCATCAGCAGGTGCTAGGGGGAAGTGGGGGCGGCCCTGAGCCCTGGCACAAAATGCAGAAAGAGGAGGCCAGAGGCAGCAAGGCCCCAGAGAAGTGGCGGGAGAGGTTTCCGTTCATCACAGAAATGGCCCATTTGCAATGATCGGTTGCCCAGGTGTTAAGAACACTAATGGCATAGGAAGGGTAAACTCGGTCACTTGGCTGAACAGAAGAAATATGCAGAGAAGTGTTCAGGTTTCCATAAATCAGCCGTGTGCGGCGCTACGAGGGAGACAGGGCTTAAAATTCCGGTCAGGAGATGGGTATTCTCATAATCCGAGCTGGAGAGGTAATTTATTCTGTTTATATCTTTTTACTGCACGACAAGGCTTGGGAGAAGGAGCCCTCCACAGCCATTCTGCATTTTAAATATTAGTCCTGAGCACAGTGGGTCAGCTTTCGTGCTCTGTGGGGTGTTCATTTTAGGACAGGGGCACAGGGCTGAGGCCGGGGGAGAGCATGATGATGGGGGCTGGAATACATGTGGTTTCACTGGCCAGTGTGGCCCGAATGACAGCCTGGGGGCCGCCAGGGACAGGCGACGGGCCCCTTTCGCCCCAAGCTGGAGGGCACAGCCAGGAGCTCGCTAGCCTCCTTACTGGCATGGCTTGGAGTATTTTTTTCCCCCTCTCGGAAATCTTTTATTTTTAAATGATAATAAATACAGGTGATGAAGAGATAGAAGGAGAGGAACAGATACATCAATGGAGGTAGAAGGGGATGGTGGGGGGAGGGTGAGCGGGAGAAACAAGGGCAAGGTGGAGAAGTCGGAAGTCCCTGTGTCTTTTGACCTTGGCAGTTTTCATTCATTATGCCCTTTGCCCCCTGGCTGGTTTTGTTGAGCCCCCTCCCTTCCCCCCAACAAAATCCAGTGAGGAGGCTTCTAGTGAAAATTAGCATTCATTAAGAGTCTCTCCTAAAGGATCTCTTTTTATGGTATGGAAGCTGGAAAGCATGCATTCATTGGTGTAGTTGCTCGCAGAGAAGGAGGCCTTACCTGGGCCAGGCTCTGTCCTGGGTCCAGGGGCAACATGAGCTCTGGATTCAAAGCCTAGGTCTGTGGTCTCTCCCTGGCCGTGTGACCCCAGGCAGCTCACTTCACCTCTTGGGGCTCAGTCTTCTCATCTGCAAAGTGGGGTTAATGACATTCATGCTGAAGGGCATGTGAGGGTCTACGGGGAACTTCAGATGGACAAGACTTCGTCGGGCAGTGGTCCTGCAATGCCAGCTGTGGCCAGGAGGCCTGGGGAGATGGGTACTTCTAGCAAGCACCGCCCTCTGATCACACTTTGAGAAAATGGTTGGGGGTGTCCAGGGACCAGCAATCCTGCCCAGGTCTCCCCCTTCCCTGTCTAGCCTTCCTGAGAAACTGCCTCCCTAACTTAGTGCACCCAATGCCATGACTGTGGGCCCCACAGGGGCACTGGGACGGGGTGGGTGGGGCTGGGGTCTCTTCTCTTAGAGTCCCTGGGTCCACTAGGCTCTTGAGGAGTTGAGAGAAGCTCACAGGAGTGGGGGTTGGTTTGAGCTGATTTTGACAAGCCCCCTCCCACTTGTCCTCCTCCAAGGAAGTCGGTGGGGGCAGGGAGATGGGGGTGGGGATTGAACCTGGGACCTAGATTTCCAGAACCTTGGCCACAGGTTGAATGACATCCCTCCAACGTGGATGAAATACCCTTGTGAGCCCGTTTTGCAGTGGGGCAAACCAAGGCTCAAAAAGGTGACACAGTGACCAGATAGTCTCCCGGACCCCAGGGCCCTTGCTCTGTTCTGCCCCCATCCTCCTCCCAGGTGACCACTGCTCCCATCCTGCCTCACTCAAGAACATTCAGAGGAAGGGCGCTGGGAGTTAGCCCCAAGTACTGACCTGGACCCCACAGATGGCCCTCCTCCTGGAATCTGGTGTCCTGAACAGCGTCCAAGACCTTGATGGGACCACCCCGGGGTTATTCAAGTACTCTCTGATGCATGGGTAGGCTCCTTCCCCTCCCCATTCTCCCAGATGGAAACTGTGGGCATGTGAAGGGCAGGTATATACGCTCTGTGTATATGTCGTGCACATGTGTGCACAAGGATATGAGATTTGGGTCTGTGTGTGTCCACAGAGGCTGGGCATGTGGGTTCAAAGCAAGTATGTGGGGGCGCCTGGGTGGCTCAGTCAGTTAAGCGTCTGCCTTTGGCTCAGGTCATGATCCCAGGGTCCTGGGATGGAGCCCTGCATCGGGATCAAGCATGGCATCGGGATCCCTGCTCAGCGGGGAGCCTGCTTCTTCCTCTCCCTCTGCCTGCTGCTCCCCCTGCTTGTGCTCTCTCTCTCGTGCACATTTTTTTTTTAAAGATTTTATTTATTTATTTGGCAGAGAGAGAGACAGCGAGAGAGGGACCACAAGCAGGGGGAGTGGGAGAGGGAGAAGCAGGCTTCCCGCCAAGCAGGGAGCCCAATGCGGGGCTTGATCCCAGGACCCTGAGACGATGACCTGAGCCGAAGGCAGTCGCTTAACCAACTGACCCACCCAGGCTCCCCTGTGCACATGTTTTTGTATGTGTGAATGTGCAATTGTGTGAGCATATACATGTTTGGTGTGTGTGTGTGTGTGTGTGTAGCTGGATGGGGGGAAGGGAGGGGTAGGGCTACAGTGAGTTCTTACCCCGCAGGTCCACTCAGCTGCCCCCCTTGACACCTCTGGCTCAAGCTTTTTTACCTGGGTAGGTGACTGGGGGTCTGAGCACACCCACAGGAGGGAGTCCTCCCATCTCTTGCAAATCCCCTTCTCCCCCCTCCTCCCTGCCTCTGTGACCCTTTCAAAGGCCTGTCTGCAGGGAGCGAAGGTGAGTCCACTCCCATGAACTTCACTTTCCTAGGTCTCTCTCTGGTGAAAGTTCTCAGTGAGCCCTTCTTGAAAAATTCACATGTGCCCAGCAAATGTTTGGGGGCCTGGCAGAGATGGGGCCCAGAATCTTGCAAATTCTCTCTTGGGTTCTGTGATTCATTACAATCAGGGCACCATTGTGGAGTAGAAGCACAACCCAATATGTACATGGGCTTGAATCCCTGCTCTGCCACTCCCCAGCTACGTGACCTTGGGCAAGTCCCTTGACCTCTGTGAGCATCCTAATGGGGCAAATAATACTTACCCTGCTACAAGTCCAAAGATTTAGCTAGGAGGATATTTATTCCAGCATGGTTTAAAGTGATTAAAAAAAAAAAAAAAAAAAAAGGAAACAGACCCAAATGTCCAATAACAGAACTGGTTAGAAAGAAAACAAAATCCAAAAAAGGATGGGTCACCCATCACCAGCAGGTTTCAGCCTGTCACTGCCGAGGATGACATAACTCTGACTACGATCAATTTATTAATCGGGGAGATATTGCTGAGTGAACCAGAGCAGGTAACCACATGGCGTGTAGAGAATGATCTCTAGTTTCAAAATGAAGAAAAAAAGAAAAGTCTGGAAGGAAAGGCATCAAATACATTACCAAGGTGCTTGAGATTCTGGGTGATTACATTTTTTCCCCTTTGTTTATCTGAAATTTCTAAATTTTCCTCAATGAGCAAGGAGCATTCATCTGAGAAAGACAAATGCGTATAAAGGAAAGAAAAGAAAGAGCCAAGCCACCTTGCATTATTCTCACGAGGTCCACATACAAGAGGGACAGATGAGCAGGACTCTTAGAGTATGCCTGTTCCTTGGTGGTCCACGTCTCCTCCTCTCCCTCCCCCCCTCCCCCCACCCTTGCCCAGCTGCCGCTAAAGTGGGCAAGCCCCCCGCCCCCAGCTTGGATGAAAAGGGACATAAGGCAGGACACACTCACATTTATTTTTATCTCCCTTATCTGCTTTTCTATCCCTACAGTGTCCGAGTTGGAAGGGAAGGTAGGAAGCCCTCCCTCCCATCCCCATTTTTGCAAGTAAGGAGACAGGCCTTGTCTTCCGGTAGTGGCTCAAGCCTCCCAAATCTCATCTAACACTCTTTCCATCACACTGATTTACCCAATGGTACCAGCATTCCTTCCACTGGAGTTGCAGGCTACATCAGCTTTGCCCTCCCTGGGGTCCTTCTGCCCTAATACAGCCTTGCAGATAACTAGAGTCAGCTTACCAGCCCGCCGGAATTACACGAGGCCTCATTAGGAGGGAAGCTAGAGTTCTTCTGACACCCCGGGGACAAACACATCACACAACCATTCGTTGGTCAAATATCTTGAAGACCTACTGTGTGCGGGGTAGGCTTGTGTTAGATGGTGGTCTTTATAGAAAGCACGGGGCCATACTGTGCCCCGCACATAGTGACTGTCAAAAAAAAAAATGGCAGTCACTTTCATTTCCTAGTGATTCTCAAAAGCACCCCCCTCCAGGTAGCTTTATACCCATCAAGTCTGTTTTATGAGGGACATGTGAACTAGAGAGAAGAAGGACTCTATTCACTTGGAGGGACTCTGGGGGCAGGCACACACACAAAAGAAAACCACACAGCACTGAGGGAAAAAAGAAATTTTTTTTTTATTAATCTTTCTTCTTTAAAAAAGTTGATTTTTTTTGTTTTTTGCGGTTTTTTTTTTTTTAGGTAAACCTCTTTCCGTCTCCCCTCCCTCACTCTGCCCACCCTCCTCTTAAAAATATAAAAATGTCCAACCCCAGATAACTAGAGTACAATAAATAAACAGTAAACACAAAAACATACTTTATTTGTTTCTTCTTTATACAAAATAAGGAAACTAGAAGCGTTCGACTTCCAAAAAAGTATAATACTGTACATCCTGACGACCCAGCCTCCTGGCCCCGGGCGTGGAGGGTGGTCTGTGGGCCTGAGCCCAGAAATCTTGGCGCCTTGCCCAAGGGGAGAGCAGGGTGGGCAAGTGTTCCAGTCTGGCCTGGACCCCCGGGCTCACAATAAATGTCAAAGGAAGCAAGGGTTGGGGGCGGGGGGGTTGCCTGGCCCGGGGCCCGCGAGGTCCGGACCGCCCCCTTCCTAGAAAGCTGACCTCGATCCTCAAGTATGGCCACCAGGGGGCGCCCGCGCGCAGGCGGCTCCGTCCTCCTCCCGGTGCCACCCCCACTCAAGCGCGCTCCTCTCTCGCTCTCTCTCCATCTTCCCGTGCTCTCTCCGGCTGGCGCTCTCTCCATCTTCTCTCTTCCTCATTCTGCTCCCTTCCCTCGCTCTCCCTTCCCTCTCTCTCTTTTTCTTATCATCTCGTTTTAAAGACGGGGAAAGCAGAGTGAGAAATAAGGTTACCCAAATGCCACTCGGATTGCAGAGAGGGGGAAAGTCAGCTCCGCCCCTTGGCCTCAACCCTCTGTTGGTCCGAAGAGGCGGTGGTAGGGGTCGGGGGAAGTCTAGAGCGTGCTTGAAATCTCCCGGCCCTCCGCGGTATCGACTTTGGTCCCAAGCACCGCCTGCGCCGCCGGGGGACTGCTGGCAAGCGGGCCGGGGGAGGGGGGTGGACCCGGGGGCGCCCCCCGCGCGCCCCGCCGAGGAGCCGCGGCCGCTGCGTGCGGACCCGGGAGGGAAGCCCTGAGGGCGGCGTGTCGGTTCGGGCGGCTGCGTCCGGGGCGGCCCGGCCCGGCGGCCTTACCACACGGCGGCCTCGTTGAGCTCGGGGTTGGGGTGCGACAGGGGTCCGCTGTAGCCGCTGGCGCCGCTCATGGGGAAGGGCGGGCTGGGCCCGCCGCTGAACACCTCGCCGGGCAGGGGGTGCAGCGCGCCCGGCAGGCCCGGCTCGGGGCTCGGCGTGTCCGGGTGCGAGATCATGTCGGTGAACCTGGGGTTGTCGGCGGCGTGCGGGCCGGCCAGCGGCGGCTCCAGCGCGCCCAGCGGCGTCGAGCCGGGCCCCGACGCGGCCAGGAAGCTCGAGTCGGCCGGGGACTGCGCCTGCGACGGCGGGCCGTGCGCGAAGAAGTCGTAGTTGCCTCCGGGCGCGTAGTAGTCGCCTTGGTAGTCTGCGGGAGGGGACCAGGAGGACACGGGGAGAGGTCAGAGGCGGCCCGGCCGGGAGGGACGCGGCAACGCGGGAGGGGACCCGGGCGGACCCAGCGGGGGTCGCGCGACACTGACTCCGGCTGGCGAGCCCCGCGGAGACCAAGGGACAGGGCGGCTGGCGGAGGCGGCGGAGGGCACAGACCCAGAGCCAGTGTCAGGGAGGGAGACCATGAGAGGTGCTCAGAGGCCCAGACACCTACCCGGAGAGATGGCCGGACCAGACGGAGGGACTCAGAGACAGAAACACAGAGAGAAAGATGCTGTGACTCCAAAGTCAGAGGTTCCCCGACAGACAGAGATGGAGAGAGACAGTGGCAGCGGACACGCAGACAGTGAAGCATCCTAGACTGTGTCTTAGAATTGGGGCGAGATCCACAGAGAGCCAGAGACATGGAAACAGGCAGAGACAGGGTCAGGGAGAGATCGGCAGAGAACAGAGTGACAGGGGAGTTAAGAGGGGACTCAGCAGGGAGCCCCCGGACTCAGGTCAGAAGAGAGACCCAGATGTGCCAAGCCCAAGGCAGAGAGAGACCAGGGCGATGGTCTAGGACAAGCACAGAGAAAGAGATGAGACCAGCCGTGTGGTTAGAGACACACCGGTAAAAACCGGCGAGAGACCTGGGGCGAGATGAAAGGTCAGGAGAGACAGAGGGGCCCACAGACCCGCCAGATGAGTCAGAGACGCCAGAGATGCCTGGAGTAGAGCTGGGCAGCGATGTTGGGGTGGATAGAGACCAGAGTACCAAATGGTGGGGGGGGGGGGCGGCCAACTGGCGGGGAAGAAGCCAGACCTGGACCCCACACCCAAGTAGCAGAGAGGGGCTGGCGAGTTGGGCCGGGGACGTGGCTACAGCACTGGAGCTCGAAAGGGGGATGAGTGCCCTCTCTTTCCCCCGCAGGCACCCCGCGGACCTGGCCGGCCCTTCACCCCCTCAAGTACAGCCCTGCGACCTTCTGGGTGAATGTGGGGGCCCGACCATTTGCACCGGCCTCCCTAGACCTGACTTGAGGGAGGGAGGGCATCTGCCTGATCACGCACATCCAACGTTTCAGGGGCACTTCAGCATGCGTTTGCCAGGACAACCAGGTTCTGAAACATTTGGGGACACTGAGTCCTTTTGAGAATCTGGTAATAGCTACGGGCTCTCTCCAGAAAAATGCACAAATCACATTTTTGCCCGCAAAATCAGGGGGCGCAGGGACTTCAGGTTACAAGCCCACCCATTCTCAATAAACTGTTTCTGCATCAACTCGCTGACCTCCTCCCAGAGTCCCCTCCCCGGGGACCTCTTCCAGGTCGGCCTCGTGGAAGTTTGGGGTGTGGGACCCCAGGAAAGGAGTACCTTGTCGCAGGCACCAGTGACAATAACCCGCTTTGTGCGGCGGGAAAACCAGCGCACCCCCAAGCCGGGTTTCCTCTGCAATACCCCCCACCCCACACTGGGTCTTCGGGTCTCAGTCACTAGGGCGAATTCTGGACGTCCCCTGCCGCCTGCCCCCCTTCTTTCTCCAAACCCTGAAATCATTCCAAATGGGGGTGCCCAGAGGCGCGGCTTGTAAACGGTTTAAGCAACAGCTAAAACGGTCGCCCATTACTTTTTAAAAACCACTCATTCCATTCTCCCCGAAAGTGAAGGGAAAGGTTGGAAGCGGCGAATTTGGGGCCCCTAAGGGACGGGGATGGGGGACGGCCGCGGCCCGCAGCGAGCCGGCAAGCCAGCAAGGGCCGCGGCCCCCGCGCGGATCGCGCCGCCTCCGCCCATATGGCGGCCGGGCCGGAGGTAATTGGAACAAACGCCGTCTGAAAAGGGCACAAAAGCCGCAGCTGGGGCTTTGTCCGCGCTCCCACGGGGAGCCGCCGGCCCCGCCGCCCAGCCCCTTTCTCGCCCGCTGCCGGCCGCCGCCGCCCGGATCTCCCAGCGCGGACTAGGCGGGGCTGCCTCCCTGGGGCTGGGGGGTCCTGCCCCCCCATTCCGGAGAAAGAGGGGCCCGCGTGTCCAGGCCGCCACCCCATCCAGCAGACGCGCGGGTGGAGGAGGCGGCGGGATTGGTGGGGGCACACCAGTCCTCGGGGAAACCTCGCTTAATTACCCAGGCGGGGAGAAATTCCGGAATGCACCGCCCCACCACCTCCCCGCGTCGGGCGGAGATGGTGTGCGGACCGAGGCAAAGATAGGTAGGGAGAGGTCGTGGCTGAAGACCGCCCGACCCGTCCACCATCCGAGCTGCCCTCAGCGTCCGTAGCCCCCAACCCGGGCCATGCCATCGCAGAGTCTCTCCCCCAGAAGCACAGCTGCGCGATTTGCCCACAGTTTCGGGGCCGGGGGGTGGGGGGGGCTGGCCGGACCTGAAGTTCTAACCTCCTAGGTCGACCATGTACTGAATGAAGCCTTCCTTCCTGGGTCTGCCTGGGTGCCGCGCGGCGCCTACCCTACCCGTTGCTGGCCGGCATTGCCTCCAAATGCATGTTTCTAAGAAAAGTCACCTCTCCCCAAACTGGGCCACTAGCCGCCCCCCCCCCCCCCCACCGCCCAGGCCTGTGGCACTGAACAACTCAGCAGAGATCAGTCTCAGGCACAGGCACTCCACGGGCTCTCCAAATTCCGAGGCTCAGAAACACAAGGGGGAGGTGTTTTCCTTGAGCCCAAAGGTTGGGGAAGTGCAGGACAGTGAGTGGATTCCCTAGAGCACCTGGGGTCTCAAAAAGCCAGCGTGAGGGAGGTGGGATGGTCGTGGGGGGTTGGAATGGGTCGCCAAGCAAGTACGAGGGAAATGGAGGGGTGAGGGGACAAGGGAGGAAGGAAAAGAGGAGGGAAGGAAGAAAAGGAGTGACGGCGAGGAGAGTTCCCCCAGGCTTGCGCCTGGGAACACCAACAGCAGAATGCCTCTCTGCAAACTCCAGCTCCTTGCCCCTGCAGCCCTAAAGACAGAGAGTGGGTGACTGGGTGGGCCCAACTCTTGCGCCTCCAACCCAATGAACACTGGTGGGCTTGGGGCTGGAGAATGGGCGAGAGTCCTGTCCAGAGCACCTGCCCGCATCCTGGCTCACAGTGCCAGACGCTGAGCGCATAGTCCCCGCGGCGGAACAGGGGGTGCCGACTAGCTAGCAGGTGGCCCGGGATGGATTCTGACCCCTCCACCCCTACTGCCCATGCTGCCCTCCAGTGCCTGTGTTCCTGCTGGTGCCAAGTGCGCCACGCCGCCAAGGGCAAGGGCAGCAAGAAGACTGGGTGTCCGGCTGGGGCAGGATGCATGTGGATTTGCGGTGCTCGCCTTGGTATGATGCTTGGGAGTATGTGAGCCTGTGAATCTCTTTGGGTATGTTTGTCAGTGAGTGAATCTGGGGAGTGGCATACACCTGTGTGTGTTGTGTGTGATCACGTGCCTAGATGTGTATCCCTGAGGCCTCTGAACTCCAGTATGTGCCAAGGGAGTGGCACCCGTGTGTCCTGCGTGGGTGCGTGTGTTTATCTGTGTGTACCACTGTATGTGTGAATGAACCCATGTGTCTGATTTTGTGTCTGGGAGGTATCTATGGATGAGCATGCGCCCGTCTGTTTTTGTGTGTCTGTTGTGTTCATGATTGTGTCTGTTCCGCGTGCGTAAAAGGGAGGGAGGGATCCCTGGCGGCCAACAGTGCCGGCGTCCGGCCCTGCGTCCTCAGTGCCCAGAACCGAACGGGCCCGGGTGTAGGGCAGAGCGTTCCGGGGTGGGGGGTGGGCCCTTACCTCCGTAGTAGGTGTACGGAGTGGACCCCAACATCTCAGACTCGTCCAAGCGGCCGCCCAGCGGACGCATGCGCCGCGGACTCCGGAAGAAGGCGTGTCTCCGGGCGCCCAGTGCGCTCAGCTGTTTCATCCTGCGTTCTTTGGACCTCCGGTTCTGGAACCACACCTGGGACAGGGCGGGAATTGTGAGCTCAGGTCCGGGGTGCCTTCCCCTCCCTGCCCAGGCCGCCCCTTCTGGGTCCTATCGCCTCCTGCGCACCAAGACTGCCCAGAGGCGGGGGCCGGGCGGATTAGGCCGGGAGAGGTGGAGAGGGGCTTCGGAGAACCAGCCAAGGGTGAAGGATTTCGCGGACCCGTGGGGCGACTCATAAAGACTTGGGCTTCCTGGTCCTCGGCCCGCCCTCGGCCTGACGGCTTTATAAAGGCCTCCCGCCCGGCACGGCTCTGGTCCCGGCCCCTCGGCTCCCCAGCCGGGTTCTGGCGGTTTGTCTGTCTGCCGCCGCACCGGCGCAGGGAGGGGGGCGCGGAAAGAACCTTGCCCCTTTCTCTGCTCCGAAAAATGGGAGGAAAGGAGGGGTACCCCGGCGAGGCTTAAAACTCTCTTTGAACGGGGAGGGGGCGGGATTCCGAGGGATGAGTGACCCGCCCAAGATCGCACCGTCAGGAGGACCGCAGGGCTATGCGGAATCTTTTGGTTAGAAGTCTGACCGGCGGGCCCTGACGTCGGGCACAGTCTGCCCTTCGGCCGACCCGAGCTCGGCGCGCTCTTAGCCAAGGAGGCTGGGTGGGAGGCTCCTCTGAGCTCCCCGGCTGCCGGGCTCAGCCGGCCTGCGGAAGGGTGACCCGGGCCCGGCCGCACCTGGATGACGCGCATGTTGAGGCCGGTCTCCTGTGCCAGCTGTTCGCGGATGTGGCGCGTGGGCTTGGGCGTGGCGGCAAAGGCGGCCTTGAGCGTCTCCAGCTGCTTGGCTTTGATGGTGGTGCGCGGGCCGCGCCGCTTCGTGCCCGAGTTCTGCTCCTCATTCTCGTTGTTGGCTGTCTCCTTGTCCGACGACGTCGAGTTGTCCGTCTCCTTGGGATCGTCCTGGAGCGGGTCCTGGAGGTCCGGGGACAAACTGCGGTCCGTACAGGATGACACTGCGGGCGGACGGGACGGGAAGAGGACAGCGGCGTCGGCGGCGGCCCAAGGTCTCTCCAGTCGGGTAGCCGGTTCCCGCCGACCCAGGCCCCCGCCATCCGCGCCCGGTTCCCTTCCGAGTCTCGCGACAGACCCTCCCCCAGGGGCCCGGCGCCCGCCCACTCCCTCCAGGCGGGGCCGGGCCTACGGAGGGACCCTTCTCCAGCCCTCGCGGCTCTTTTCGGCTACTGCTTGGGTAAGGGGGAGGCACGCCCTCGGGGGGAGCCAGGCCTCCGTGGAGAGGGGACGTGAGGAGGCCACAGATGCCCTCTGGGCCTCAGATCTTCCTCCCCCATCTCTCCTTCCTCCAAACTCCAATTACCGTCCTCCCAGTGCCGCCTGAAATTACCAGGAGCTGAAAAGACTCAGAAGGGGCGGGAATTGTGTGACTCCAAACTGGGGGAGGAGGGCAACTTGGAAAAGGCCCTTCAATAGAAGGGGGGGGGGGAAGAGCTGGTAGTCGTATCCTGTAGGACAGACTCCAAATGCTACCCCCTTTCCCCAGCCCCCTGCCCCCGCCCTTCCATTTGCCCTAGAAATGCCCGATGGGAGTGGAGAGCTCTGAGCCAGGCACAGAATGCACACAAGCGTCCAAGTGGAGAGTGCCAGGCTGGCTGCGGCCGGAGGGTCTTAGGGCCCGAGGCTGGGGCGGGGGGGAGGAGGCCGCCTACCTGAGTTGAGGCTGCCCTCCTTGAGGCTGGAGGAGCTCAGGTAGTCGTCCTTGCACACGAACTTGTTCTCGTCGATGACGTAGAGCTCCTCGCCTGTGGACAGCTGCTTGTTGCACACCATGCAGGTGAAGCAGTTGAGGTGGAAGACTTTACTGCGGGCCTTGCGCACCAGGTCGCTGGGCGAGATGCCTTGCGCACAGCCCGCACACTTCGTGCCGAAGCGCCTGCACACAGAACATGTCCTGTCACCTTGGAGCAGCGCGGGTCCCGTCCTCTTGAGCCCCTGACCTCTTCCCACCCACCCTGGCCTCTGAGAGGTCCCCATTTCCACATCTGTCAAAGGAGACCCCAATCCTGTACTCTCTGGCTAGTGCGAGAGAGGTGAGACAAATGTCCTGGGCTGTTCTTGGGGCTGGGACGGTCACGCCCTGTTCGGGTTTATTCACCCTCCACAAGGTTTAGAGCAATGGGTGCAGCCTTCAGCCAAGCACAGACCCAGAGCACCCCAAGTTGCTCCCTGCATCCCTGCCAGATCTGCCTGGGCTTCTTGAGGCAAACTTGGCTGTGAGTTCTTTAACGTTTTAAGCCAGGCCAGCCAGGTTTGGGCCACTCCTTGGCTTTGCCTCCTGGATCCTGTCCAGTCTGCTGGGGCCCAGGTAAGGCCACTTGGCCTGGCTGGCAGATCCTAGCAATGGAGTGGGGAGCTCCTCTCCTGAGCTGGACCTGAGCAGGCGGGAAGGAACCTTTTGCTGATTCCCAGTGCCACCAGCACCAGAGGCCTTCCAGTCCCCACTTTGGGACCCGCGGGAGCTAGTTGGCCCTGTGGACAGCAGGGCTTTGGAACGGTGGACTCCAGAGCAGGGATTGAGTCTCCAACCCCCCAAAATGTCCGGCCCTGGCAGGCGCCGGGAGAATGTGACCAGCAGGCAATCCTAAACCTGCAAGGCCGGTACACGGGATCTCTCAAATTCCCCCTTTCCCGAGTTCTTGATCTAAATCCCTTTCTTTCTTCCTTGAGCGCTTGGAGAAGGCCAGCCTCCCCCCAGATGGGTGTGCAGGCCAGCACTGGGAGGGGTGAGGTGCAGGTTGAGGGGGAGAGCGAGGGCCCAGCACCTTGGGGCCCCACACCTACTCATACCCATGTCTCTAAACAAGGCGAATTTGGGTGACGTTGATGTAGTGAGGGCATTAGAAGCCATAAGTCACTTTTGGCCTTATCCGGCAGCGTAATTGGCCATATGCACCTTATCAAAAATCATTAGGCACTTTGCAAGCATCACCACATTAGGGGCCTCAGGCCTCTGGAGCCAGGGAGTTTACACGTGTAAAGCCGTGGCTGACATTTTCTCCTATTCAAATTACCTAGTGCCCAGCCGTTCGGGCCGGTGAGCAGCCTTTCTCCACGGTGTTAATCACGCCCCGCTTCCCTCGGTGCCCGGAATTCACAGGCACAAAGCCGGCTCCGGGCGCCTGGCGGAAGCAGGCAGGGCTGAACTGCCAGAAAACCCACAGCCTTCCAGGCTATCCCTTGGTGTTTCCCAGGTGGGGAAACTGAGGCCCAGAAAAGTGCTCTGCCCTGGCTCACCTGAGGGCCCCTATGGGCAGCAAGGGAAGGTGACACATCGCAGACTGGACCCTGGAGGTCCTGATTCTCAGCTTCGATTTCGTTTGTACATTTCAAGACAGGAGAAAATGTGTAAGGAGTTGGGGGGGGGGGCAAGGAGGAGAAGGTTCCCTCCCCCCATCATCAGAAGAGATCTTCCTGGCTGAGCCCCCTCGGAGTTGGGGAAGTTTCTGTTTGTCCAGGAGGGCTCTGGGGCCCTGGCCTGCCGGGAGGTCAGCCCCCTGGGATCCCAAACTCTGCCCGGTGGGAGAAGCCTCCAGCAGCCCCTAACTTAGGCAAAAATTCTTCCTCTCTCAGAACCGGGCTTGAACTTCCCCCCTGGGGTCGCAGCTGCGGGGAAGGGGCAGAGACGCGTGGGGAGCAAGTTTGTCAGGGCTTCTCCGCCCTGCCCCACCGCGGTTCCAAGCCGGCCTGGAGGAGCGAACTAGAGCCAGCAAAGCAGCGTTCTTCTTACTCCGCCTGGGCTCGGGCGCTTTCCCGGACCAAGGACAGGACGAGAGCAGCGGGCTGCCCCGCTTCCCATTTAAGCTTGTGAGCCCAGGAGGTTGGTTTCGCGGTCTCCCCTTCCCGGGCGCCCCAACGGAGCGCGCAGGGTGGGCGCGCAGGCGGCAGGGCGGCGCGGCCTCTTACCTGAAGAAATCATTTTTGCAGTAGAGCTTGCCCTCGCGCGAGAAGCACTTCTCCGAGAGGTTGGTCTTACACTCGCAGCACTGAACGCATTTGATGTGCCACGCGCGGTCCAGCACGTTCAGCAGAAAGCGGTCGAGGATGGGCCGCTCGCAGCCGGCACAGTGCACCATCATAGCGCCCTGGCGGCTCGGGCCGCCCTGCCCTCCCTTTGGGCCCCCGGCCCTCGGGCCCCCGGGCCCCGCTGCTGCGCTCCGCCTCTTATCTCGGCCGCCGCCGGGCGAGTCCGGTCCGGACCAAGACTCAGCCGGTCAAGTCCTTGGGTGATCGCTGTCCTGGCGCTGGGCTGCCCGGGGTGGGGTGGGGAAGGGTGGCTTTCACAGCCTCATGCCCCGGGCCGCGCGCCCCAGTGCTTGTTCCGGGCTCCCCCAGGTGTCTTGGGTGGCTAATGGCCTCGGCGCTGCGGAGCGGCTTTCCCCGGTGGCGGAGGCGCCGGCACTTTCCCCCACTTTCAAGCGGTCCCGATCCTCATCTTTGTCTGGCCGCCGCCTAATTCGCGCATCCTTATTCAGATTTGGTGACGTGGCGCGGCACGTAGGGGGCCCGGCGGCCAATGGGCGCGCGGTGGCCATGGCAACCTCTTAAATTTATAGCATATCTAAATTGGCTACAGCGTTGCGGTCCGGACAGAGCAAAAAAAACAAGGCATCAGTATTGTTGAGTATTAGCTTGTACCTGGTTCGGAGGCTAAGTAAGTATTTACCTTCCAGTTTGGGGCTGGGGGCGGGGGCCGCGCGATCTGAAAACTGCATCTCCCTTCCTCTGTCTTCTCACCAGCATCTGGGGGCCAGGATTCCAGGTCCTAGTGGGAGAGGGACCCCTGCCCCGTTCGCCATCCCCGGAACTTGCAGAAGTTACCCGAGGCCCGGAGCGCGCTCTACGTCCGCCTCTTCTTCCCTAGTCCAGCCCGCTCAAATTAGACTCCCTCATCCCCGCGTCCCTGGGGTCTGCGCCCTGGAGCTGGGACAGCGCGGTTCACGGGGCTCCCAGAGCCGGGCCGTCTTCTTTTGTCATACACCGAGCTGGGGCCCAGCCCGGCCTTTCTCATGGACACAGAGAGCGAGGGCGCGGGAGAGCGCGAGAGAGCTCGCGAGCAAGCGAGCGTGAGCACTAGCCGCGCCGTTTGGGTCTTTCTTTCCCCGTGCAGGCCCAGGCCCAAGTTGGGGGAGGGTGTCATCTGGCCTGGTCCGGGACCCCGGAGTTTCAGGCCTGAGCGCGCGGCCCACGGGGCTCTGGGGGAGAAGTGGGGAGGAGGAGGTCAGGGCAGACGGGTCTTTCTGAAGCCTGATCAGAGGTGGTGTTCACCACGTCTCTCCTTTCCTCGACGCACCTTCCAGATCCCGGGTCAGCCAGTCAGGGCGCCGTGGTGAGTGGGTCGCACTGCCGACGCGAGGAACGCTAGAGATTGCCTGGGTGCTGCTTACCCAGGCGGCGCGCGCGGGCTGTGTGTCCAAGTTCCAATCTCCGTAGGACGCAGGAACAGCGGCTCATCTCTGGGGAGCTGAGGGTCTGGGGAACGTGTGTGTGGGAGTGCTCGCAGGTGTGTGTGAAGAGGGAGATGGGGGTCTGGGGGACCTGGGGGACGGAGGGAGAAGACAGGCCTCCTTTCCCAAGGGGCCCACCTGGCGAAGGGGCACTCCAAGTTTGGGAAGCCGGGAAGGCTCCGCAGGATTTTTCCATCCCGCTCACGGAAAGTCTCAGGTCTCGGCTGCCCGCTGACCGGGTAGGTCGGCCCTGAGTGGGAGCCAGAGAAGTGTGTTTGTGCCAAGCCTTGGCTGTGAATGTGTGTTTGGGTGCATTTACTGAGTTTGTTAGTGTGTATTTGCTGTTTGAGAATTGCATTTTTGCCTCTGTTTATAGATAGTAATCAATCATGTGAGTACATTTTGATATGTGTCTTTTTTGGTGTGAATTTGTGTGTTTGTATTTGTGTATAGTCCTGCTGTGTATTTGTCTGTGTATTCTTATTTTTGTTGGTCTGTGTATAGGCGTGTATGCTTACTTTTGGACACTCGAATGTGAGGGTGTTTGCATGCGTGAGTGGTGTGCCTCTGTGTACAATTATTGTGTACGTGTGTACTAACATTGATGTATAAGTGGACTTTAAAAAAATCTGAATGTGTGTGTTTGTGTGTGGGTGACCGTGTGCATGCTTGAGATCCCGTGTGGATGTGACTGAGCTGGGTTGAGTGTGTTTGTGAGTGCAGAATTTTGTGGATCTGTGTTTGTGTGCCTGCATGGGATAGCAGTGTTTTTGTTTATGTGACTCCTGGAGGTTTTGGGGGGTATGTTGTGTGTGTACTCCACAATTACCTTTGTGGATTTGGCAGGGGCAGGATTTCTGGATGCCTGTAATGGGGCATTTGTTGGAGGCACAGAGATGCTTACTTCTCTCTCTGTTCCTGTCTAGGCCTAGTGCTGTCCCCCACAGTCTCTAGGGGAGGTGATCTGGCTGGGGACAGGAAATTGACAAATGCTGGTCACCAAGTGGGACACTGACCCACAGCTGGGCTTCTGAAAAGAAGTCCCCAAATCGGGTAGCTTGTGCCTGATGGTGCTGTTATTCCATCCTCTGGCTTGCCCAGGGACAGGTGTCTACACCACATAGTGTAGCAGTGTGGCTGGTTAGAGCCTGGCTCGGCCCGGCACAAGCAGACTGCATCTCGCCTGGTCCTCCAGGCCCAGCTGGGAGAGGTCCAAGAGCCCCCAAATGAAACCGTGGTTTCTCAAGCACCTGGCTCTGCCCTCCTGGGGCACTAGGATCCCTGAGCCCCAGTGGGGCAGGGTCCGAGAGAACCAAGAACGCAGGAGGAGAGAGGTACAAGGCTGCAAGTGGAGGCCAATTGGGTTGCCTACTCGCCCTTTGTTTCACGGGGGTTTCTCTCTCCCGCGTTCTCTGCACGTCTGTTTTCCTTTCTGTCTCCTTTTCTTTCTAATGTTCAGCCTCTGTTCTCTTTCTGTTTCTCTTTCCCTCTATTTCTCCATCACTTTCCTCCTTGATTTCACTGTTTTTATTTCCCTCCCTCTGCCTCTCTGCTGGGCGTCCAAACCCAGCACCCGGCTCAACGCTGCAATGAACAATTCTCATCGTGCACCATACAGCTATCGGGGTGCTGAAAGACATACAGTCATTAAAAGCCCCCATCTGACAGCCTCCCCCCTGCTCTGGACTAGGTGCCCCTCCCTGCCCTCCTCTAACACCCCCCCCCCCCCCCCCCCCCCCCCCCCCCCCCCACCCCGGTCCTCCCCGAGAGAGCCAGGTTGCTGTGTCTTCCCAGCCCTGGCTTTGCCAACCCTGCCTGGCTGCTGGGGGCTGTGTACTGGGTTCCATGGGGGACAAATCCACCCACCCCCACCTCCCGGGTGTGCTTAAATGCCAAGGCACAGCCAGGCCCCAGCAGGTGTGGTACCAAGCCAGGGAGGTAGCAGGAGTTGGGGACAGTTTCAGAGAGCAGCTCTGGTTCTTCCCGAGCCTGGATGTTGTACGGGTGCTGATTGCTGGGTTGCAGGAGATGAGGGCTCTGCTTCCAGAAGCTCCGGGCTGGCCTTCTGCCTCCTATAGCTGAGTTCACCCATCCTGTCCAGGTCACAGCCCCCCTGAAGTCGCCCTGGGAGCCTCAGCCCAGCCCAGCCCCAGTCCAAAACCTCCATGCCCCAGCCCAGCTGCAGGAAGGCCTGCTTGGCCTTTGCCAGCCCTCCACCTTCCAGGGCGTGCAGCATCCGAAAAACGCCAGCAGACCAACAATTAGACGAATTATCCCGCCCTAACAGCGCTAACAGATGGCGACCAGGCAGCGAAATCCCCTCCTATATGTAACTAATAAACCGCTTGTGTCTTAACAGGGTAATGCATGGAGACGCAATGTCACTTATACAAGATGTTGATGGAATTTACTATATAAAAATCTTCCTCCTAGACTAAAGAGTATCAACATTACAACTCGACAGACGGCGGCGGGATAAGTAAAACAGACAAAAGACAAACAAGATAATAATCTGTTTCCAATCACTTAAGCCCTGTAGAGTTAGTAATATGCGGTTTGCATATTCCCCCTTGAGTTCGGTAATTAATTACCGGCGAAGAGGCACACACCCGCCCGGGGTGGGAGTTTTGAGGCGCGCTGAGCTGGGGCTTGGGGGGCGTCTTTCCTGTCTTCTCCAGCCCCGCACGCAGGGCAGCGGCCGGAATGGGGACTCTTCGGGGCATCTGGAGCTGACCTACCCCTCAGGCTAAAGAGAATTTTCAGTTGCACCTCCCTACTCCTCACTGGAAACTCTCTTGCCCGGGGTGGGGGGCGTGGTGGTGGTTCTGCAGCCCAGCAGGAACGTGAGGGCTTTTCTGGCGGCCAGAGTATCTCCCTTCGCCCCTCTGAAGGCATCCCCTCCCTTTGAATGGGCCGGACTGGCTTGCTTTCTTGGGGAACGCGCGCTCTGAGGAAACCCGAGGGGTGCGCCCCTCGCCCTCTCCTCCGCGTGGTATCTTGGGCGGCGCAGCGGGTCCTCTCCCGACTTCGATCATTACCTCCCTCCAACCCCCCAGCCAAACGCATTCTCCTCAACTCCCCCCCCCCCACCCCGCCCCCAAGAGCCAGCGCGGCTTTAACATTAAACAAACGCAGCGAGCGCCTCAGAGCTGCGCTCTCGGCCGGGTCTGCGCGGCGGCGGCGGCGTTACAAATTGTAAATTTAAATTGCTCGCCGGATTCATTACCTCCCCTCTTTGATTTCAGCCAGCCGTGAAAAATTATACTGGTGTACCACTGAGAAACTGTTTTGCCGCAAAGAGCCCGCGCCTAATCACTGGCTTTCTCCCTCCGACAAAAGTGTAATTATTTTGTTTGGGGTGTAAATATAGGCCGCGCCGCGCACACACACTCAGCGTCCCGCCGCGCCGCCGCGCCCTGCCCGCCACCGCGCGGAGTCGGCCCCCGAGTAGGAGCGAGCGTGGAGGCTAGGCCCTGCCGCCCGGAGGCCGGAGAAGGGCGGCTGGTTTGGCGCTCCGGCGAGACCCAGAGAGCCGAGCCGGCAGGCCAGGTCCCCAGCCCCTGTCCTGTTCGAGTTTGTCCGATGACGCCCAGAACGTGTGCGCCCTGGCTGGCCTGGGTGGACGCGGGTGGGGCGTGATGCGTGGGTCAGGGCTCGGGCTCGGGCTCAGGCCTAGGTATCGCGCAGGGACGCAGAAGGAATATGGGGGTGGATGAGCCTTCCGGGAGCCCCGAGGGGGCGGCCACCTGGGGGCAGCCCTGAGTCCAGGCAGAGAAAGTATCTGGGCCTGGGCGTCCCCAAGAGTGCCGGGGCATAGGCGGAACCCTGAAAGACAGGGGCGATAAGGCCGGTGTGCCCCTTGCACTCTGCCTTGGACTGCTTGGTTTCCAGAACATCTCCGCGGGGTGCAGGGCCTTCCTGTCAGTTGAATTGCGCACGGCTTAATTAACGGTCTCGTTAACTGGGCAGGCCCGACCTGGAACGTTTAATCAAAAAGGCAGGGAATCCCTGTTTCCTTCTTTCCTTCCTTCCGTCCTTCCTTCTTTCCTTCCTTCCTTCCTCCCTCCCTCCCTCTGGCCTGCCTGCTCACCCACCTTCCTTTCTTCCTCTTCCTTCCTTCCTTCCTTCCTTCCTTCCTTCCTTCCATCCTTCCTTCCTCTATTTATCTATTCAACAATGGCACTCCTCCCCAAGCTCCCTCCCTCCCCTGAGTCCCCTTCCCAGCACCGGGAAGTGGGGCTCTTGAGTCTGAACTCAACCCCAGCCCAATATCTGGACTGGGACTCTAAGGGGCCAGTGGGGTGCAAGCCGGCAGGGGTTGGGCAACACTGTCGTGTTTGGTGGCTTTGGGACAGGCGCTGGTGCCAGAAGGCTGTGTCAGCTTCAGGGGGGCTGGGAGTCCGGCCATCGATGGAGGTTGGCTGGGCAGCCTTACCAGGCACCAGGTATCTCTGAGAGGGAGCAGGAGGGGAGGACAGCGGCTGAACAGCACTTTGGGGTATGGGAGATCCAGTCCCAAAGTGAGTGCGTGTGCTTGTGAACGCTGGCCAGCTTAGAGACCAGGTGCTTCTGTGACCAAGGCCGGGTGTGGTGGCCCCTCTCTCCTTCCTGCAAGCCCCCGTCCTGGAATGCACCCCCCTCCCCAGTGGCCCTACCTGTCAGGCTGCCCAGCCAGCTCCTGCAGGCTATATTCCTGAGGTTGCTCACTGCAATGCAGGGCTGAACTCAGACTCCAGTCGCTGGGAGGGCACAGGCTGGGGCTGATTCCTGGGGGCCAGAGGGGGTCTGAGGAGGACAGAAAGAAAGGTGCAAGCCAGTCCCCCAACTTGTGAGTAAAACACTGAGGCTTTTGTTCAGAGAGGGAAAACCCCCGCACTTGGTGCTGAGCTGCGGGCTGCCCCGAAGACTGCCGCCGAAGCGCATGTCCCAGGCGGCCTGATAAGCCGAAGGTCTGAGCTGAGAACTGCTGGGATCCTCCTCCTCCTTGCCTCGCCTGTTAGGCCTGGAGGCTGGCCCCAGCTGTTTGGCGTCGGAGGGCAGGCAGCACGGAGGGCTCCGGACTGTGGTGGCGGCTTCTCTGGCCCCATTGAGCGTATCTGAAGGTGGAGACCATCCGCGGGCGGAGGAAGCGATTTCTAAGAAGATGCCTGCAACCCTGCTCCATCTCTGGAACACAAATGGGGAGAGCTTTCCAGGGACCATAACCTTCAAATTAAGGGTTCCTTGGACTTTCTAATTACCTTTCCTCAGACCAGCTAGTCAGCCTATGAGTCTGTATCTTGCTGCCCCTTTCTTTCCTCTTGGTCTTTTTCACGGTCTCGATAACATTGCCCCCCCTTCTCCACTCCCCATTCCTTCCCACCTCCTCTCCCCGCCCCTCTGTATCCCACCTCCTTTTTGTTAGCCTAATACGGGTTCCTTTATAATTCGCCCGACTTTGGCAGCCTGCGCGCTGTGTGTGTGTGTGCGCGCGCGTGTATTTCTCGGCTGCTAATGATTGTGTGTTGATAGAGTAAAGCAGTGGCCTCATTAGCCTTTGTTTAGAAGGTGTTAAAAGGGAAATCTGCATCGGAAAGCGGCGGTTTACACCGCAGCCCGCCTGAACAGCGCGCCGGAGCGGGCTGGGCGGGGGCGTCCCCCCCCCCCACACCTCCAAGCGCCAACCGCCGCGGACCCCGGGAGGGGGGAGGGGCCCAGGGAAAGCGACCCCCAGCTCCTTCCTCCCAAGGCGAGTATGTTTACCCCGCTGAGCGCCCTTCTGCTCCACGGGGACCTCAGCGGGGATCGCGCTTTCTTTAAAACTCCTTTGAGCTCCCAACAGTGCGCGGTGGCCTTTCTCCTCCAGGTTTCTTAGGGTTGGAGGAGGGGAAGGACAGAATGCTGTTTGGGGGGGGGGGGGGGTGTTCCGGGGTTTTTTTTTTTTTTTTTCTCTGAAGGGGATGGTGAGGCATCTTATTTTGGAGGCGGATACCAATCCGTCCACAGCGTTTGGACTGTGGTCCGGGTCTTCTGGCTGGTTGGTTTGTGGTGATATCTCTGTCCTCCAGACGTTGGTGTGGGGGCCCTAAGCTTTAGATCTGCAAGAGTCCTCTTTCTTTCCCCCTAACATATTTGCAGATGGCCAGAGGAAGTCTTCCTTGTACAGGAGGCTCATTCTTAAACTTTCTTCTTCTATACCGCCACCCTAGGGCTCCACTTGGGGAACAAATTGTGTGAAAACAAATCGTAGCTTGGCTGGCCGACTTCTCTGAAGCTTGGCGAAAGCGCAGAACTTTATTGACCCTGGGCTACATTCTCTCTCTCTCTGTTTATGTATGTTGAGTGTAGGATTTGGAGAATGAGCTTCACACACAGGGCATTTCCCACTTCCTCGGGGAAGCAAGGTTTTAGGCAAAGGAGAACACGAGAAGAGATTCTTTTCATTTTGGATCCTACGAAAGGGCCCAGGAAAAAAAAAAGTCTTTTGAGCAGCCTCTGTAGGTGAGGCTTGTTGAACTCGGAGCCAGATGCTTTCTCTGGCGAAAGGGAGGAAAATGAGGCTGAATTCCTGTGGTGGGATGTATGGTTTCTGAACATAACATAATCCATTGCTTTTTGCAAGGCTGAGGTTGAATCGGAAGAAACCCTTTCTCATCTTTCTGGCTCCTGTCTCCCAGTGATGGTTTTTCCTTTCCTGGGTTTGATGCTGTGGGTCTTGGGCCAAGCTCAGCTGGTCTGGGCGTCCTTGTGTGTCCACACCTCGGGATGCTCACCAGCGAACCCTTCGACATCTGCGGCTTTTTTTTTTTTTTTTGTCGGAGGCTAGGCGTTGTCTGGGGACAGACATGGGAAGCTGGGGCCTGGGACAGTGACAGTGAAACGAATTCCAGACCCAGTCTGAACTCGCCGCGGCCACCCCCCAGACCCCAACACCATGTAGATGGGAGCGAGATTCCGGGTGAAGCCAAGTTAAAAATCGGCCGCCGCGATGTGATGGGATGGGATCAGGGACGAGTTCGGAGGATGCGGGGAGAGGATAGGAAGATCTCTCTCTCTCCGCTACGTGCTCTCTCTCTCTCTCTCTCCGAAGCAGGTTTGGTGGAGAAAGCCCCGGGCGCGCCAGCGGTGGCTGCAGGGCTGAGCGCGGGCGCTGGAGTTTGGACCAAGACAAAGACGGGAGCTGTCCGCGGTGCTGACCCTTCCGCGCCGCCAAGGGGGCAAACGGGCTCCTGTAACCTGCCCTCTCCTCCTTTGCCCCCTCCTTTTGTCTTTCCTTGATTCTGTGATTTTTGCCCTCTCCTACGCTTATTTCCCCCATTTTGTCTTTCCTTAGAACCCGCGCTCTGTACAGAGGTATATATATCAAAGAACAAAACAATTGACTAAAAACGGTGTCTTCTCCTTTCTTCCCAAATAAATGATGTAAGAAAGGTTTATTTTAAATGTACTCTAAAACAGTTACAAGTAGCTATCTCTAATCCCAAAGAAATGAAAATTCATGCTTAAAACAATAGAATTGAGCAATAGTGAATGCCATGAATCTGCCCTTTGATTTATTCTGAAGAAGAGGCTAGGGGTTTAGACATTTTAGTTTCAGGAAAATCATATCCTTGGCACCTTAACTTCGTGGGTTCAAAAATATAAGAGCTAGAGAGGATTGGTGGTCAAATATGAAGGTGAACAGAGTAAGGCACTTGCCTACAAGTCGATAGATGGCTTGTGAGGGTCAAAGCATGGACATTAAGTTGACTTAACCCTTTGAGGCCAAGATGAGATCTGAAAGGATAACAATCTTCAGGATTATTAAGATGGAAATGATTCCTTTTGAAAGTTTGGGTACAAAAGGGTTAATCTGGTGTTTCATTTTCTAAATGTACACCGTGTTATCTAGACGCCTGGCATGGTGTATAACCAAGCATTGATTCCTCTGCTCAAATTTGTATGCAGCACTTGTCTATGGAAGTTTGTGCAGGGGAGAAAAAAAATCACATACTCCCTCTGGCGGGGAGGGGGGGTGCTCCCGCCCATTTTAATGCACACAGATCTGTACACATTCCTTCTGGCATCTCATAGATACACTGCTTCCCAGAGAGCCCAGATACCCTGGGGCCACTTCTTCATGTGATCTTCTCCGAACCCTCCAAGCCTCCCCACCACAGGGGTGTCAGCTAAGCCCAGTTAGCATTGTCAATACATCTGGAGAGAGGTCCCTGTGAATTCAATGGGATAGATTCAGTCTGGCTCCCCACCTGGGCATTCTAGAGCTAATTTGCCCATAAAGGCAGAGGAACCAGAATTCTCAAATAGGGATAATTTGTAATAGGAAGTTGAATCTTTGGGTTGGGATAATGAGCCCCGGTTCCTCCAAACCCTGTCTGTTAAAACTACCAGAGATCTCTCATTAAGGCCAAAGCAGTCATCCCTTTGGATCATATACCTTTCAACCTCTTAGAATGCAGATCCTCATAGTGCCAGGAGAGAAACCTTGACCTTGAGTAAGTAAAGGAGAATGGGGGGAAAAAAAAGCAGTCATTTATTGAGTGACGATAATGTGCATTTGATTCCTAATCTTTGCTGAGGTTCTGAAAAGTGGTAGATATTTAACATGGCTCCATATTATAGATGAGGAAATTGAGGCTCAGAGATATTCATTAAGTTTCTTATGGTTACACAGTGATTCTAAACTAGCTCTCATTGGTTCAGGAGCCTGTGCTTGCTCTCATACCCCATGCTTTTCTGGGGGCCACACTGATGGTTATACTGGTGGTTATATCAGTGGTCACACTGCCACAGTCCCTTTGGATTCCCCAGCCATCATGGCCTTTGGTCTGGATTTGGAAGTTGGTTTAAACTCTAAATCTGAAAGCAAGAAAAAAGAATGGAGAAGACAGAGGACCCTCCATTCATGTGGGTTAGGTGGATTTTCACAAAATGTGAAAAGGGTCCTGGACCATCAGGTAAGAGTCACACCTAATAGTCATCCTTACCTCCCCTATTCTCTCCCGCTTCATATCCAACCCATCAGCAAGTTCAGTTATCTCTGCCTCCAAAATATATTCCAACCCATCTACTTCTCATCTTCTTCTCCATTATCACCCTAGCCTAAGCCACCATCATCTCATCTGTTTTATAACAGTAGCCTCCTGACTGGTCTCCCTATTTCTTCTATCCTTGCTCTCCTCTGCAATCCATTCTCTACCCGATAACTAAAGTTACATTTTAAAATCATAAATCAGATCTTGTCATTCTTCTGCGTTTAGCCCTCCAACGACTCCCCAGTGCACTTGGAATAAAATCCATACTCCTCACCCTGCTCTGCAGGGCGCTTTGTGATTGGCTCCCGCCCATCTCTGTAACATGCTCCCCCTTTTTGGCCCCCCTGCTGTGCCTCACACACTTCTCATTTTTCTCACCTCCAGACCTTTGCACTTGGCTTGTCCCTCTGCCCTCAGATCCTTATGATATTGGCTCCCTCTTGTCACTTAGGTCTCAGCTCACATGTCAAATCCTCAGAGAATTCTTTCCTGACCACCTTAGCTAAGCACCCCATCCTCTGTCACTCCTCTCGGCTCTACAAATGGAGCATCTGCCTGGGTGGGTTCCCAGGATAGAAAAGGGAAGAAAGAAGTTTGCCCAAAGACCCCAAGAGGGTACAGTCTTTAGGTGGATTCTGAAGACCAGATACAGGAGCAAATTGGGGTGGAAAATCAGGTTTATGCCTTGGAGAGTGATTTTTATTTGTTCTTGTTGGGTCTGAAACCTTCTCTTGGTTACAAACAAAGGGTGATAATGGAAAAGCACGGCAAATCACAAGATATCTAAATTACAAAATCTTTTTTGAAAAATCTAGCCAGTACTACTTGTGAAAAAAGTAATACAGTGTGGTGTTAACAGTTTCAACTCTGGAGCCCAATTCCCCTGGGCTGGAATCTGGCTTCACTGCTGACCAGCTGTGAGATATGGGGCAAGTCACTTAGCCTCTCTGTTCCTCAGTTTCCTCATCTGTGAAATAGAGATAAAAGTAGTATACCTGTCTCATAGTGGCCATGAAGGATGGCTCTAGTCTGTTTTATTTGTATCGGAGTCTGGTATAGGAGAGGAAAAGGGGAGCATAGTATGTTCGGGGATGTGAGTGGGGAAGATGATGATGGTACAAACAGACTGAATGCAAAGGGAAAAAGATGAGACTCATCTTTTAAGATCTCATTTTCTCCTTCAAGAGCTCTTCTCTTATCTGTCAAGGTAGAAGAGGGCTCTGAAGTAGAGGGCCTGGCTTAGAGTCTTAGCGGCATTGCTTACCAGCTCAGTCATGGCAGGAAGGAATGCTCAGCCTCTTTGAGCCTCAGTCTTCTCATCTGTAAAATGGGCAATAATTGTGCCTGCTTCAGAGGGTTGCCTGGAGCATTTGGGGGGATGATGTTTGGGAACCTGGATAACATCCAGCTTTCCAGTAGTTTAGCTGCTATTACTGAGTCTAGTTTGGGGCCTATTTTCTTTACAAAGAGAAGTGTCTCTTTGAGCAGGTGAAAGTGAGTGAGACCATTTTGTTGGGCCCTGGGATAGACAGAGTAGGTAGGTGAGAGTTACCTTCTTGGAGGAAAGTGTAAATAACTATGTGCCTGGAGTCATTAAAGGGTCTTCCAATATCTAATCCCATGTCTGGGGCTGGCCCAGTTTCAGTTGGAGCTGGTTCCCAGAGGCCTTATCCCCCCAACTGTGGTCACTTTCACCCTTCAGGGGAACCATCCTTTACACAATATAAGTGTGGTACAAAGATATGTCTCCATCCCACAATGGTCAATGTCACCAGGTATTTTTTTTTTTAAGATTTTATTTATTTATTTGACAAAGAGAGAAACAGCAAAAGAGGGAACACAAGCAGGGGGAGTGGGAGAAGGAGAAGGAGGCTTCCTGCTGAACAGGGAGCTGGATGCAGGGGCTCGATCCCAGGACCCTGGGATCATGACCTGAGCCGAAGGCAGACGCTCAATGACTGAGCCACCCAGGCACCCCTCAATGTCACCAGGTATTAAATGCACTACTAGAATGTGACATTAAGATAATTCTCCTGGTGAATCCTTTTGTTAAGTTAATGATCACTCCCTAATCTGTATGCATTAAAAAAGTCACTGAGTCTTTTCACGTGCCTGACGTTGTGCTATGCATTGCAATTATCCGTGTAAAACACGTCACCTTGTTGCGTGCTCAGAACAGCACTAAGAGGCAGGCCCCATTTTACAGATGGAGAAACTAAGAGAGGGGAAGTCGCACAGCTGGTAAGTGTCAGAGCCCACTGCCCAGATTTGTACCTGGATCTGAAGACTCAATCTGAATTTCTGGTCACGGTACTAATGTGCCTCTTCTTCTTTTTTTGTAAAATTTTAAAGAAAAAATTTCACAATATAATATGGGTTGTCCCTGAAAATCTCCTGTGAAGTGGTGCACAATGTTAGTTGTGAACAGAGCAGGTATTTCTCTCCATGTGGTCCCCCGTGCTGGTGAATCTCATTGACACAGAGTCCAAAAGATCCCCTGATGAAACTGAAGTGGAATGGAGTCTCCCTTTCTCTGAGTAACTCCAAGGAGGTTTTCCTCCTTCCTCTTCTTGGGTTCTTCTTTCTTTGGCTGGTTCCAGAGACCATCCACTTCCTATCCAGCACTCTGGTGTTGCTTGTCTTTACCAGAGACTGCAGGAGCTGGTAAGCTTGGCAGAGAGGGACTGAGCTGTATTCATCTGTTTCTTCCTTACCCACTCCTTCTTACAGTTTTCTTATATCAGACAGTTTTGATACAGGTGATTTGAATGAGTGAATGAACAACCAGGTGACCCCATAGCGTTTTGTCCCTAAATATCTGTGACACAGCAGGCTTTATTATAATAGAGCAGGCACTGTTAACATTTTGGGCTGGGTAATTCTTTGTTGTGGGAGGCTGTCCTGGTCCCAAAAGGATGCTGAGCAGCATCCCCTGCCTCTTCTCCCCAGTTGTGACAACCCAAAGCATCTCTAGATGTGGCCACATGTCCCCCCGGGGTACAAAATCACCCCTGCTTAGGAAATACTGATCTAGAACCAGATCTACCAGACTACCTCCAGCCCTAGGAAGCCTAAGGATTCCAGAACGTGTCCTGTACTCTTTGAACAAGATACAATAATAGAGAGATCCTACTATGGGATAGAACTTGTGCTGGGTCTGGGGGGTGGTGTTTATAGAGGTAGATCAGACATCTGCAAAGTGCCTCCTTTCATTGGTTCATTGGGTAAGCCTGTAGTGGTCGCCTACTGTGTGCCAAGCTGAGGCTGCAGTTAGCTCCGTGAATGAGGAGCACCCTTCACCCGGCCCCCAAACTGCTCATGGCTTGGCAGGGGAGACCCGCCATCAACCTGAATTTCCATTCAGTGTCTACTGCATTACAAGGAACATCAAAGGAGGAAGAGCTAAAGACTTGCTGGGCTGTTCATTCATTCATTCCTTCCCCTAAAGCCATCAAGCCAGGTTCTTTTGCTTCCCTTACTTAACGGCTCACTGTCCCCTTTTGCAAACCAGGAAAAATAATAATGATAAAAGAAACGAATAAGCTCATGGAGTTGTGAGGATTAAATGAGATGATAAATGTAAAGTGCTTCGTACAGTGCCAGGCACAAGGTAAGTGCCCAATTAATGACAGCTGCTATTAATTATTAGCGACGAACTATGGAGTAGTAATAAGAACAGCACAGATTTGTTGAATAACTGTTTGAAGTGCATGCATGAAAGTGCCTTGTCTACAAAAAGGAATCAATAAATATTTACATACTAGAATCATACTCTTACTAAGGAAAGTAAGAAGGAGTGATCCCTCAGAATAAAGGAAGAGGGTGTAAGTTCTCTTTCCTGGACCAGGTCCCCAGGGCAACTGATGTGTTCTGTTCAGGGTCCAGTCTTTTTATTTTTCTAAAGCCTGCAGGTATTTCTACCCATCTGTTTTGACTTTTCTCTCCCCTGCTACCCACTATGTTAACCTGAGTGTCTGTTTCTCCCTCCTCTTCTGGGAAGCCCTCTTTACAACAGTCAGGGCTGATTTTATCTCCCAAGGGACATACAGCACTATCTGGGGACATGTTGGCTGACCCCACCAGGTGCAGTGTGCGATGGGCGTCGGATAGGTAGACCAAAGCTGCTGCTAAACATCCTACAATGCATAGGACCATTTCCTCCAACCTCAAAATTATTCAAAATCTCCATAGAGGTGGAGAAGCACCACCTTACATCCTATGGTTCATAGGAAGCCCCATTCCATTGCCTGGGATTAAGGCCCCAACACCCAAGCCCTTGCACTAAAGGCCCCTACTGAGGGAGGTGTGCATGTGCGTGTGTGTCCACACCCAGCCAGGCCTGGCCCACTCCCTCCTCAGCCAATCGGTAGCCCCAGCCAACTAGATCCCTAGGGCCAGTAGCCACATGGGCTTCTCCAGAGGGCTCTCCTGGCAGGAAAGTGTTGTGAAAACCTCTGGGGGCTTCTTTGCCTTTTCTAATTCTCCCTGGGAGGCTTCAGGATTTTTGAGACCTCATGAAACCAGACCCGAGAAGGTCTTTTATTTATTTTTTAAGATTTTATTTATTCCAGAAAGAGAGAGAATGCAAGGGGAGGGGCAGAGGGAGAAGGAGAGAGAATCCCAAGCAGACTCCTCTCTGAGCATGGAGCCCGACATGGGGCTTGATCTCACTACCGTGAGATCATGACCTGAGCTGAAGCCAAGAGTCCGATGCTTTTTTTTTTTTTTTTAAGATTTTATTTATTTATTCATGAGAGACAGAGAGAGAGAGAGAGGCAGAGGGAGAAGCAGGCTCCCAAGGAGCAGGGAGCCCGATGCGGGGCTCGATCCCAGGACCCTGGGATCATGACCTGAGCCAAAGGCAGACGCTCAACCATCTGAGCCACCCAGGTACCCCAAGAGTCCGATGCTTAACCCACTGCGTCACCCAGGGCCCCCGAGAAGGTCTTTGTTTTTAAAGATGCTGTTGGGTCTCTCTCTGGAAAGAGGTGATCCAGCTATTGCACACAGGTCTCCACCGGTCCATGTCCCTGTTGAATCTGCAGGTGAGGTCGGGGCACACAGGTGACCAGGTGGTTTGGGACCAGATTCTTGAGAGCTCTGAGGGGTACTGGAAGTTCTGTGGTCTAAAAGGTCTCCCAGTCTGCTCTGTTTCAGTGCAAGTCATTTCTACCATGAGCGTTACCTCTTGGGGGGTCTTTTGAAAAGTAAACAGCAGCTTACCCGATGATCGCCTGAGCTGGGAACTGTGCAAAGCACTTCGTGTGCATCTTTGAGGTAGGTGCTTCTATTCTACCTGCTGCATAGATAAGGAGACTGTGATGCAGAGAGGTTGAGCAACTTTTTCTGGATTTTACAACCTCCAACTTGCAAAGCCAAGATGGCATCTGGGGCTGTCTAATGCTAACTCAGCGGCACACTCTCCCGACAGCGATGCTTTGGTCTGATGGCCCTCGTGTTGCCAAACTCTGCCACTCTCTCGCTGTGCGAGCTTGGGGGAATCACTCTACCTCTCTGGGCATCAGTCTGGGAGGTGGAGCCAGCGGATCAGCTACCCCAGCCCTGCATGGTCTTGACTGGAGTGTGTTTGTTTGAACTGATTATTTTCCACTGGGGGTAGCGGTGGCCCTTTCCTGGGCTCTGATCTCCATGAAGTTCGAGAGCAGAGAAGATAAGGCAGCAGGGCGCCCCACCCCCTTATTTGATGAGAGAAGTGATTCTTTTCATGTGAATTCTGATTGCCTAGACCTCAAGTCCTTCCTTCTATCATTACTACCACTTTACAGACATCTGAGGCCTGGAACAGATGGCTGCCGTGGTATTTCCCACGTGGTAGGAAAGAGGGTCGGGATAGAAACCCAGATTTCCAGAGGGCAATCCAGGGCCATGAGCATTATTCAGTCAATGGCTTGTTTCTCCCCTCCCCCAACGATTTCTCCTTTCCACCTCATCGAAGGGTCAAAATGAATCAGCAGACACTTACTGAACCTCGTCCACGATCAAGGCACTTGGCAAGGGGCTGGGGAGAAGGAAGATGAATCAGACTCAGTTCTTGCCCCAGGAGTTCAGTTGGAGAAGATTAAATATGAAACCAGGAAAAGATACGAGATGCCCCCAGGAAGGAAGAGTTTGCCGTGACTGGGCTCATCGGTGTAGATAAATAGAGTGACTGCTGATTGTACATGTTCCCTGGAGAAATCCAGAAGTGGGGGAGAGGAGGAATTCCAATTTCTGCTCCAACGAGAAAACACCCTTCCCCTTCCTAGCTGGGAGGCTGTGGGCAAGTCACTTTACTCTTCCACACTATTCATGGCTTTTCTAATCTGAGACCCTCAGGGTCCTCAGAGGCTGACTTTGGAGAGTGAAGAGAGGGAAGATGAGCCAGTGTTGGGGACAAGACATCCTCCGCCTCAGGAGGCCTGGTTCTGCCTTTGGATTTGCTGTGTGGCCTTGGGAGAGTTCCTGAACCTCTCTGTTGCATCTCTCAATCTTTGAATTGAGAATTATGTGTCCCTAGCCTTGTTGACATTGGCCAGAGCTTCCTGGAGAACAATGCTGGAGCAATCTGAGATATAATGATTCATATTTGGCAGACATAGAGTTCTATTTCCTTCTGAGGACAAACTGATCGTGAAGAGGGGAGGCCAACCAGAGACATATTCTTCTCCAGGAATGGGGAGCCTAAGTGGGAGTCCTGGGAGGGCTTGGTGGAGTTGGCCCATGGGGATTTAAGGGTGGCTCTCCATACCCTGTTCTCATCTGGGGCTTGGACCGAGGAGAGACGGAAACCTCTCCAACAAACAAGTAGATGTCCCTTGAGACTGAGTGTATTTGTACAATTCTGGAGAGAGAAATCAGCAATGGGTCAATCAACAAACATCTGTTAGGAGAATACCATGTGTCAGGCCTTGTGTGCAGTTTGCTGTGGGTGTGGAGAGGGTTCTCGTAGCTTCTTCAAGGACCCCAAAGCTTAAGGAGAGGACTTGAGACCCGGCTCCTGGATGTCAGTTTCACCTACCCAGCTACCCACTGAACAGACTCCTGAGGGTGCCTGCAGACCCCTCAAACTCGGTGTGATTGATGCTAACTTGTCATCTTCTCCCTCCCATACCTGCTGCCCCTCTGGCCACCGTCATCCACCCAGCTGCCCAAGCCAGAAACCACACTGGCTCCTTCTCTCTGGCTCCCCCCAACCCCTCCCAAATCCCGCCCGGTCTCTCACCTGCCTGAGGTCACAGCCTAGTTCAGGCTTGGCCACCTCTTGCCAGGACACTCAGCACCCAGCCATGTTCCAATTCATTCCCCACGTCCCAGCCAGAGTGATTTTGCCGTAGAACAAAACTGACGAGGTGACTCCCATGCTTAAAACCTTCCAGGTGCTTCCCCGTTGCCGCCAGGACAAATGCAATGCCTTAGTTGGTTTCCAAGCCCCTGTCCCCCCAGCCCCCACCAACCCCACTTACTTCCTCTCTTGCCTCCTCCCTCCCTCCAGTCCAGCTACCTTGAGCTTTGACTGGATTCACCAACACACTCTGTCCCTTCTGAGCCTGTTGTTTCTTTCATCTTAACTATTATTCCTCCCCGACTTCCACTCGCTTCTCTTGCTTTTCAGGTTGCCTCTTAGACGAGTTTCGTCCGGGAAACCTTCATACTCCCCCTGACCACTTATCTCTTCCCCCCACAGGGCTCTGGTCTCATTGAGGGCTGGGGCTTGTCCCCGCATCCAGCCCAGTGTGCAATACATAGTAGATGCTCAATACATAACTCCTAAATGCATGGGTGCAGAGCATGGACAACCAGGGATCGGGCATTATTAGGAGGTGGGGAATCTGAAGATTTGGGGAGGAGAATTTTTTTTTTTTGGTCAAGCATTATTTAAATACGATTGACTTTATTTAAACACTTTATTTAAACACTGCACATGTTTAAAGTGTACGATCTGATGCGTTTTGACCTATGTATACACCTGTATAAACCATCCCCGCAATCAAGATAACGAACATAGCCATCAGCCTTAAAAGTCACCTCCTGTCCTTTTGTATCTCTTCTTACCCCTCCCACCCAACCCCATCCCCAGGCACTACAGATGAGTTTGCATTTTCCAAAATTTTATATAAAGGGATTCATGCAGTATGTATTGTTTTGTGTCTGGCTTCTTTCATTCAGGATACAGGGGAGCTGAATCTGAGCTGGGCTAGGAAGGATGGGGTATGACTCACAGAGGAAGCAGAGGGCATGTTAGGGGAAAAGACTAGTGTGAACAAAAATGCAAAGGCAGAAAAATGCAAGGTAACCAGACTAGGCTGGATCAAGGCTCACCCACTCACTCAATTCATGGAATATCTTTTTGAGCTCCAGCTTTGTGCTATAGGCACTGTGCTAAGGATGGGGCCAGAATGGCGTGTGGGGTCTTCTGTTTGCTCCTCTAGGTTCATTTTCCACCCTTCCCCCACCCGCTCTGTGTTCTGGGATGCTGACCCATACGGCGCATCCATGGGCTCTCTTCCCCCTGACTTCTGCTTGGGTTTGGCCAGTGGGGATCCCGGTGGGAGGTCAGAAGGGGGTTGGGCAGCTCTTTCCCTGGCCCCCCCCTGGAGCCACAGCTCCTGCTGAGAGACCACCTCTACCGCTTGACAAGCTACCTTTCCAGGGGCTTCTTTGGGCATGTTGACCAAAGCTGATGCTCGCTGCCTGAAGGCTTGCTAAAAAGCACCAGAAAATGGCCTGGTGAGGGGACGGGTGGTTTTCTGGAGTCCTTTCCCATTACCAACCTGAGAGTCTCCTTGGATGACACTAGAGGTTCCCCCCTCCCCCCCCGGGGGAAGATTTCTGTGCAAAACCTTCAGACCTGATTCACCCCAAGGTCTTTGCACAGAGAAGCTGGGTCTTCGGGTTTCTGGGAACTGAGGTCCTTGTCCTACCTGCAAGAACAAGTTTTTAAAAAATATTTTATTTATTTATTTGACGGAGAGAGACACAGCGAGAGAAGGAACACAAGCAGGGGGAGTGGAAGAGGGAGAAGCAGGCTTCCCGCGGAGCAGGGAACCCGATGTGGGGCTCGATCCCAGGACCCTGGGATCATGACCTAAGCCGAAGGCAGACGCTGAACGACTGAGCCACCCAGGCGCCCCTGCAAGAACAATTTTTAAATGATCAGAAAGAGATTTCTGAATTTACACCCAGTCCTGTTCTGATCAGTATGCTTCTCCCAACAACATAGCCAGGACTTGGTGCTGAAAATTCCTAAAGTGAAAGCACCTAAATGGAAAGTTCTATCTTTCTCAGAAGCAAGGGTCTGATTGTTTGGGCTGGTCTGAGGTTTGTCATAAAGTGGGTCCTACAGGGCCTGTGACCACCCCCTCCCCCCAAGTGGACCCTATGAAACAGGACATACATTTGCTTTTCTCCTTTGGAACCAAACTACAAGCATCGTGAAGAAAGGTCTCTGCGTTTTTGGTGACTTCCGCTCATTACTGAATACTATTCTAGACCACAAAGACTTGTTTTTATTTGGTGGGGAGGTGATGCGGGAGTAAAGAGAGCTCCCTACTTGACTATTGCTTTGAATAGTGTGTTGTTTCTTAAATACTCTTCTCTCTGATTATGGAAGGAATCCAAGTTCATGGTGGAACATTTTGGAGATGAAGCCAGATGTCAAAAATAATAAATGGGAAGTATCTAATCCAGAACAAGGATTTACTTCAATTAAATACTGGTCCTCCCATAGGAGGAGTGAAAGTAAGAAATGGGACTTGTTGAAGGGCTTGGGGAGGTACAGCCTGAAGACTTGAGGCTTTTGAGGGACTGTGGTTTGATGGAGGAATTGGGTCTGTTCAGAGGGGCTTTGTGGGTCCAATAAGGGCCAGTCATTGGAAAATATGGGGGGGGCAGACTCAGCATCTGTAAAAGTTCTGTCTTGCCAACCGTTAGGGTTATTGGAAAAGGGGATGAGCCTCCCCATCACTAGGGGTCTGCAAGAGAAGGTTGATGGGACGTACAGGGCATACCAACAGTAATCCAACTAGGTCATCGATTCTCAGACACCTGCAAATCACACAGATTCATTCATTCACATAGGCACCTGATGTTTATTGAGCACCTACTATGTGCCAGGCCCTGGGCGAGGTGGCAAGGCCACCACAGTGACAGGACAGATGAGGTTCTGGTGATCATGTAGCTCATGTCCTAGTCGGGGAGACAGACAATGAAATGTACATAAGGTACCTCTGTGTGATCATCAGTGCTGCAGAGTTAACCAACTCAGGTCATTGATGGAAAGGGATAGGACCTGGGGACCCACTTTAGCTGTGGGCTTCAGGACGTGACATTTAAGCTGAGCCTTGGGAAGATCCAGGGAGAGTGCCTTCTTGAGAGAAGAAATGGGAAGTGCCAAAGTGCTGGGGTGGGTGGTTGGCAGAAGAAGAGTGTGGGCCAGCCAGATGGCATGGGGTCCTGCAGGGACCTGGATTTTATCTACCTGCACTGGAATCATCAGAAACCCTGGGAATGGTGGGCCCAGACAGACCACCTTTGCAATCTGTTCTCCTGGAGAGCCTGATGTGCAGCCAGCCAGCTTCGAGAGTCTCCAGACAAGAGGACCTCCTCCTGCCACCTGTCTTCCTCATCCTCACTAGCCCTGTCCCCAGGGCAGCCCACGGTCTCTGGAATGAGGAGGGAAGAAAGCTAGGGGAAATCTGAGTACTTTCCCTGTGCTATTCTCATCCCCCATCCCCTTTGCTATTCCCTAGAGGGAAGACATTTAAAGCAGGAGTTGGGCCATGAAAGTCATGATGAGGCAGACTGGTGATCTAGTGGGCGCAGCCCCTTCCGGCTGGGAGTTCTAGAAACACTTTCCTGCAGACCCAAAATGGGGGCAAAGTGGTTCTCTTTGTGGGGGAGGGTCTGGACAAGGGTGGCAGGAGCCGAGAGGTGCAGAACGAAAACGAGGGGCCCTTAACAATGATTAAGAACTTTTAAAAGAATTTTAAGATGGCGATGGCAGAGCATTAAGGAAAGTGGGGAGCCCTGTGGGACTCCACAGTGTGCACGTGCAGGAAACCCATCCTGGAGAGAAGAGAGAGATGAGGAGGAAATGGGAAAAGAGGAAAAGGGGAAAGGTGAGGGAGAAAGGAACGGTGAGCAAAAAGGAGGACGAGGGAGGAACCCTGGGGCTGGGAATCCATGGCCTCCCACAGTGACCTCTGCTAAGTAATGTCTAGGGAAGGCTTTCTGCTTCACCTACCTGTGCCAATAAATCCTCCCTGCAACCCCGGGGGTAGGTGCTATTATGACTTGGGCTCAGCAGTTAAGGAAATGGACCCAGAGAGGTGAAGTCACCAACCCAAGTTCACACAGCTGGGAGAGCAGACCTGGAACCTGAACTCTCAGGTACGAGTCCAGCCTTGATGCCCCCAAAGCTGGATATTTCTGCCACAGGGAAGGGTGTGGGGGCCACAGTCCTGGGTTTGAGCCCCAGCATTAACGGTGCCACCGGGACACCTTGGGTAAAGTGTCCTGGTCACTATGGTCTCTCGCCTGGACAAAGGCTGTGGCCATCCCACTAGTCTCCCCACTGCCGTCCCTGCCCTTCCATGGGGTTTTTTTTTTCTTTACTGTGGCAAAATAAGTCTAATATAAAACTTGCCATTTTAACCGTTTTTCAGCATCCGATTCAGTGTCCTCGGGTGCATTCACAGCGGTGTGCAGCTATCTTCTTGTCTAGTCCCACAACACCTTCACCCCAGAATCTGCCTCTGAAGAAACAACACCCCACTTCCCCTGTCCCAGCTCCCGGTGGCCCCCGGTCTACTTTCTGTCTCTCTGGAGTTGACTATTCTAGATAGTTCATGGTTGGGTGTGGGGCACACAAGTGTCCTTCCGTGCTTGGCTTCTCTCACTCAGCGTCACGTTTCCGAGGCTCAGCCGTGCGGTGGCAGGCGTCCGGGCGTCACTTCTTTCCACGTCCGGAGAGGATTCCGTTGTACGGATCGGCCGCATCTGCTTTTCCATCGGTGGTGGACGTTTCGGTGCTCTCCACCTTTTGGCTGTTGTGAGTAGTATTGCTGTGAACATGTGTCGCTAGAGTCCCTGTTTCCAATTCTTTTGAGCATCTACCCAGGAAGCAGTGACTTTTGTTGTTATTGTTTTTTAAGGATTTTATTTATTTATTTTTTTGAGAGCAAGAGAGAGTGCACGAGCAGGGGGGTGGGGCAGAGGGAGAGGGAAAAGGGGGCTCCCTGCTGAGCAGAGAGCCCAACGAGGGGCTCGATCCCAGGACCCTGGGATCATGACCCGAGCCGAAAGCAGACGTTTAACTGACTGAGTCACCCAGGTGCCTGGAAACAGTGATTTTTTCATGTAAGTCAGATCATACCACTTCTTTTCTGTGAGTTCTCCGTGATATTGACTCCCCCTGCAGTTGAATAAAACCCGAGCTGCCCCCATGACCGGCTCCTCCCTGCCCCACTGCCCTCCTTCCCCGTCCCTATCCCACTCATTCTGCCCTGGCGACCCCGGCCTTCCTGCTGACCTTCAAACTCCCCCACACTCCCTGCCCCAGGGCCTTTGCACTGGCCACTCTCTCTGCTCGTGAAGGGGGCTCCGCTCCTCACTTCACTCAGGCCCCGGCTCAAATGTCAACTTCCCAGAGAGGTTGTCCCTGACACCCTGTCTAGAACAGCTTCCACCCCACTCCCATTACGCCCCATCCCCTTGCCCCGTGCTCTTGGTTTCAGAGCCCTTCCTATCACCTATGAGTCTGTCTCTGAGTACCCTCTGTATCACCTCCTAGAACGCAACTTCAGGTCAATCATTCTGTCTCCCGGCCTCGCCCAGTGACCAACACAAGGGACCCACTCATTAAATATTAGGATGAACTGATTGAATTTGCTGACATATGACTGCTTTTGACCTTTCAAAAATGGCCATTCCAAAAGGGCCAACCTAATCTTGAATGAATGAATGAATGAATGAATGAATGAATGAATGAATGAAATGAAAGCATGCCTCCTCTCTGAACCTCTGCCTTCTCATCGGCAGCGGGGTGGGGGCAGTCATGGCTGAGCAGGGGCAGGGATTGGGAGACCGCCCCCGCAGACTGGCTGCAGCCGCCCCTCCGTGTGGGAGGGGCTGGTGGCGGGACATCCGTGGGAGGCCCTGCGGCTGGAGATACGGCGTGATGAATGGATGGCGGAATAGGTCCTAGGAGGAGACGGAAAGGATGGGCATGACACTATTTAGCTGAGGAATGACCTCCTGACACTCTTCAAATAAATGCAGGACTTGTTATAGAGACGGGGAGGGAGCTGCTCTGAGCCTGGCATGAGAGAACAAAACGGACCCGTGCTGCGTGCGTGTGCGCGCGTGTGCGCGTCAGTCCATCTGTATGCACAAGTGTGCATCCGTGTGTGCTCTGTGTGTCTGTGTGCCCGTCTGTGTGTGTGTCTGACGGCGTCTATTGATGAGTGCGTGTCTGATGGCGTCTGTCTTTACGTGTTTCTGTCTGCCTTTGTGTTTCTGTGTGTCTGAATGTGTCCTTCTTTATGTGCGTCTCTGTGTGTGTCTGGCTTTGTGTGTGTGTGAATGTGAGACCTGCCTGGATGCATAAAAGGAGCTTCTTGGTATCGCTCGAGCTGGTCACTGTCCATTCTAATTAAACATTCACCTACTGTGTTCCAGGCACTGTGCTCGGTGCAGGGAATAACCTGAGAGTAAAACCGAAACCACAACCCTGGGGGTGGGGGGTGGGGCAGAAAGCTCTCAGCACCCCTTGGATTCTGACCAACAGGCAAAGGGTGTTGTATTAACCACACCGGGAGTGATCGACCACTAACTGGGTGTCTCCGGTACTTCCTGTGGATATTTTAAAGTCTCGTTTCTACTCCTGTGAAGTGGGTACTATTATTATTCCCACCTGGCTTATAGGGAAGCTGAGGTACAGAGAGGGAAATCACTTGCCCAACGTCACACAGCAAGCTGGTGATGAGATGAGGGAGTCGGTCAAACCCAGGAGGCTGGACTCTATAATTCATGTTCTTTTTATTCACACTCGAGATCTTTATTGATTGACAGTAAGAGCAACCACTTGGGAGAATTATTATTTTTTCCCCTCCAAATTTCCAAGTATCTCTTGGTTTGGAAGGAGAGTTAAAAAAATAACCTTGAACCGGCCCCTAAATTTACACGTAACTTCGCCAAGGGCTGCATGGATGCCCACTGCCAACAGACAGAAGATTTCCCCCTTCTGTGGGCACTTGTGGGCACGTGTGGGGCTGGAGCATCCAGGGAAAGGACCCCCACTTACTATAGTCCAGATAGCATCCCGGCAGGGGACGCTAGGGAAGAGCACCAGGTGGGAGAAGTCAAAGTGGCCTCTGGAGAAGGAGGGCCAGTCCTGAGCAGGTGCTTAGGCCAGGTGGGTTTAATCAGGTGGAGGCAGAAGGGAATTTCAACTCCCAAGACTCTGAGCCAAGGGCCTCCCTCACAGAGTGGTCTGAGGATGACCTGTATGCAATTTCCTGGGATACTGGTTAAAGATGAAGATTTCTGGGCCCACCTAGGCCCAGACTCTCTGAAGGGGGCCCCAGGAATCTGTATTTTAACAAAGGCTCCAGGTGATGCTTACACTCCCTTATATTTTAGAATCACAGACGTTTCGGGTGCCGAGAAAACCTGGGGGAGGTTAGGTAGTGCCAGATCACAGATGGCCTTACTGTTATGCTACATTTAGATTTTGTCCTGAGAGCCATAGGGAGCCATCAAAGGTGTTTGAGCAAGGGAGGGACCTGGCTTATTTCTCTGGTGGTGTAGGGAAGGCTGGTTGGAAGGAAATAAGACAGCAGGCGGGGAGAACCACTATAGGACAAGGGTGCAACAATTCATGTGAGAAATAATAGGGCCTGAACTTGAACAGAGAAATCTAGGGAGGAGACAGAAAGGCATTATGCAGTGCATTTGTGGCATTGGAGAAATTGTGAAAGGTCCTGCCTTGTATGGAGGTCAGGGATGGGGGACACATGTCTTGATCTTGCAACACAGGGCCTTCTTCCAAGTTTAGATGCATACATTGAATTTCACCCAACCAGAGAAGGCTTCCTGGAGGCGGTGATGCTACCTCCAGATCTCAGTGAGGGGTAAACCCAGAGAGAAAAGAAAAGGGATTTAAGGAGAAATGGTCCAGTGTTCAAAGCCACTCCCTCCCAAGGCGCCTCTTGCATCCAAGGCATTGGGAACTTCTCCGCCGAGTTTCCGAGACCCCTCCCGGGTGTGTGTCTTCCATCAAGACGTGGAGAAAGTTGATTAGTGTGGGCGTCAGCCAGGACTGGTGTTTCTAATTAACACACAGGCAGGGAGAATGCCTCTTCTTCCAGAGTCTGTATTCAGCTGATTGAATATCAGGGCTCGGGCTAAACTATGAATCGTGTGTCAAAAATAAAGCCTGCGCTCTTCTCTTGTTAAAGGAGCAGCGTCCCCATTTCCAGCCCTCTGCCTCCCCGTCAGCGGGCACGCTGCTTTGAGCCCGGTGCAGGGACTGGGGGCTCCAGGTAGGGATGAGGAGGGAGAGGCACTTGGGGTGTGGGGGACAGCAGGCTCGGAGTGGGAAAACACCGGAGGAAGGTGGAGAAGAGCCCCAGGTGGGTTTTCGGGGGCTGCCGGGTTCAGGAGGAGAAGGAAGGGAATCGGGCCATAAAAAGAAAGGCGGCTTGCTGTGGCGGGAGAGAGAGAGGGGGGCGAGCAAACACAGGTTCATTAATCTGTAGTTCGTCTGCCTTTTCTGTTAGGAGGATGAACTTGATGAGTTAATTAAGTCGCAGTCTGTAAAACCAGTTTATTTGCATAGCAAACTCCTGGGCCAGTGTGCTGTGAGTTGAGTGTGTACGAACAGACAATTCGGGGGAAATTACAGCCTCATTAATATGCTAATCTGGTTGCAGGCCTGGAACGGAGTTTTGGGTTGGTGGTGCTCGGGGGTGGTGGGTGTTTGGTTGCTTAGCAACCTTTTTCTCCAGGTAACCCTTCTCTGGCTTGCCCTTGATATCCCCCAAAGGATTGCAATGTGGAAGAGGAGGTAAGCGGGGAAAGCATTCTGTTGTCACAGAACAGTGAGCAAAATAAAAGGCAAACACACACACACACACACATTCACACACACACATCCACATTATGCCGGGTGTCTTTACAAACAGGCTTGGGGAGGCGGCAGGGGAGGCGGTGTGGGTGTCGCAGACAGACAGACACCAATATGCAAATGCCGTGCGTGGTCTGTGGAAATAGACACAGGGGTAACACCCTCCTACACACACGTACACACACACACTCGCGTGTGCACACAAGCACAATTGATGCATGGGTTTTGTTTAACAAATAAACCCACATAATGAGATCCTCAGTTTGTATAGTAATACATGTTCTATGTAATATCCTCCCACCACACACCCACACACACACACACACACACGCACCCATATCCTGTGCGCAGTCTTTGCCGATAACACAATACATACAAATGCATTAAACACAGTGTGTGATATTCGGATTATGCAAATGATAAATAATAATCAGCTATGAAATGCACACACACACACACATATTCATGAAGCAGCCAGAAAAGCAAACCAGAGTTACACATGGCAACATGGTGGCCCTAAAAAGATTTTATGCAAAAAAGTAGAAAACAGTGTAAGACGTGTACAACCGTATCCTTTATGTAAATTAAAAACGATGCTATAGTCCCTCAACAGTTGACCGGACGAATACACTGTGGTACCGTCACAGAGTGGAGCACTACTCAGCAATTAAAAGGAATGGACTGCTGATTCAGGCTTAGCACAGAGGAATCCCAGAAACATCCTCCTAGGTGAAGGGAGCCAGACACAAAAGGCTGCATATGGTGGGATCCCATTCATACGAAAGTCGACAACAGGTAAAACTAATCTATAGGGACAGAAAGCTGGGGGCAGGGGAGGTACAGTTGTCTCCAAGGAGGTACAAGGAAACTTTCTCTAGGGTGATGGCAACGTTCTATGTCTTGAGGTTACGTTGTTCGTATACACACGTTATACATACATGTATAAATGTATACATTTATCAAAATTTACCAAATTAGATACTTAAAACAGGGTACATGATTTTACTGGGTGTAAATTAGCTTCAATAAAGTTTATTTAAAACAAGATTTTATTGGGGCACCTGGGTGGCTCAGCGGGTTAAGCATCCAACTCTTGGCTTTGGCTCAGGTCATGGTCTCGGGGTTGTGAGATCGAGCCCCACATTGGGCTCCAGGCTCAGCGTGGAGTCTGCTTGGGATTCTTTCCCCCTCTGCTCCTCCTTCTGCCTGCACTCTCTCTCTCAAAATAAATAAAAAAATAAATAAATAAATAAATAAAATCTTACAGAAAAACCCAAACCCAAGATTTTATTGCAAATAATAAAATATAAAACAAAAATGATACTTAAAATTTTTATTTTTAAAGATTTTATTTTAAAGATTTTATTTATTTATTTGGAGAGAGAGAAATATTTGGAGAGAGAGAGAGAGAGTGAAAGAGAGAGCATGAGAGGGGTGAGGGGCAGAGGGAGAAGCAGGCTTCCTGCTGAGCAGAGAGCCCGATGCAGGACTTGATCCCAGGACTCCAGAATCATGACCTGAGCCGAAGGCAGATGCTTACTGACTGAGCCACCCAGGCGCCCCTAAAGATTTTATTTTTAAGTGATCTCCACACCCAGTGTAGGGGCTTGAACTCACAACCCTGAGATCAAGAGTCGCACGTTCCACTGACTGAGCCAGCCAGGTGTCTGATACTTAAAAAATTTTTAATGACTATATATGTATATATGCCTCTATGTCTCTATCTCTGTCTGTTTCTAGGTATGTATGTATGTATAGTACGTATGTGTCCTCTACCCACTGGACATAAATAGAGGAGTAGGTACCTGCAGTGGGGAGGAAAAGGAAATCGTGATGGGCGATTGTGGTAGACTGGATCATTGTTCCCAATTCCCCACTCCCTCTTGGTATAAAATTATACTTCCCGGGCGCCTGGGTGGCTCAGTTGGTTAAGCGACTGCCTTCGGCTCAGGTCATGATCCTGGAGTCCCGGGATCGAGTCCCGCATCGGGCTCCCTGCTCGGCGGGGAGTCTGCTTCTCCCTCTGACCCTCCCCCTTCTCATGTGCTCTCTGTCTCATTCTCTCTCTCAAATAAATAAATAAAATCTTAAAAAAAAAATAAAAAAAATTATACTTCTCCACCTTTGCCATGTCTTCAGTGTGGTGGGGTGAACTTCCCTGCCCCTTGACTTTGAACTTGACCTTGTGACTTGACCAATGGAATGTTAAAGGATGTCATACAAGCGAAGGCTTTAAATGTGTCTGTGGGGTCTGCCCTCCTCTCTTGCGCTTTGATGATCGGCCGTGATAAGTTCATGCTCCGGGCAGCTGCTGGGGCCCATGGAGCAGACCTATGCCTTCGGGGAGCCTGGAGCCAACCTGCCTCCTGCCCTGTGCCCCCTGGCTCAGCCTGGCTCAACCCCCTGGCTCAAGCGCCCAGGCTCAACCTGGCTCAACCAAACCATAGCCAACCAGCAGACCCACGTGTGTGGGGACGAAAAATTGTAAATTTGTTGCTGTGGGCCTCTGGGATTATGAGGTTTTGTTACACAGCAGTAACTGACAAGCACAGGGACAAAAGGAAACATAATAATAAAATAAAAAGCCAAAGGGGAGCCTGGCATGAAGAAATGATAACATACCCTAGGGATTGAGAATAACCAACTTGATTTCAACCCTTGAGGTTAAGAACACATCAACCCACCCAGGTTCACTGGGCAGCTTCCCTTCTTGGCAGAGCAACCGGCCCCAGATTCTGTCTTTCCTCATCCCAACTGGGGAAGTCCGCCCTTCCGGCTCAGTCCTGGGGTACCTAATCTTTTTGTCTCTAGTGGTAGGGGAGGGATTAACTTGCCCACGTCTGTTGGATCCACCCCACAATGCCTCAAAACCACATTCCTTCGACCCCCAGGGCCTGATTGCTCTCCCTGCATGACAGGCTGTTCTGACGGCTGGATCCTATTTACCCTTTCAAGACTCAGATCAAATAGGCACCCAGGAACCATTTGCTAGGGTCACTTCCCCCATGAGCCACACACCGTGCTCAGTGCTTCATGCATATCATCCCCCTTTATCTTCCGAAGAAACTTGCTTGCTGGGGAGTATTGCTGTCCCCACTTCACAGATGGGAAACGGAGGCCGGAGCAGGGACATCATTTGCCCTGGGTCACGCAACTAGCAGGCCATGGAACTCTATGAATCTGACCCCCAAGTCTAGGTCCAAAATTAAAGAACTTTGCTTCCAGATGCCTTTGAGGATTTTCTTTTCTGTTGGGTGTTTCTGCCCTACCAAGATGGCAGCAGGAGTCAGGGAGACCTTTCTGTGAAGGAAACCTTAATGTGCTTGAACCTGAGAACGTCACCTTGGGGAAGGGCTTTGTCCCTTAAGAAATTATAAATATTTCATTTTCCCCTCTTCCCTCCCGCCTTGTCAGTCGCGAGATGGAGTTATCGACGGGGACCTGGGTGATGGACAGATTGGCGGGGTTCTGTATTGATGAGTTAATAGATTGTTGGCTTTTTTTTTCATTCTCTGAAAAGAAGAAGTCTTGACAGCTGTTTTCATTGTGGTGGGGTGGGTGGGGGCCGCTGCAGAAGGTGATGGAAAGCAAGGCCTGGGTCAGCGTGGTGCCCGTCAGACAGTCATGTCAACTCGACCTTCAACGTTTATCCTGAATCTGACCAGCTCCCACCCTCTGCAAGGCTTCCCCTGGTCGGATGCCCCATCGTCTGTGGGCTGCTCATGGCAGCAGTCTCCTCCCTGGGCTCCCAGCTTATCCTCGATCCTCAGTTCCTTCGGCACCAGCGGCCAGAGCTGTCCCAAAGCATAAGCCAGATGCTGTCATTCCCCTGCCCCAAACCCTCAGATCACCCCATCATAGCTGAATCCCCAAGTCCTAATTGTGGGGCCCAGTTCCCTCTGTCCTTACCCCTACCTGCCTCTGTCCTCTTCCTCGCTTTGCTCTAACCACAGCCTCCTTGATGTTCCTCAAACTCCCCAAGCATGAGTCCATCTTGGGGTGTCTGGCCCTGCCGCTCCTACCTGGTTTGTTCTTCCTGTAGCTGCCCACCTGACTCTCACCTATACCTCCTTCAGGTAAAGGTGACCTGCACAGCCTTCCCTGACCGCCCTGCATAAACATCCCCATTCCCCAAACAGTTGTATTTTTCTTCATGGCACTTATAACTTCTTGACATTATTCATATAGTTATCGATTTATTCAGTTTCTCTCCATAGAACGGAAACTCCATAAGGGCAGAGCCTTTGAATGACATGTTCACAGCGGTATTTTTATTTCTTAGAATGGCGTCAATAAATTACAGCCCACAGACAAAGTCAACTTGCAGCCTGTTTTTATAAATAAAGTTTTATTGGAACACCGCCATGCCCATTCATCTCTGTCTATGGCTGTTTTTGTTCTACAGTTGCAGAGTTCAACAGAGATAGGTAGGGTGTGCAAAGTCAAAATATTTACTATCTGGCCCTTTGCAGAAAAAGTTTGTTGTCCCCGACCTAGAACACTGCCTGACACAGAGCAAGTATTCAAAATTTATTTGTGGAATGAATGAATGAATGAATGAACGAACGAACGAATGAATGAATATGAGACCTAACCTTTTTAAGGATCAGACTCTGACCAGCAGGTTAAGTAACTGGGCCTTATAGCCATGTGTAATCCTTGCCCTGTGGGAAACAGATCCCCTGTATCCTCCTTCCTAAAGGACTCCCATGTCCTCCACAACTCTCTGGGTTGCAAGTAACAGGAGATCCAACTTGATTGACTTGATCCAGAAAAGGTAATTTGTTTGCTTATTAACTGAAAAGCTGAAGGTAGACTCCTTCAGGCAAAGTTGGATCCAGGGGCTCATCTTCCTAGATTCAAGGCCAGAGAAAGGGACAGTGTCTACTTTTCCTGGGATCGTGATCTTGGATAAGTTGATTACCTTTCAGAGTCTCAGTTTTCTCATCTGTAAAATGGGGGGAATAATGGTCCCTCCCTCATAAGGTAGCTACATGGGGGGAAATGAGTCAATCCAAGTCAGGTAGGCTAAAGGAAAAAATATCCCTGGAACATGTAAATATGTTAATTTACATGGCCGAAGGGGCTTTGTAGATGTGGTTAAGGATCTTGAGATGGAGAGATTATCCTGGATTATCCAGGTGGGTCCCAATGTAAAGGTAAGAGTCCTTATAAGAGGGAGGCTGGAGGATCAGAATTAGAGAGGGGGATGTGAGGATGGAAGCAGAGGTCAGAGAGAGAGAAAGACAGACAGACAGGAGAGAAAGCTGTCGGCATTCTATAAGGAGGAGGGGGCTATAAGCCAAGGAAAGCAGGTGGCCTCTAGAAGCTAAGAAAGGTAAGGAATAGATTCTGCTCTAGAGCCCGCAGAATAAAAGCAGTGCTGCCAACACCTTGATTTCACCCAGTGGGACTCATGGCATATTTCTGACCTACAGAATTATAAGATAATCATTTTCGTGTTGTTTTACAGCAGCCTTGGGAAACTCATACACCAGGTAAAGCTCTTATTGCTGTGCCTGGCACGTAGTAAGCCCTTGGTAGATGTCAGCTGCTATTATTATTGGTCAAATATTACAATTTCCCCCTCTTTTGCCATTTGGGCTCTTTGGATCAGCCCAGCTATTTTAGATAAAGCCCCCAGGGTAATTCCCAGTCTCTGAAACTGTGTGAGGTCCCTGGCATGGGCCAGGATTAGGGTTGGCTTCCAAGAGCCTTATCTAGGACCCACGGCTGACCCAGATCTGCACCTCCTGCCTGAAAGCTACCTCCTGCCTCCCCAGCCAGCGAGCTCTCCTCCGACCAAGCATCTCTGCCACCACTTTCCCTGCCCTCCCACGCTGTCCCCTGGAATCCCCTCCCCACTAAGCCATTTTTAAGCCACGCCCCTTCCCACTCCCTATTGATCTTCAACCTGGTACTCCCTGAAAGCACTTTGTGGCAGGGGCCCAATATATTCATCAGGTCTTTTGTCACCATCTGTCCCTTTGCTCATTGAGGTCAGCAGCAGGATCCCTGGCCGGCTGAAGGTATAATCTCCAGCTCCTCCAAGCAAAAGCTTTCAGTTCCTCCTCTTCCCGATGGTGGAATGTTCTCTCCCATCAATGTGCAGGGACCATCCTTCTGGTGCTACTGCTGAAGGTTGGGGGTGGGGGGGCGCTGCTGGAAGGAGATGCAGTTTCTATATATGTGTATTCATTTATTTCACACTCACTCATATGACATTTCCTCTATGCCAGGTACTATGTGTTGAGTGATATCCACGTATTAACATTTAATTTTCACAGCAACGCTGTGGATGGGTGTGAAGATCCTCTCCGTTTTCAGATGGGCACAGAGAGGTTAGGTAACTTGCCCAAGGTCACACAGTGGGCCAGGGGTGGAGCTGACATTTGAATCCAGGCAGGATGTGTGTTTGACTATTACCCTTTATGCCTCTCATTCAAGAGTAACGAGTTCTTCTCCCGCCTTATGCCTACCCTGCCTGGTGCTCTCTGGGTTTCCATAATCCCCCCTAGGCAGGGCCGAGCTGCCCAGAACTTGCCCACTGCTCTCCAACCTTGTCCCTGTTACTGTCACTGGTGTTTTGCAACCTGCCACGGATGGGCTGGTTTTCCCGAGGACCCTGGGGAGCGGGGGCTGTGATCATCATTTCCCTGCCACAGACGAGGAAGCCAAGGTTCAGAGAAGTGAGGCCACACTGCTTGCCCAAGGTCACCCAGCTGGGAAGTGACCGAGTCGGGACTTGAACACTGGTGTTCTGGCTTGGAAGCCTGGACCTGGACTCTGGTGTCCACCCCCCACCCTCCACCGTGCTCTGGGAGGGTCACTGTGTTTGCTTCCAAGGACTGCTGTGACAAAGTACCACAAAGTGGGTGACTTAGAACAACAGAAACCTATTGCCTCCGGTCTGGAGGCCGGCAGCGCAAAACTGAGGTGTCACCAGGGTCCTACTCCCTCGGCAACCTGCAGGGGAGAACCCTTCCGGGGCTCCTCCAGCGTCTGGCGGCTGCCTTGGGAGACCGTAAGCGCTATGAGGGCAGGGGTCGTATCTCCCCAGAGCCTGGCACCGGGCTGGGCATTCAGCAGGCACTCATCAACACTCGAATGAATGAAGGGCCACCTCCCCATCCCAGCCAGTACGTCAGCCCTCCTAGGACCAGAAGGTGAGCTGATCTGTCAGGAGTCCTGAACCTATAGCAGAGCTGTTCACACTTGGGCATGTTGGGTCCCCTGCCCAGCTGCCAGCCCTGCAATGGTGAAAGTATTAAACCCCATTACGAATTGGATTTTAATCTCTGTAAACCCTGCCACTAGAGTGTCAGAAGAAGCAAGACCCCCTCCCTTCCTTCTTTCTTTCCTTCTTCCAGATACAGAGACTTTCTGATCTCCCCCACTAAGTTAGGGAGTGGGAACTGATGGCCAAGGGAATTGGCTAATCCCCACCTGCCCACCCACCCATCTAGTCACAGACAGGAGCCTGGGGCAGGGCTGGGGGCTCTCGTGAGGGTGGCGGTCTAATGAAGGAGCCCAAGTTGCCCTTTGGCATGAAGATGCTGCTTCTAAGTCGGGGTCTCTTAGGATCCAAGTCAGGGCTCTGGGAGGGTACAATGCTAGGGCCATGTTCCAGGTCCTGTGCTGCATGTAGATCTCTCCAGCGCGGCCACGAAGGGCCCCCATCGTCTTGGACTTTCCATCTGACCCTCCCTTCCTCTCCTCCTCTCCAGTCTCCTCTCTATACAGCAGCATGGTTCCTGCCCACAGAAGCCAAAGGTTGGCAGAGGGAGAAACTGAGGCAACGAGTAATTCTGTATCTTTGCAGAGGGTCCTGAAAGCTTGGGGAAGTCAGGACAAGCGGCACCAGCTCCCTCTTCTGGATCTCTTTTGCCCAAGCTCCTATCACACCAGAATTGGAGAGATGCCTTCCCTTGCTCCCCCTGCTGAGCAAGGATGGGCAGGGGGGTCTGCAGGGCTGGGGGGCAACTGTTCTAGAATAGGCCCTAGAACAGTGGGGGATGCTGCCACAGGGGAGGAGGCAAGACCTTGGTCATGAATTCAGGAGGTCCGAGCTCAGCTTCCCCTCTGACTGACTGGTGACCTCAGGCTTTCTCTCACCGGGCCTCAGTTGCCCTGTCTGCAAATAGGGAGGCTGAATAGACACCCTGGGAGGCAGAGGTGGGGGAGTTACAGGTCAGCCCTCCCTTCTGTCTCCCCAGTGGGCTCTCCCTCTGAGAACTACCATTTATTTCCTGAGGTGCTGAGGGCCCAGGAAACCCAGGGAGAGCCCTACCCCCACATGGAGCTGGGATGGGGCCTTCCCAAACCACAAAGAAGAGGAATATTCCTCCTTCACCAGGACCACCTCAATTTGCATCCTAAAGCCCAGCCCTCCCTGGATGGAGCTGGGCAGGGGTGAAGGGGTTAATAGACCCAACTGGCCCCCTTTCCCCAGAGGCCCCCCACCTCCAGGTGGGGCTGCCCTGACAAGAGGAATGAGTTAGGAGGGCTCCATCTGGTCTCCAGTGGGCCCTGCCTGCAGGATTTAGAGTGACTGACAGGTCACAGCAGGCCTGGCTGAGGGACACAGCATGGATGGAGGCAGGCTGGGGGGTGGGGGCTGAGGGTGGCGGGGGCGGGGCGTGTCTCCAGCAGGTCCAGACTGGATTCCAGCAGGAGCAGAGGACTCCTGAAGTAGACATTTCGAATTGAGTCGTGGAGCCTGCTTCTTGAGGGCTTTTGCTCATTCATTTAACAAACACATAAAGTGCCCCTACTATGTGCCGGGTGCTGCGGGAGCCATTGGGGATGCATCAGGGACAGCAGAGATGAAAATCTGGACATTTTAGTGGTAGTTGCTGATTGGTTTTTCTCATTGCCATGTCATATTCCATTGTATGAATAAGCCCTATTTGATTTACCAATTCTGTTGATGAGTATTTGGGTAGTTTCCAGTGCTGGGTGTCCATCCTGGGCCACGTTGTCCCCCTGACCCTCACCCCCATCTTTCCTAAACCCAGAGACGGGCCAACCTGCCAATGGACAGTAATCCATTGGCCAGAGCAGAGGAATGGCGCCCCTCCAGGCTGGGCCGAGTTCTCCCTTAGCCCAGGTCTCCTCCTCCCCCTGTGGGCTCCCCATTCTCCAGCACCTGTGTGGCATCTGAGTTTGCAAGGGGCCTCGGATCCCTGGCCGGGCAGCCAGCTGGTGTGGGAGACTTCCAGCCAAGCCCACGTCCCTGGTGGGCCCCAAGGTGCCCAGCTTGGAGCCCAGCCCATGAAAGGCAGGTGTTGGGAAGCGGTGTTGGCCCATACGGACCAGTGTGCGGGCCCCGGGAGGAGGATGAGAAGAGGGGTTGAAACAACAGAAAAGTTAGGGGGGTGGTGGGGGTGGGAAGCAGAGCTCCGTAATTACAGAGGAAGAGGCAGTGATAAAATGATAATGGGCGCGTTTTGACCCGAGCTAACCAGTTCTGGAGCTGTGAAGTAACTCGGAGACTCGTGATGGAGGGCAAGGGGCCGCCGCCCGGGCTGCAGCTGAAATGGTGCTTTCACAAACAAGACATAAATTGGATGCAAACATCTAATTAACCTTCTCCCTCAGTTCCCTCTGCAGAGGGGGAGGCAGCCCTCCCAGGGCTCCCAGCCTTCCCTCAGGGGATGGATTTGGGGGAAGGGAGAGGAGGGGAGGCGGTAGGAGGGAGAGGAAGCCAGGCTTTTTTTTTTTTTTTTTTGCTAGTTCCCCTCCGGGCAGGGGCTGAGCTAAACCTTCAGCCGGGTTGGTTTTCTCCGGGGCCTCAGGCTGGATCTGAGATCTGCGTTCCTGTTTAATAGGCCCCAACACGCTGGGCCAGCCCACATTATTTGCTAAGGCTAGGTATGTGGCCCTACAATCAGGAAAAATGGACGGTTTGGTTTCTGGTTTTCTCTTTTGGTTGGGGATTCGGCGCTGCAAAGCCTGCTCCCCGCGGGAGTCTCCTCAACCTTGGAGTCTCCAGGACACAGAGCATGGGGGCCATCCGACGCGGCAGGTGCGAGGGCGTGCATGTGGAGTTACCCCAAATCTGGGCAAGCCCAAACTCCATCCATGGCAGCTGTGTGACCCTGGGTGCCTTAGCCCCTCTGCCTGAACTTCATTCATTCACTCAACAAATTACATCCCCACTGTGTGTCAGGCATTGCTCTAGGTGCTGGGACTATAGTAAGTGATAAAACAGATAAAAAAAACTAAAGCCCTTCTGTCTTCCTGGGGCTGTGAAGGCTGTGTGGGCGGTGGGCAGGGAGACAGGCAATGAGGAGCAAACTGGTCTTTATCCTTTAAGATGATGGTAATACTGGGCTTCTCCTCAGACTTTGTTTCTTTGTTTCTTTCTTAAGATATTTATTTATTTATTTATTTATTTATTTATTTATTTATTTATTTATTTATTTATTTATTTAAAGATTTTGTTTGACAGAGAGAGACACAGCAGAGAGGGAACACAAGCAGGGGGAGTGGGAGAGGGAGAAGCAGGCCTCCCGCTGAGCAGGGAGCCCGATGCGGGGTTCCATCCCAGGACCCTGAGATCACGACCTGAGCTGAAGGCAGACGCTTAACCGACTGAGCCACCCAGGTGCCCCCCCTTTTTAAAATTTTTTAATTTTAATTTTAATTTTTTTTACTCCTCAGACTTTGATTGACTGGTTTTAGTATCATTTGATGATTCTTGCCTGCGTCCATTATGAAATTTCCCAAATGCAGATTTTCAAACTCCAGTCCTCCTTCTACACTTATTCATCGGCTTTCTACTGTAAGTAAGAGAATTCCTTATGTATTTATGCATTTATTTATCTATCTGTCCATTCATTTATTCATTGATGTATTTACTATGTCAGCATGGGCTTAGGACTCTTATTCACTGGCCAATAATCCTTTACTATCCCTAGGTAGTTTGATGTTCAAGTTGTCCTAGCTTTGGCCAATGGGAGCCCTTCAAGTGGACTCCTGTGCCTTTTGGATGGGACCTCTTCCCCCCCCATTCCTTGAACACCTCCTTATTATCTTACACAGGCAGATATTACACACTGACTTCACCGTGTCCCTGCCCCAGACCTAAAATCAGCCATTTCTTCAAGGAGTCCTAGTTCCTTTTAGTGGGGAAAGGGATGTAGAAACCACAGTCTGGGCTCCAGGTGTGCTCACTGCTCTTGGGGTGTCACTTAATGTAGGCGCTTTCAGAGCACCTAGCTGGGTGCCTCAGTTTCTCCACCTGTTAATGAGAGACAATAATCCTTACCTCCTAGATTGTATGAGGATTAAATGAGCCAGTATCTGAAAACCATGCCTGGCCCATAGATAACACGAGACAAATGCTTGTTAGATAAATAAGAAATACTTACAGGGTGTTAGATACAGAAGTGCTCCAGAGAAAAAGAAACTGTGGGAGGTGTTCCAATATGGATATAGGATGATCAAGAAAGGCCCTGACATCGGAGAATGACATTTGAGTAGAGACCTGCAGAGGTGAAAGGGAAGAAGGCCGAAGGAATAGCTAGTGCAAAGGCCCTGGGCATACCTTGCCTGAAAGTAGACACTAGCTCCCTAGACTCCGGGGAAACCAAATTTCTAAGTAGAGGCACCATGTTTTTTAGAAGGGAGGGGGGTAATGTGGGGGAGATCTGAAACCTCAAATCTGGCTCAGGAACCTCCAGGGACATAGTTTTCATGGATCAAATGTGTACTTCCTGCCAGGGACTGGGCCAAGCATTTCCCATGGATTATCTCACTTAGTGCCCACAACACCCTTAGGAGGCAGGCGCTCTTACTACCCCATTTTACAGATGAGAAGTTTGAGGCTTGGGCTGAATGATTCACTTGGCCAGAGTGCAGCTAGTCAGCGGGAACCCCACAGCATTGGAAAACCCGCCTGTCAGACTCCAAAGACTTTGCTGGAAGTGGCAAAGAGCCTGGAGCTGCTTTCCCATCTCTGCTCAGTCACTTCCTTGCTGTCTGACCATTGGCGAGGTGGGCCTCGGTTTCCCCGTTTGCCAAAATAGCAGCACCTCGTTCCCCTGTTGGTGCTAGTTGGACTCCAATCACCCTGGAAGGCGAGATGCGCGGGGCGGGGGCGTCCCCCTCTGAGAGGCGGCGCCGGGCTTCTCCGCATGGCTTCCCTGCAGCTGCCCCTCCCCCACGGCCCTTCCGACAGCGCCCCCCTTCCTCTTTTTCACCCCATCTTCCCCAGGGGCAGCCAGCCAGCAAAAAGAGTCCCTCAGCAGCAATGATGAAGATGGATGTGTGATTGATTCAGCCCCCCTTCCCTCTGCCCTTCTGGTAGAAAATTAAAAGACCATTTGTTAAGGGGCGAAAGTCCTCAGGTGCATCCTGAGGCCGGACAATTTGTCTCTGTGAAAAGGACGCTATTATGAGAGGCTGGATGCAGGCGGAGGGCGGGCAGGAGGGGCGGCTGGGGAGGGGGAGGCCCCGAGGAGGGAGGGGGCTCGGGCCGGGTGTGGGGGGAGGCCGAGACAATGGGGGGAAAATAATAAATACATCGGAGCGTGCCAACCGCGGGGCTCCCGGCTGCAGAGGCGTGGGGGGCGGGGGCGACTGGGGCTGGGCGAGCTCATGTGCTCGGGCCTCCGAAGCCAATTCCTTTTTCATGACCCTTGTCCGGGACCAGAAGGGTGTCACCCGGGAGCTCTGCCGCCCTCCATTAAGGAGGGTTTGTAAATGACCCTCTTTAAGGAGCGAGTTTCTCTTTATAGACCTGGTGCAGAGAGGGGAAGGAGGAGGGGGGCCTTGAGTGAGCCCCCTCCGCCCTCTTGGGGGTCATTAAGTGATTAGAAAGAAGGGGCCGGTTCTCCAGCCGCCATTCAGATGAGGGGATGCATTTATCACAGGGTGCTATTATTTATTGTTTTTTAAAAGGTTGCATTAGGCTCCCCCTGCTGTCTCCTGGCTCCCTTTGTGTGGTTGACTTCCTTCTGGGGCTGCCTCCTCAAGGATCCCAATGGCAAGGTGCCCTCTTCCTCTAATACCCACCCTGAGCTGGCTCCCCACCTGCTCTAGGCCAGCGGTGCTCCACTCCCATGGCCAGCCGCCTTCCCGAAGGCTCCTGGCTGCCCCACCTCAGCCCAGCAGGGGCAGGAAGGCAGCCATCCCCCTGAGGACCCCGCCGCCCCCTGCCTGGCCCCAGCTCCCCTCCCTCTCTCTGTGCAGCCTGCCTTCCCCAACTTGGCCTGCGAGTTAGAATCCCCTAGTCAGCTTCCTGAAGCTCGCCGACCCTCGAACCCCACTCAGACCAACCCAAGCAGGTTCTCTAGGGGTGGCAACGTGGCATGGATATTTTTACAGTCCCCTCAGGTGAGTTGGAAGCTCTGGGAGGGTTGAGAAGCGCTGAGCCAGCCGGTTCCAACTTCTGTTTCCCATTGGGCAGCCGGGCAGGGTCAGGTGGCCGCGTAGTCTCCTGGCCTGTTCAGCCCCCTCCGCTCGGGCTCTGTGATCACAGGCTCATTCCAACCAGTGTTTGACTTGCCCGTACCTCCGACGTTGGCCCGTTTGGTTCACAGCTGTCTGCTCCGTGCCGGGAGCATCATATAGTAGGTGCTCATCAAGGTTTTGTGGAATGAAGGAGTAAACTTCGAGAGGATGCGTGGCCTTGGAACAGAATCTAAAAGGGTCTTCTATGGGCTTTGCTGATGTGCCCTTTCACTGCCTAGAGGGGGCCATGGGTGGGACAATGAGCTAGAAGCCCCGTGCCCTCCTGCCCGCCCTCCCTCCCCTCCATGCACCCCTCCGCTCCGTGCATCTCCCCTGCCTCCCGGTCTCTCTGGCCTGTCCCTGTCGTCATGGACACCCCCAGGCTTTTGCCCCAGCCCATTCCCCCCACCCCAGAGTGTCCCCTCCAGCTCTCTCTCTGCTGGGGCATGGGGCTGGGGGCCACCCCCCCAGTGCCCAGGAAAGAACGTTCCCTATAGCAGGTGTTCAGTGCCTTCGGGCTGAATAAATAGGACTCAGATCTGAATCGTGGGTGAGGAAAGGGTGGGGCACACACAGTTTGAAAAAGCATATTAAGTATTATAATGTAATTTTATATTTGGAAAGTGAAGGAGAAAAACTGCAGCAGCATAGTGGACAAACTCAATTCACTGACACGGGGGTCCCGCTGTTCTTCCACATTCCGTGCAGTGATCACAGGCAAGTTACGTCATCTCTCCGTGCCTCAGTTTCTCGTCATAAAACTGCGGTATCTACCTTATAGGGTTATTATTATTATATAACATTACAGACGGCGTATGACTATTTAATAATAGTATATGTATCTTATTATCTAATTATCTTATTATCTAATGCTAATGATTATAATTGTTAAATGGATTAATATTTATAAAGTTCTTCGAATAGTGCCGGGCACGTATGAGTGCTCAGTAAATATTATCTGTTGTTGTTGTTATTTGTAATATAACCTAAGGCTCAATGTCATCTTCTGAGCTCACGGGAAGGACTTCTGCCTTTTATGGCTCAGTGATCCTCACACTCAAGGTGGGGGGGGCGCCCTAGGGTGGGAGGAGATAGGAACTAGATCCTGATTTCTCTTTGTGGAGGATTTTAGGTTTATCAAAAGGGCTGTGGATGCAAAAGGGCTTCATTACAGCATCTCTTGGAGGACCTGGGCTCCATCCCACCCCCGGCTGCTCTTCTGACCCCTTGGCCAGCTCTGGGGGTGGAGGGTGCACTGGGGCCTGATGAAGTGGCCACCTGTCCTCAGAGAAAATGGGAAAAGTCAGGATGAAGGAGGGAGCTTTGCACAAAACTAAATCTATTGAATGCAAAGCATTGTCCTTTATTCTGAGATTATGTCCTTCCTCCTTTCTCCTTTTTTTCTGGTGCTAAAATGTCCTTTCTATTATAAAACTATGATAATGGGATCCAGTAGGTTTTTTTTTTTTTTTTTTTTTTCCTTTTTGAACATTTGCAATCTTGGTGAGGTGAAGACTTGACAATCTTATATAATGGTCCCTCATTTTGGGGGTCAGGGATGGAGAGAATTACTAGTCGGTAAAATCCAAGCGCATCAGTGAGAGCACGATTCATTTGCTCAGCCTTGTGTGTATGGCCACACAGCAGTCAGAGGGATCTTTCACACCCAGGAACTGGGTCATGTCACTAGCCTACCTGAAGCTCTCCTATCCTTTTTTAAACTAAAAGCCAATTTGTGACCCTGGCCTCAGAAAACCTACAAAATCTTGGCCCCATCTTCCTGTGACTACTCTGGTCTCTGTCGTTCTTCAGACCCACCAAGTGCACCCCACCTCAGGGCCTTTGCACTGGCTCTCCCTTCTGCCTGGGATGCCATTCCCGCACCGAGCTGCAGGCCTTCTCCTTTGACCTCATTCAGGTCTTGGCTTAAACATCTCAGAGAGGCTTCTGTTGACACCCCCTTCCCTCATAGAAAATAGCCCCTGCCCCATCTCCCTGATGGCTTTTTTTTTTTTAGATTTTATTTATTTATTTGAGACAGAGAGAATGAGAGACAGAGAGCATGAGAGGGAGGAGGGTCAGAGGGAGAAGCAGACTCGCTGCCGAGCAGGGAGCCTGATGTGGGACTCGATCCCGGGACTCCAGGATCATGACCTGAGCCGAAGGCAGTCGCTTAACCAACTGAGCCACCCAGGCGCCCCCCTGATGGCTTTTGATTACATCATCCTGTTTGCCCCAGCACTTGAAGTCACCTGAAATTATCTAATGCATCCGTTTACTTGCTTCCTGTCTGTCTCCCATGCCAGTTGCCTGTTTTGTTCACCATGTTTTGTTCACCACGTTTTGTTGGGACTTCTGAGCCCCTAAAGCTCGCAGCGCTAGGAGAGGTATACAATAGGCACTCAAGGCATTGTCTATGGGTTAATTCCAGCCAGGAGATGTGATTGGGAAGCCCCAAGGTTGGCTTGACCATGGACAGGTCCCTCCTTTGAAACGATTCCAGACTGGAAGCAGAAAGGAGCAGGGTGGCATGTCCAATCCAAATGTACCCCCTACTCTGTGCATTGTCAGGCATAGATGGTCCCCTCTTCACTGCTGGAGCCTGGTTAGGCACCAGGGGTTATCACAAGTGGCTGGTTGGAGCAGGATGTAGGACTGGGTGGCTGGTCTTAAGCTCCTTTGCTCTCAGATCCATTCCCTGCCCTTGCCCTGCCATTTGGGGGCTGGCCCCTGCAGGCTGCATTTCTAGGCTCCCGGCCAGTTGAGTTTGGCCAATGGAAGACACCATCAGGACACTGGAGGGTGGGAGGAAGAGATGCTAGAATGTTCCCCCTACTTTCTCTTCTATGGGTGGCTTCTGTAGTTAATAGTCCTCTCCCCTCTGTGGACCCAGCTCCTTCTGGAGAGCCCCTGGGTATGGTTCTGGTTTCTTCTGAGGACCTTCAGTGCCCAGCTCCAGTGATGCCACCTTCTTGTGTCCCTCCTGATTAGAGTGGAGGCAGCTTCCAGCTCTAGCTAATCTCTAGTGTCTCGTCACTGTCCCCTGCGGGACAGCAGCTTCCTCAGCACCTTGCCTCATTCCTACCGTTGTGAACACTTCACGTGGCTTCTGATGCCCTCACTGGACCCTCACGGATGTGCATGGCTGCTGTGGGAGCCTGGGGGAGGCACACCTCCCACACCCGTGGAAACCTGGAGCGGCTTCACAGAAGAGCTTCTGTTGACGCTGAGGGCTGCCCAACCTTTGCTGGGAGGTTTCCTATTTGGAATTTCCCCTGAGCCCACCCCTGTGCAGGATGGGATGTTTCGCAGCATCCTTGGCCTCCACCCACCAGATATGCCAGTATCTCCCAACACTTTTAGCTGTGACAGCCCAAAATATCCCCAGACACTGACAAATGCCCCCTTCAGGCCAAATTGCCCCAGTGGAGAACCTCTTCCTGATATCTACATAGAACATCCAACCAAGTGGTTCCCAATCCTGGCTACATCCAAGAATTACCCTAAAAAGTGCAACTTTTAAACTTACCAGTAGCTAAGCCCCGCCCTTGACTGATTGAATCAGAATCTCAGGGGAGGATCCCTGGGCACTGGGGGGTTTTAAAATTTCTGCGGTGATTCTGATGCACCAGCAAGGTTGAGAGGCACTGGGTTGGCCCATGAGATGCCACATCTACCTCGATTGTTTCCTGATTGACAGAGAAGGAAACGGAAGCTCCGATAGCCCAAGTGTTGCTTGCAGTTAAAGTCTCCCACCAAGTGACAGGAGCCATACAAACCAGGTACGGCCGAAATGCCTTCATTCAACCAAATACCAAATCTAAAGAAAAAAAAATGCATGCTCTGCACACAGACACATGCATCAACTCACATCAAACGAAACGGCAACCATTACTTTGCAGGCGGGTGCCAGTCCTTTCTTAATACAGATGACAGGGACCCCAAGGGGGGCTTTCTCTCCCCCCTGGCAACGTCTCCATTTCCTCCAACCCATTTCATGCTCTGGAATAGCATCTGTGTCCTGCTTTCTCTCCTGGGACGATCACAGAGTGCCAGTGGTCTGGAGGTATTGCCAGCCCGTGCAGCTGCAACATTGATGATTGTCACGATCCCCGAAGTCCTCAGGTCTTGTCATCAGCCAACCAGCCAGACAGACACCTCCGAGTGGGGACTCCTGCTCAGCCCTTCCTCCCAGGGGGCTGCAAGCCAGACTTATGAGTGGATCTGGAAGTTTCCTGGCTTTGAGTCAAATGTTACTGTTTCTTGGCCACGGGCATGTGTATTTTCTCAAGGCACAGAAGTTCTGCCCCATTAACCTAAATCAGCTAATAAGGTGATTTTGTTTCTTTGAATGGTTCCTCATCACGTACTTCTTCTGAAAGTCTTCCTGGGCCGGTTTAGGTCAAGAGCCAGCGATCAGGCACAGGCGTCTGGACTGGCCACCTATTTTTGTAAATAAAGATTTATTGGCACACAGCCACGCCCATTTGTTTACATATGGCCTGTGACTGCTTTTCAGCTACAAGAGCAGAGCTGAGGAGTTGCAGTAGAGACGATCTCACCTGCATAGCCAAAGACATTTATGATCTGTCTGTTCCTTTGTGGAAAAGTTTTACAGACTGCTGTCTTAAGATGGTGACTCGGGGGTGTGCAGAGGAGGTTTTTGCTTGGGAATTCTGGGTGCTGGTCCCAGGCCCATCAAGTCACTGGGAAGCCTTGGGCAAGGTCATGCTTACCCTCCGAGCCTCAGTTTGCCTGTTTGTGAACGAAGAGTATTTGTTCTTGTTGATATCTTCTCCAAATTTTATCCCAAATCAAATATTTCTCTCCATCCCATTGCTGTTGTCCGGGTCTGAGTGATGGTCCTCTCTCACCAGTAGGAGGGCAGTGGCCTTGTCACTGGCCTCCCTGCTCCCATCCCTAGTTCCCACAGTGCTCCCCACACCCCCCCCAATGCACTGCCAGAGGGATTTCTGTAAGTTATCAACCAGATCACACCACTCCCAGCTCAAACCCTCCACATCCTACCTGCTTCCCATGGCTTCCAAGGACCTGTCAGGTTGACTCCCTGCTGCTTCCCCGCCCTTAACTCCTACCACGTACACCCCTTTGCTCACTATGTGCCAAACCCACAAGTTCAGGTGTGCTCAAGAAATACTCGTGGGAATGAACGAAGGAATACTTACCTTGCAAGGGTTGCCAGGAAGATGTAGGTAACACACGAAAAATATTTAGCAGCCTATTTGGTACATAGTAGTTGTACAGTGGAAGATAACTCTTATTAGTAATAATGTCAGAGAGATGGAGAGCTTGTCCAGCCCCTCTGATCCTTGGGTAGCCCTTCCCTTCCTCCCCTCCACAACAAGAAGGCCTGGAGGGATTTCCAGGTTCTCTGCCTTCCCCTCTCTCTGGATCTCTGCTTCCCAGAAGCATGGCCAGAGGGGTTCCCATCCCTGCTTCTCTCCATCTCGCCTCCTCCTCTCCCTGTCAGGTGTTTTGCCCATCTTGGGTTCTAATTGAGATGGCAAATTCCAGGGACAGGGCTTGCAGCCAACTCGGCCAGCCTCCCCTGCCAGGAGCAGGAGGAAGAAAACAAAAACCCCAGCAACGTGGCGAGTGCACCCCTCTATCCAACAGGAAAGGAGCCTCCCGCATGGCCCAGTTGGTCCATCCCATGGAGGCGAGCGCAGGTTGGTTGAAGGCTCAAGTCCGAGCCTTCTCTCAGCTCTCAGCCAAAAAGCACCTGACGTCCCTCTGCCACCCCCACTGCCGCTGTGCCAAGCTAAGGGGGCAGTTTTCTGGTAAATGGAGACCAGGTGGTTCCTAAGGCAATTAGAAGCCCCTGAGCCGGCAGTGGGCATTGATGTGTGGGAGTGCCTGCTTCCCGGCTCTCTCTTCCCTGTCTTTATTTGTTTGCTTTGGATTAGAAAGACTTGTGCAAAACCAAGCTCTCATTTCTGTCCTGTTTCCACTCCCCCCTAGGCTGGGAAAGACCTGATATTTGCAGACACCATCTCTCATGAATTTGAGAGGGCACGCCCCCACACCCAAGCAGCTCATCCATAAAATGGGGGACTAATTCCTGCCTTTTGCGATTGTCATGAACACATTTCATATAGGTGACTTCTTATGCACTTGTATTTGAGTGACTTATGCAACAGGGATCCGGGGGTGGGATATCCCGGGGGGAGGGAGATGCAGAGATGAATCTGCATCTGATGGAGGAGCGCTCATGGTGTGTTTGAGGTTTGGGGGATGCAGCCCAGACCCATGGATTTTACAGTGAGAGATCTCAAATGTGCATTTGGGAAGAAAAGAAGGACTTTGGAGGGTAGAGTTTTTCTGAGAGTTGCTCAATAGCTGTCCAATAATATGCTTTCTGATTAATCTAGCTAGAGTGAGTTTCTGTTGCTTCTGACCAAACCCCTGATGTATGCATCAGTTATTTATGCTATTCTTCAATTATTTAAATCATTCATCCATCCATCCACCCATCCATCTATCCATCCATCCATCCATTCATCCATCCAGTCAACTCATTTCAATCATTCATCCATTTATTCCTTCAACTAACACTCTGCTATTTACACGCCAGGCTCTGTGGTAGGTACAGAGGGAAAGTCAGAGGTAAGTTAAACAAGGCACATAGTAGGTGCTCAATAAGTGTTAATGGATTTCATATGAGCATTCCAAAGCCCCTGTTGAACATTATTGACCACATGTGGATTTCCTGAGGCAATCCACCGGTAAACAGCACGATTCCCTCCTAGGTACCTGGATGGAGGAGTGGGGAGATGATAGACGTGGGAAAGAGAACATACAAATCAGTGCTAGTTTCCCCTCTGTTTATCCTGCTGTCTCATCGCTTCCCTTCTCTCCCACAGACCCAGGGCTACTGATAAGCTACCACCCCTCACTTTCTCCGTATTATCCCGTTGGAGCTTTAACTGGTCAGTGATCCAAATAGCACTCTCTTCTTCCCAGCCACGAGCTGGCTAACAGCAATGTGCAGGACTCATGATCTCAGTGGCCGATGGGTGGAAAAAGACAGCAGGGGGCCTCTGCATCAGTGGCTTTTGTTCAATCCCTTGGGAAGCCAAGATGGAAGCCTACAGGAAGTAGGGGTACTGCCTATCCCAAACCCTAGTGAGTCCTCAGTTGAATATCCAGATCCCATCAGCCTGTTGGGAAAAACCACTGTTGCTTCTCCACCTCAGCAGAGGGTGGGGCTCACTCATCCCAAGAGCCAGAGGTACCAAGCAACTGCAAGTCAGGGCTGGAATGTCCCTAGAGTGACAAGGCCCCCTGGGTGGGGTAGGATGGGAGCCCTGCGGCTCCAGAAGAGGGTTTTCACAACCCTGTGGGCAGGACCCTACCTGACCCTGAATCTCATGGTGGGGAGAAAATTATTCTTTTTTGCATCTTCTTTCACTCCTTTCAATTCTGCCCATGTAGAAGTCTCAGCTAGGTACGACTGAGTCTTTAACACCACTCCAGTACTAGACAGTTTTAGCCAGTCTCCCCTTTTCACAAGAGAGAGCAGGCTCAGGCCCCAATCCTTCAGCAGACAACAAGGACTGGCTAGAATCTAATAGCAGTGTCTTCTTTTTGTGATATCTATTTTCCTGGTTAACTTCTCATTATGACATGTAAGTGATTTCCCATTTAAGCTCAGCATGCGAAGTTTTCTTCCCAAATAAATTTAAGTAAAAACAGATTCAATTGAAATGAACGTACTAAAATAATTGTGTTGGGCGTGCTACTCAAGAATCATGCTTGCGGCGTGGTGGCATTTGAAAATGACTCAAGTACTGGAGATAGAACCTCATAAATGTAAGGAGGAAAAGCTAAGACGCCTATAAGCAGCCATGATGTGTGGGGCGCACTTCTAAGGTTTTAGGGACCTAAAACGGAGGACTCCCTAACACCCCTATGAGAGGAGTAAAATTATAGCCCCATTTAACAGATGAGGAAACAGAGCCTCAGAGCGGTGAAGAAAAATTGCTACAAATCTCACAGCTAGCAAAGGGCAGAGACAGGACTTGAACCCAGAGGTTTGGGCTTTTAGGGACTGTGTATGCAACCACTAGGCTATACTTCCAGAAGAGAAAGGAATGACACTAGGGGATAATATACGTTCTATATACTCTCTGCCCCATTTTCTCTAATTGGTTTGATCCAGAGCCTTAGCCATTCAGAACATAAAATAGTCCATGATGCTGTTAAAACCCTGGCCTGACTGTGTCCAGCAAGATCCAGCAAGATTCATCCCCCCAGTGGGAATTTTGGCATCCACTGGTCCACACTGCTGGGCCTTCTATTACGCATTGGCTGTTCCCGTTTGCTAACCCTGGGGCTGGGTGCACTCTCACCTAGACCCCTGAAGCCTGCAAACTCTGCTCCCCAGCCAGCCTGCGCTCTGCCCTGGCCCCCCAGGAACGGGGTGCGTGGGACGATGGGCCACGTCTGGGCCGCCCCGCTGCCCTCCTGCACTTCAGACCTGCCTCTTTGTCTCTCTACCCTTGGGACAAACGTCTCATTCCCCAGGGTGTCAAGGGGAAAATTAATCACCCGGGGGAGATCAGTCAGCCTGCTGACTTGGCAGGGGAAGACAAAGAGAAATAGGGTGTCTCGCGGATTGGTTGGGTCCCCCATTAAGGGGTGGAAAAATGCTTGCTTTGCGATTACAAATGGGCAACATTCGGGCTGGCGATTCCTGTCCCCGTCACCTCGGGAAATTGCTGCTAATGCGGTTCTGGAGAAGGTGGCTGTCTCCTCTTCTGGTCGCTCGGGCACTATCCTCCCGCAGGTCAAATCCCAGCCCTCCACCTGCCTTCAGGATCGGCGCCTGGTTTTTTCCCAGCAGGATATCCTCCTTCTTGGCCTGGCCCTGTCACTCCAGAAGTAGGGCTCCACTCATCTCTGGCATCATTCAGCGGGTGTCTATAAAATCGATTCTCGAACCGCTGTATGGGAGGTGCCATCCCATAGGGGTTATAAGCAGGGACTCAGATGGGGTTAAGAGAGTCTGTGCAAGTTGCTTGATTTGTCTGCGTCTCAGTGTTGACGGGGCTAACAGAAGTCCCTACTTGGGCCAGTCTGGGCCTCTTGCCCTCCAATCCTCTCCTGGTTCTCTCCCTGATCTGTTGGAGCCCAGACTCCTCCACAGCAGCTGGGTTCCACCAATGGGAGTTGGGAGGAAGGGAAAAGCCGGGGTACTTCTTCCTCTCTCTCCCTACCTTCTGTGGTAGCAGCCTCCTGTCCTCCTGGAGGGTCCCCAGCTGTGATTCCAGCTTCCATTCAATGATTCGATGATTCCTGGGCTCTAGAAGCATCACTTTGTCCCTCTGCCCCTGCAGCTAGCCTAGGGGTAGAAATTCTGGCTTGTAACCAATTCCTGGCCTGACCTTACCCCTGTGTTCTTATTTAAAGGGGTGTCTATTTACCTGCTTGGATCCTATTCGATACACCACCTCACAGGGCTATTACAGGATCAAAGAGTTTGTGGATGTAGAATGAGTAAAGCATCTTGAAAAGTGTCAGGCACAGGAAAGGTGCCACATAAGCACTTGTTAAGTAAAATAAGAATGGCTGCTGTGTAAACACTGCAAGGTTGACATTTTGATCATTCCCAATTTACAGGTAAGCAAACTGAGGCTCAGAGAGGCTCAGGGACCTGCCAGGTCACACAGCTTATATGTGGCAGAGTCTGAATTTGAACCCAGGTCTGTTCCCCTGCATCCCTAAACTTGCTTCCAGATGGTATTATAACTCCTGAAGCCTTTTGTATCTGCTTATTCTGCATGGTGGCATTGTAGGATAGATGTAATGGTTCGTTCCAGGTTACAGATGAGGGAACTCAGATCTAGAGAGGTTTAGGAGCCTGTATGTGCTAGGACCAGAATGTGGGTTCTCCGACTCCACACCACACCATTCCCCTACTTGGGCTTACCTTTGCTCTGCCGAAGGGTGCCTCTTCCTCCTTCCAAGAGCCAGTTGAGGCCTCCTCCAGGAAGCCTTCCCTGATCCACAGTGGCCAGCTGTGTGCTTTCCTTCAGAGTGGGGTCATGTAACTACTTCCGACATTGTTTTCAGGCTTCTGTATTTCCAAGGAACCTCATGTCGTTGGGTTTCATGTGGGAGCATCTTGGGACTGTCTCCTTCAGTCTTTCCCTTGAATGTCTTGCCCTCCATCTTCAGCTTCAACATTCAAATTGCTGTGTCCACTCTGAGCCAAACCTTGGCAAGCCCCCTTTTATGTCTGGCCTACCTCAGACCTCTCTGATCACCTCTTGATGCCCCGTCTCTCCCAAGGGTCACAGAGCACAGGAGTGTCTGGAACCAGTTGCCTGGAGCAGGGGTGGGGCTGAGTCTCGAGACTCACCACTGACAAACTGAGTGACTCTGGGCAAGTACTATACCTCTCTGTGCCTTGACCACTTCTTCAGGGATAATAGTACCCCCTCCCAGAGCTGTCGTGAGGAGTAAATGGGAAATGCTCCCTCATTGCTCTGGGGCTGCTGTGAGCTGGTAGACCCCTCTGTGTCTGCCCTGTCTCTGGGTACCCAGAGACCCCTTCTTACTAGGTTAGGCTCAGTGGGGTCTGACCTTCGCCACGACTCCACTTGGCCTGAGTGCAAAGCTGGGACTGGAGGCATAAACCCTAGACTCCAAGTCCTGACACTCAGGCTCTCATTCTTGCTCTGCCCATGGGCTTTGTGACCTTGGACAAGCCACTGCTCACCTGTGGGTCTCAGTAGCCTCAACTTCAAGTTAGGTTGTCTAATCTCTGTCCCCTTCTGCCTCAGAGGGCCATGGGAACAACGAGATGAGAGGACACATTCTAAGGAGAGCTTAAACCATAAACCACAGAACAGCCATGAGTTAAGTACAGCTATCTCATTCTACAGGTTGGCAAACTGAGACTCAGAACAGCTAAGAACTTTCACAAGGCTGAACATCTGGTTAACCATCATGTGCCTGTAAGTAATATCATTGCCTCCATCAGTCCTGACTTCCTTACCTTTCTCCCCATCTCTTCGTCTTGCTCGCTCTCTTTCTTAGGTGTGAAAAGTCAAAAGCAGACAGATCAGTGCTCTTAAGGAGCTTCTGCCCTATGTCCTCTTTTCCTTTACTCCTCAGTCTAGTTTTTGGAAACCATCTTCAAGAATATAAAGGATCGGGGCACCTGGGTGGCTCAGTTGGTTGAGTGTCCGACTCTTGATTTCAGCTCAGGTCATGATCTCAGGGTCATGAGATCGAGCCCTGCATCGGGCTCTGCGCTGGGTGGGGAGCCTGCTTAAGTTTCTCTCTCTCCTTCTCTCTCTGCCTCTCCCCTCGTGTGTGTGTGCACTCACTCTCTCTCTCTAAAAAAAGAGAAAAAAGAATAGAAAGGAACCTAGCTAAAAATGGTTTAGAGCTGCTCTGTCCAATAGAGGGTGGCTCATTAATTTTAAATTAATTAAAGTTAAATACAATTCAAAGTTCAGTTCTTAGTTGCCTGAGCCCCATTTTGAGTGCTCAGGAGCCACCTGGGCCTTTGCTCGCCTATCGGACAGCGCAGATACGGAGCATTTCACCATCACAGAGAACTCACTGATAATGCTGACATTTCGGGTTGGGTAATTCTTTGTCGTGCGGGCGGCATCCCTGACCTCTGTCCGCTGGATGCCAGCAGCACTCCTCCCCAGTTGTGACAACCAGAAATGTCTCCTGACATGGCCACGTGTCCCCTGTGGGGGGGAGGGGGTAAACCTCACCCCTGGTTTCTGAGCCACGGGTCTCGATGATTAAAATAACACCCCTTTCTTGCTCAGAACTAAGGGGAACGGGCGTATTGATGCAGCAAGAGGGCCTGAAGTCGTAACGAAAAGAACTTCCTTGTTAAGATGGTGATGACGACATGGATCTGGGCCTCAGCTGTACCTTTATTCAAAGCCCCACTCGCCACCTTCCTGCTGGGTTCCTTTAGGGAAGTCAGTTTACCTCTCTGGGCCTCCGTTCTCAGCTGTGGCATGAGGGTAATTATAACAGCTCCTGCTTCACCAGGCAGTGGTGAAAATGAAATCAGATAATGCATTTCAAGTGTTTGGAACGCAGTAGGCACCCAGGGAAATGTGGCATCTCCCCCCCCCTCCCCTTATTAGAGCAAGGGCTTCTCCAGCCGACGGGAAATCCGCTGCCGCTGATCTCAGGAGGCAGGGGACGGCAGAGATTGCCCGCTTTGGGGCCCCTCAGCCTGGAACCAGCCACACTCTATCCCTGAGCTCCAGAGGGATGCTCTGGGGGCCTCACCCACTCAGGTTGGGTCCAGCTGGAGGGGGGCGGGCGATGGGGGCATTGCTGTAGGGTTGCAGGGAAGGCGGGAGGCCGGGGGCCCATCCATCCAGAGACATCCATCAATGCAGAGGAAGAGTCCAGGCAGCTCAATACAGGAGGGGTTTGCGAGCCAGGAGTGAGGAAAATGGATGTCTGCAGGAGACAAAAGAGAGCTGGGAGAGTGGCCCCCAGGCCAGCTCCTTCCACAGGTGATAAGATTGATGGGCAGACCAAGGAGGCAGGCTGAGTGATAGATAATTTCAAATCGGCGGTAAACACGGCTGTGGGGACTCGTAGCTTTTCTAACAAGTGTGACATGGGTGTGGAGGGGAGATGAGGTGACTGATTAGGAAACAAGACAGCCAGAGACCCTTCTGAGAGGCAGCTGGGCTCGGTGGGGCCGCCTGGGGAGAGAGGCACGCGGGAAGGAAGCTGGAGATGGACGGAGATGTGTGTGGGGGGACCCGGGGCTCAGGCATCTCAGCCTCTGCTGTTCTCATACATTCACTCAAGCAGCATTTACTGACCACTTATTCCGTGCTGCGCCGGGTGCTGTGGGTCCAGCTGGGAGCCAGCCGGGCACAGTCCCTGTCCCCACGGGGCTTCTATCCCCGTGTGGGAGACGGTAAACAATTAAATGAATGAACGGGTCAATTTTTAGATTGTTGTGGCTTTTCTGAAGCGCATAGAACAGGGCATGGGGAAGTGGGGAGACTCAGGGACAGTCCCTCTGGGGGGACAGCAGCACGGGGCTGGGATCTGAGCTGTGGTAAGGAGCCAGTCATTCTAAGAGCAGAAATTTGAAGATGAGCCTTCTGGTGGGCCCTGGGGTCTGGGCTTTCTCTCCCTTCCTTCTCTATTCCCCCACCCCAAGCCTTGTTGAGCATGCTTTTTGGGTGATGTAAATGAAAATAAACCCTCTCAAAAATGGTATAGGTTTAGGGTGGCTCAGTCAGTTAAGCGAGGGACTCTTGATTTCGGCTCAGGTCATGATCTCAGGGTTGGGCTCTGTGCTGGGCATGGATTCTCTCTCTCTCCCTCTGCCCCTCCCCTCTCCTCTCTAAAAAAATGGTATAGATTTATTTTATACTCTCCATTTTACAGGCAGCAAAACTGAGGTTTAGAAGTGCTAAAAACTGGGGGCGCCTGGGTGGCTCAGTTGGTTAAGCAACTGCCTTCAGCTTAGGTCATGATCCTGGAGTCCCGGGATCGAGTCCCGCATCGGGCTCCCTGCTCAGCGGGGAGTCTGCTTCTCCCTCTGACCCTCCCCCTCTCATGTGCTCTCTCTCTCTCTCTCTCTCATTCTCTCTCTCAAATAAATAAATAAATAAAATCTTTAAAAAAAAAAAGAAGTGTTAAAAACTGTTTGCTCAGGATGCACAAGGATGCTCAGGATGCACAAAGAACTCAAGGTGGGCTGAACCAGGTAGTCTGACTCCAGAGCTCAGGGAGGAGAGAAGCCAGGTCTCCAAAACTGGGGTGGGGGGGTCATCTAAGCCCTGGAGACAGTTGCTGTACAAGAAGGGCAAGAACTGATGTGTGAGCAGGTGTCCTGTGGCAGACACTGTGCGGGGCAGTCTGTCCATTGCAGGAGGAGCAAGAAGACACCTGGGGCCCCCGCGGGTCCAGTCACTCCCATTTCACAGACGGAGAATGTGAGGTTCTTGGAAGTTAAGTCCCTTGCTTGGGTCATACAGCAGGATTTTTGGAAGAGACTAATTTTGAAGTGGTGGAGCTAGGATTCAAATCCAAACTTCTAACTTGATCCGATTCTCTTCCCACTGTGTCCCAGCTCCCAGAATGGGGGCCACTTTCCTGAACTGACCAGTGAATATTTACTGAGCATGGAGAAGCAAAGCCCCTTGTCGTCCAGAGAGAAACACCCTTACTGATGACTGCTAATATTAACCACCATCCAGCGGGTCCTACTTAAATCCAGGAGCTGTACTCTCCATTTAGTTATCATGACAACCCTGTGAGGCAGCTATTATCGTGCCCACTTTACAGATGAAGACAATGAGGCCCCTGAGGTTAAGCAATTTGCTTAATTGCTCTTGTGAGTCTGTGGCAGGGTTTCAGTTAGAGTCTAATGACTCCAAAGCCCATGCCTTTCCAGGACTCCTGTATCAGTCAACTGATGCTGTGTAACAAACTACCCCAGGATGCAGTGGGTTCAACACCTCATTATATTTCACTTTGCTGTGGGTGGCTAGGATTTAGTTCATTCCACCTGGGTTTGCTCATGCTGAGGGTTGGTTGGCTTAAGGGGGCTACACCAGTTTGAGTGTGGCTGGGGCACCTTGGCTAGGGATCCATGCCCGTGTATCTCTCATCTTCCTCCATGGACCAATGGGCATGGCAAAAACAGGCGTGCAAGAGAGCAAGTGGAAACATGCAAGACCTCATCAGAGAGTGAAGGTAAGTGAGCTGTCATGTAGGAAGGTGGGCTTTCTCCTCCCTGGGTAATTCTGGGAACTTAGCTGGCTCTCTGTGGGCTGGCTTAGGACAGTAGGGCTAGAGGCTGGGGAAGGGACCATGTGACCTGGCAGTGTGTGTGCATGTGTGCATCTGTGTGTGTGTGTGTGTGTGTTTGTATATTCTTGTCTGTCTCCTTTCATTTGTTTGTAAGCACCAGAGGACAGGGATTTCTGACATTTTGTTTATCGCTGTATCCCCAGTGCCCAGAACAGTGCCTGGTTCATAGTAGATGCTCAATAAATATTCGTTAAATGAATGAATGAATGAGTGAGTAAATTAAATTCTCACACACCCCACCAGGTAGGCACTATTATTAACTGCATTTTGCAGATGAGGAAACAGGCTCAGAGAGTTCCTTGCCTGAGCAAGGTCTCTGGTTAAGAAACAGAGGGGTGTCTGATGCCACAGCCCAAGGTTTTTCCTTTACTTTAAACAGCCTCTGATTTCACAAGCAGCGTGTTGCCTGGGACAGTAGGCAAAAGGCAAGAGAAAAACATCTCACAATTCCACACCCTGATTACTTTCTGAGAGTTCAGACTGGGACTTATGCACAGGCAGGGTTCCTGTGCTTACTTATTTTGCAGTTGAATCTACTTTGAGGGGCCTCCAGCCGCTTTTTCCAGGAAGACAGTTAGGAGTTTGGGGCCCAGAGGTTGAGGGATGCCCTTGACTGGGGTCTTCCTCCTCACTCTACCTGCCCCAAGAAATATCAAGCTGGATCTACCCAGGTCCCTCTGCAGGAGCAACACTTCAAGTTCTATATACCAGGCCCTTTGCCGCCAGGGGGCTTGGCTAGGTCATGAGAAAGGATGTCCCTGGAGTCCAGAGCAGCCCAGACCCTGGATATTCAGCCCACTGTTGCTCATCTGGACTCATGTAAGCACCTATATTGGGGTGCAGGTTCTGCACACAGAACTGATGTCTGGTGAAGAGAATCTTCACATTTTATCACTTACAACATCCTGGCGGAGAAACCATCTCCATTAGTGCAAAAGATGAATTGCTCTGGGCTCAGTTTCCTTCTCCCTACAATGGGAACAAAAGTACCCATATCATCGGACCATGGGCTAACACTCAGAGGGCACCCAGCCGTGTTAGTGCTTATTACCCTCTGTCCTGGGCACTGAGCTGTGTGTTTCTCCCTGAACCTGCACAGCAACCTTATGGGCTATGTGCTATCCTTCTGCAGACAATACTCAATAGAAGTAGGACGATGCATAATAATGCTGATGCACACTTCCTGAGTGCTTATCCTGTGCCAGTTATGTGGGGCTAAGTTCTGTACGGGGATCAATTCATTGAATCCTCCAACAACCCACTGCATTGGGTGCTATTATTCCCATTTTACAAATGGAGAAACTGAGGCACAGAGAGTTTTGATTACTGGTCTAAGGCTGGGCCCAGTGTGTGTGTGCTCCTGGCTGTCCCTCGATGCTGTTGTACTCTTTTTAGGGGCACAACACTCAGAGGGGATGGACGGATCCTTTGGCTACTGCTGGGCCCCTGGGAGAGGAGGTGGGGAGAGAGCCCAGCCCATGCTGGCCCAGCCTCCCTCCCTGGGCCCCAGCCCTCTGCCCTTGATGTCCTTGACCCTGCACGGCAAGGGGTCACCATCTCATCTGTATGGCTCCCACAGAGAGCCAGGACGGCTCCCAATGCATCACTGGGTGGCAGTCACACAGGAGCCTGTGTGTCATTTCCATCCATCTTTCTCCAACCACTCCCTGCCAGGAAGCAAGGGAGGCCATGCTCGTGGGGGGGGGAGGAAGAGGGAAAGAGGGATGGGGCGGGGGTGAGGTAGGGATGGGGAGGGGGGCTCAGAGGCCTGGATGGGCACAGAGAGGGAGGAGGATAGGGAGAGGAAGAGGGGAGAAAATAGGAGAAAGAAGGAAGACAGGGAGGAAGGGTCCCAGGGAAGGAAAAGAGAAGTGGGCGGGAAGGGGAGGGAAGGGGTGAGTAAGAGAGAAGGCAGAGGCATTCAGAAGAGGATGGGGAGGGGGCCAGGGTGAGGAAGGGAATGGGGAGAAAGAAGGCTAGAAAGGGTACAGAGGATGTAGAATACTCGGAGGGGAGTTCTGGAAGGGGAGACCCGAGGGAGTGAGCTGAGAGGCAGGGAGGCGAGGAGGAGGGCTGGAGGGCCGCCAGCCCTTTTGTTGATTTGTTTTCTCAATCACAGAGGCCCTGCGTCTACTCGGGTGTGCACTGGTGCAAATGCTTAGTGCTAGTGTGGGCTGGGGGAGCAAGGGGCTCCCCGCAGGTGCACCTTCAGGGCTGGGCCCAATTCATCCTAGACCCTAGAGGGTGCCCCAACAAAGGAGAGAGACCTCAGCCCCCACTGGTCTTGGACCCTCAGGAGGATTTTGACTCTGGGGAGGGGAGATTGATGCCTTTATGTGGAGTGACTGACACTCTCTTCCTCCCCTTTGCAGATCCTACTCATCCCCCAGCCTTTCCCCATTCAGGTCTCTTCTGTCTCCTCCCATTCAAGTGGAGTCAGTGGAGTCCCTCTTGCTCAGGATTTAGCGCTTAACTTATGGCTGGGGAGTCTCAAACTGAAATGAACAGAGTGGCCAAGCAGGTAACATACATGGAGATGGCTGGTCAGGTTCCCTCGGGGCAATAGGGAATGGTGGGGACTGGGTAGCAAACTGAAGAGAGTTTGAGAATATCCCAACAGGGACCCAACAGTGTCCCAAGAGGAAATAGACGACATTTGCAAGTTAGGATAACCCAACAGGGTTTATTTACAAGGGACAAATTACAAAGGTGTGGGGAGGGTGGAGAGGAACCAGAGGGATAGAGGAGAAATGTGAGAGGAACAGCAGAGGAACCATGACCACTCTGGGCCAGGAGGCTGAGCAGGGAGACTGCAGGGGGCAGGGATCCAGGGGATAGCCTCACACTTTTCTCACCCTCCAGTCTCCTGCTGGTGCCTCCCCTTGGCTGACTCCATCTGTAAACCAGAAGGAAGGGAGCCCATTAGTGAGTCCACATGGGTCAACTTCCTGGGACCAGGACAAGATAGAAAAAGAAGTGGAGAATGGATCTGAGGAGACAAATAGAATATATCTGGGATAGCATGGCCCACCAAAGGTGTTAAAATTCAGCCCTTGACCCACCAGTTTGAGATTTTTTTTAAAGGACTTTGAACTCTTCCCTTAACGCCCCCCAGCCCCACCCCATGAATTAGTCTCAAATCCTTAAAGGCAAAGATTGAGTATTGTTTGCTTTTTCTATATCTCCAGAATGGCTTATTGTAATAGGCATACAGTAGGTGCTTAAAAGACTGGATCCCTGGAATAGGGAGATCTAATAGCAGATTCCACGGAGTGATCTGAGGCCTTTGCACAACACAATTCGTGGTTTGTAACTTAATCAAAGTAGGAATTTAAATCTTATGTGCATATAGGTGAGCATCACTCAGCTGCTGAGTGAGCCTAGCAACCACCTAGCACTCATTTCATTACCTCTGTTTCCTGCTCAGGGAATCTGGTTAGTGGGTGACAACTTCCTTTGTAAAAAATTACTCCAAGAAAAAAGAAAAAAAGCTAGCCTTGGGAACTGGTGAGATGCGTGTATCAGCATTTGCTGTATAACAAGCTGCCCCTAAACGTAGTGGCTTAAAACAACACCAATTTTATTTAGCTCTTGATTCTGTGGGTTGGCTGGGATGGCTGGGTGGCTGCAGTAGTTTTTCTGGTTTGTTTTAGCTCACCTGGGGCTGCATGGTCTAGGATGGCCTCACTCATATGTCTGGTGGCTGATAGGCTGTTTGATGCAAGAGATCTCAGCTAGGTGTTCATCACTGCCCCACGTCGTCTCTCATTTCCGGGCACGCCTGCTTGGGATTCTTTGCATGGTGATCTCAGGATTCCAAAGAGCAGCATGATATGGCAAGCACTTTTAAAAATCTCTGCTTGCATCATATTTACTAAGGTCCTATTAGCCAAAGCAAATCACACGGCTAAGTCTAGATTCAAGAGAGGGTGGGGAGAGATAGACTCCATCTCTTGGTGGGAAGGCAGCAAAGATTTTGTGGCCATTTTTGCAACTGACCACAAGGTATGAGCAAATAAAAGAGGTGTAAACTTGATTGCTCCGGTCACATTGGCCTTCTTGCAATTCCTCTAAGCATATTAAGCTGTTTCCTGCCTCAGGGCCTTTGCACCTGCTGTTCCCTTGCCTCTGAATGCTCTTCCCATAGTTCTTGAAAAGGTTGGTTAATTCTCATTTTTTCAGTTGAATGTCAGCTTCTCAGGGAGTCCTCCCTGACCTCTCTCTCTAAATAGGCTCTTTTTATTAGTATCACTCAAAGCATCTTGTCCCTTTCTCACCAGAAGTACATATTCTGTAATGACTTATTTATTGCCTATCTCCCCCACCCCAACTTACCATCAATTCCATAATGGTAATTGATTAGAGACTTTGTCTAGTTTAGTTTCCACAGTGCCTTGTGCATAGTGGGTGCTCAGTAAATATCTGCTGAGTGAAAGTAATGATTTGTAACAAGAAAAATAGCTTTATAAATAATGTTGCTATTATATTTATGGAATCATTATGGATATAAAGGAGAGCAATGAAATTTGGTCATTCTCAACTGCTTTTTCTGGAAGAAATAGGATATAGTGTAATGGAGACAGGTTGGGAGGTGGACGACCTATATGGTTAGAGGGTCAACAGGGACATTTGGGATTGATAATAGTATTTGCCATGAAGTTGGGGTGCACTGAGTAATTATTCCTTTCTCTCTGCCAGCCCAAGCTTAGTTGGGTGATCAGCCAGTGGAGAGTGGGGCAAGGGAAAATGAGGGAGGACTTGAGGGGGAGTATGGAGACCTCAGAGGTTAAGAGCATATGGCCTGGAGATGGAGTCTCAGCTCTGCCACTTTCTAGCTGTGTGTCCTTGGGCTGTGACCTAACCTCTCTCAGCCCCCTTCCCTCATCCATAAGACAGGTGTATTAACAAACCTCCTAAGGCCAAGATGAAGCTTAGAGAGACATTGCATGTGATGTGGGCATGGAGTACCGGCTCGGTTACTATCAGGAGTATGCCTGCCCTGGTTTTGCAGCCAGGAGATGAAACATTCTCCAGGAAGCAGAGAGGTACCTCCCCCATCATGGATGGGCTTCCATATCCCAAAGCTAAGGCATGTTTGGCACTGTGGAGTTGGAGCAATTTGTCTGCTTTGTCTCTGCTCAACGGATGTCCTAGAGAGAATGGAGAGAACAAGAGACCCCAGCTTTTGTTCCCTTCTCCACCTTGCTCTGTGCTGGAAACTATTCAACAGAAGATCATTCCTCGGAAATTTCCAGCCCTCCAGAAGCACATGTGGCCTTGATCTCCATGCAGCAGCCTTGGGAAAACATCCCAGAGACAAAGCTCTGGAATCAAAATTAAGTAAGTCTCCACTCCCATCCCAGGTCTCAGAAATCCCAGGGGCAAGCGGGGCAAGGGATGGAGCCTCTTTCTGGAGTGGGGCTGTCCAGGGGGTGGGGGAAGGGGTTATGTGATAGAGCACTGGATTGTGAGCTTTTTGTTTCCCATATAAATTTGGGGAATTATAGATAACACTGCATGAACATCTTTGCGCATCTATCTTTTGGTTTCTGAGGAATTGTTTTTCTTAGAATAAATTTGCAAGGGAGGATTTAATGCATCAAGGGAGGTTCTAGTTGTTACCTGTTGACCCATTCATTCTCGACCTTCCTTTGCCATGCTCTGCACCTCGGAAGGCTGACCCCTGCTGAATTGATTTCCTAGGCTCCCTTACTTTTTATCTTATATTGGGCTTGGCCAATGGAAGGGTCCAGCAGGAGACTGGAGGCAGGAGGAGACAGAGTTTGGGGTATTTCTCCCCACTCCCTCCTTACTTCCGCACTGTGTCGGATCATGGCGAACCCTCCTCAAGCCCTCTCTGAGCTTGCCTAGCTCTTGTTCCTCCTCTTCAGCACTGGGGGAGGGACAGCTCCCCACTGTTGCTAGTCTCTGGGTCCCTCAACCTCTCTTGTTGGTTCTCTTTATCCTCCTCACATCTCCATAAGCAGCCCTTTCATTAGAATCTTTTTATTTGAATGCTCTTGGGAAGAATTCTATTTTTTTTAAAGGTTTTATTTCTTTATTTGAGAGAGAGAGAATGAGAGAGAGCACATGAGAGGGGGGAGGGTCAGAGGGAGAAGCAGACTCCCCGCCGAGCAGGGAGCCCGATGCGGGACTCGATCCAGGGACTCCAGGATCATGACCTGAGCCGAAGGCAGTCGCTTAACCAACTGAGCCACCCAGGCGCCCAAGAATTCTATTTTTTTTAAAAAGATTTTATTTATTTTAGAGAGAGAGAGAGAGAGGAAGAGTGCAAGCAGGGGGAGGAGCAGACAGGGAGAGAGAGGGAGGGGGAAAGAATCCCAAGCAGACTCTGAGCTAAGCTTGGAGCCTGATGCAGGGCTCCATCCCATGACCCCCGAGACCATGATCTGAGCTGAAACCAAGAGTCAGGCGCTCAACCAAGTCAGCCCCCCGGGCACCCTGGGAAGAATTCTATTTTTAAGACCCTGACTGATAAATGGGTTTACTACATTGAATGACATAAACATTTCCATGATCGTGGTTACAGATGGATTTCCACAGGCCTATACCAATTGATCCTGCTATAAATGAAGCTTGCTTGCAACATTTATCAGCAATATTGCAAGCATTGGTGGTTATGATTTTTTTAAAATACTGCAAGCGTTGTAAATGTCATCCCAAAGTTTTAATCGCCCTTCCTTGATGATTAGTAAGACCGTACCAGTGATTCTCAACTGGTGATAATTTGGGCCCCAGGAGACATTTGTTAATATGTGGAGACATTTTTGCTTGTTTCCAAAACAGGAAGGCTTGGTGCTACTGGAATCTAGTGGGTAGAACCCAGGGATGCTGTTAAATATCCTACAATTCATAGTACAGCCTACCACAACAAAAAAAATGAGCTGGCCCCAAATGTTCCAAGATTGAGAAACCATGGGCTATGCATTGCCCACAGACCATGTGCCAGGTCATTTGTCTTTTCTTTGTTGGAATCATCTGTTTGCATCCTTTGGCCAGTGGCCTGTGGTTGGGCAAATCCAGGCTCCAGGCCCAGCTCGGCCATTCACTTGTTTTGTGATCCTGGCTGACATTCCTCATCAGCTCTGAAGACTTCTGTCCTTGTCCTTTGCCTCCTTTGAGTTTTGGTGACAGTCAAATGGCAACAGGGAGGAATGGGTTTGGAAAATTATAAAATGCATTCAAATCAACCCAACCTATACTTTCTAAGCACCTGCTATGTGCTGGGGGTTCAGATCAAGAATTCACAGATATATATGTAATCCAGGATGGGCCACTGGACACATGGCCAAAGGCTGTTCTCCATGACAAGCATCCTCAGAATAGGCTAGGAAGGCCTCCCGAAGGAGGAGCAATTTATGCTTGCCTTGGGGCTGTATAACATAGTGGTTAGAATTGCAAGAGTCAGACTTTCTGGGGACAAATCCTGGTACCACCCTAGTAGCTATGTTGCTTTGGTCAAGTGATTTCATTTCTCTGAGCCTCAGTTTACTCATCTGTAGAATAGAAAATAAAACATTAGTTCCTGTTTCCTTTATTTATTGCCATAAGAGAAACCACCCCCAAATGTAGTGAATGTAAACAATTTATTATTTTTCACAATGCTGTAGATCAGCCAGCTCAGCTGGGCACTTCTTCTGCCCCGTGTGGCATCTGTTGGGGTCACTCATGTGGTGTTTGTATGGCAGCTGGACCAGGTAGGAAGGTCCAAGAAGGTTTCACTTACACGTCTGGTGTGCTAGCGCCCTTTCGTGTGACCTCTGGCTCATCATGGCTGGCTTGGGCTTCCTCACAACATGGTGGTCTCAGGGGGTCAGACCTCTTCTCCCGTGGAATCTGGCTTTGAAGAGGAAGAAGTAGAAAGCTCTCAGTCTTCTTAAGACCTGGCTGGGCTCAAAAATCTCAGAACATCCTTTCCATTGAATTCCATGAATCACCTGGGTGGCTCAGTCGGTTACATGTCTGCTTTTAGCTCAGGTCATGATCTCGGGGTCCTGGGATTGAGCCCCACATCGGGCTCCCTGCTCAGTGGAAAGCCTGCTTCTCCCTCTCCCTCTGCCTCCCCTCCCCGCTCGTGCTCTTTCTCTCTTGCTCTCTCTATCTCAAATAAATAATTAAAATCTTAAGAAAAAAAAAGACCTGGGCTTCAGAATCTCAGAACATCCTTTCTATTGCAATCAATGAATCAAAGCAAGTCTGATGGCAAGACTGGGAAAGAGATTCCTCACCCCCTGACGGGAGGGGCAGGGTAGGTGTACAGGGAGGGAAGGGATTGGTGGTGGCCCTCTTTGGAAATGATCCACCACAGTGCCTGTCTCTTAGAACTGTTGTCGGGACTGATGCTGTGATCCCTGTGATGTACATGGCTAAGCCTGGAACTGTGAGTTAGTTGTTCCCGGAGGGTGTATCAGATGTGGTATAGCCAGTAAGTTTGTCCTATGTACTCAAGGCTGCTGGTTTGGATGGGACCTTCCCCAGGTCCCCTGTCTCCATATGCTACCTGAGCCACCTGAGATTTAGGCCTTCAGAGGTAGCAATACTAGTAATGCCAATTGTTATAGAAGCTTTCTGTGGGACACCTGGGTGGCTCAGTCGGTTGAGCTTCTGCCTTCGGCTCAGGTCATGATCCCAGGGTCCTGGGATCGAGCCCCGCATCGGGCTCCCTGCTCAGCAGGGAGTCTGCTTCTCCCTCTCCCTCTGCTGCATGCTCTCTCTCTGTCAAACAAATAAATAAAATCTTTAAAAAAAGAAACTTTCTGTGTACCAAATGCTTTATGTATATTAGTATACTTAATCCTTGCAATAGCCCTCTGAGGTAGGTACCATTATTATACCCTCTTTACAGACAAGGAAACTGAGTCACCAAGAGATCAAGCGATTTGTCTAAGTTTACACAGCAAGAACATGGCAGATCCAGGATCTGAACCTAGGCAGGCTAGTTCTGTGGTCCATGCTCAACCACTGTATTAGCTATCTGTTTCTGTGTAATAGACTCCTGCAAACTTCATGGCTTGAAGCAACGACCATTTATTACCCCACAGTTTCTGAAGGTCAGGAATCTGGGAGTGGGCTTAGCTGGAGTTTCTGGCTGAGGGACACTCACAGGCTGAAATCAAGGTGCTGTCCTGGGCCACAGTCATGTCAAGAGTCGACTGGGGGAGGCTCCACTTCTAAGCTCGCTCACGGGGCTACCTGCAGGTTCTCTCTGGCTGTTGGCTGGAGACTTCAGTTTCTTGTCACATGGAACTCTCCACAGGGCTGTTTGAAACATGGCAGCCTGCTTCCCCCAAAGTGAGGGATCTAAGAGAAGGAACAGACAGAAATCACGGTCTTTTCCCAACCTAATCTTGGAAATGGCATCTCATTTGCCAATTCTATTCATTACAAATGAGTCACTAGGTTCAGCCCACTCTCAAGGTGGTAAGAACCGCACAAACCATGAACACCAGGAGGGAACATCAGGGCCTTCTCGGGGGTTGCCACCTTGGGGACAGCCACCTCGGGGATGGGCTCCCATAACCACTGTGCTCTAATCTTGCACCATAAAATCCTCCCTCAATAATCGACAATGGTTGCTTACTTTAGTAAATTCTTTGAGACATTCTCAAAGGCTGGAGCGGATACCCAAATTGTCCCCCAGAGCTCCTCTTGCCTTGGTTCCTGTCCTCCAGGACGCACTAAGCAAATAGAGAGAGTGTTGATTCAGGATGTGGGTGTATTGGTTGCTAGTGAGAATGTCCCTGAGAAGGATGGGTGCAGTTAGAAAAATTAGTGGCATTCAGGGAAAAGAATTAAATCTGTTGTTTTCATGGCACAAACCACCAGATCTAAGGGCGAACAGAATCTCCTTGGTTTGTGGAGATGCACGGGCGGGCAGGGTAGGAATTCTCACCTGTTTATGGGCGGGCTGTCGGATTCTTGGGGGTGGGGAGGAAGGAGATTTTTGTATTTATCGAAAGGCTGAGAAACATACGTACGTCGAACCCCGGTCTTTCAAAGTGCTGCAGTGCTTGCAGCTCACGGAGAGACAGCCATTGCTCACGGCAGCTGTGGCCGCTTCCTGAGTCCCCAGAGCCCTTGGATCCTCGGAGTCTGAGACTCCTCGTGGGGCTAACTGGACTGTGAGGGAGAAAGGACCAGTTTTGTGCCGGGGGGATGTGCTGGGATGTGTGGAGGAAGCCGTTCCGGGGAGGCACGTCGCTAGAGGGTGGGGATGCTGGTTGTTGCAAAGGCTCAGGGGCTTCTTGATCCAAACTTTTCTTACAAATAGGAGAAGGGTCTGGAAATGGTCTCTCTTCCCTGCTGGCTAGGACACAGGGCAGATATTTGTGGGCCAAGCTCCTCAACCAGCCCTAACTCTTGGAATTTCTCCAGCCTCAAGGGAGGGCAGGGTGAAGTAGGGGAGGGAACATCACCAGCACAACCTGCAGGTAATGTTAATATACGAACAACAACAGCTAATGAGCACAAGCCACATGGTGGGCATGTAATCCTCACAACCTCCCCCCCCCCCCCCCCCCGCCAGGAGTGACCGGCCTGGTTCCTATCCCCCATTTATGTCTGGGGAAACTGAGCTGGAGAGAAAGGAGAATGATTGGTTCAAAGTCACACAACTTAGAAGTGTCTGAGCAAGAATTCAAACGTGGCCCATCTGCTTCCAGGGCCCACACCACTAACCGTGGAGCACGCTTGCTGGGTCTCATTCCTCTCTGGGGTACGTTTTGGTGGCATTGGTAAATTTGCCCACAAAGCTCCCTTTTTTTGCAAAAATGTATACTCAGCCCTTGCTGTTTCTGCTAAAGGCTGGGAGCTCCCACCGAACCCCCCCATTTTCCCGCCACAGCCGTTAGAACCTTGTATCTCAGGTCTCCAGGTTCCAGGCTCTCTTCCCCATTCAGGGGCAAGGGGCTTTGTTCTCAAGGTCAATATCCTCAGCACGGAACAAGGCCAGGCCCAAACGCTGTGTTGTGCACAGGTTCTCCATTTGGTGCTAGTGAAATATTGTTCAAGGAATGAAGGGGAGACACCTGCTTCTATCTTGGGAAGGGGGGTTTTTGTCTTTATGTTTGGACATAAGTTTGTTTTCTGTGACAGAGTCGTCTCGTGCTGTGAGGGGGGGCATCCTCCATCGGTCCCGAGTTTTGATCTAAGCTCCTTGAGCCTTGCACCTCGCTCCCGCCTTCCAGCCCCATCCTTCACGAGGCTGCCCCTGTCCACCTGCTGTTACTTCCCTGCCTCGCTGTCTTCCTAGGTGAGTGGTGCAGATGCCAGTGAATGGGGGGAAGCGGAAAGGGGGAAGAATCGGGTGTTTCTTGGTGGCTCAACTGGATTCTAGGGAGGGAGCTCACACCTCTCCCTCCCCAGCTCCTTCCTGCTGGGCTGAGAATAGACCAGGGGGAAAAGGACTATGGAGGGGATGAGAAGATCGTCAGAGGCCAGACCCATGTGGTCTCAGCACAAGCTTTCGGTGAAAGGTTGAAGGTTTGCTGAGAGAGACACACACACGCACAGAGTGGGTGGGGTGGGGAGGGAGACAGAGAGACACACACAAATGAGAGACAGCAAAGGAGATAATCCACTGTGGATTTCTGTCTACACTAGAGTGGTAGTGTATGAAGGCACCAAACACTCGCGTGCACGCACACACACACACACACACATTTTATCTCCTCTCCTGGACTGTAAGCTCCAGATACTGTCTATGGACATGGGATTGTACGTCTCTTATAGGGACAGCAATACAGAACCTTCGAAACCAAAATGGCCCCGAGTACGTGGGATGCTTGCTTTTCCCACAGAACACAGACGTGTTTCCAGCGGAGATGTCCCTGTAGACAACACTTCCTTGTGTCCTCCTCATCTGTAGTCGCCGTCCACTTGCCCTCTGTCACCACCTACACGAGGGGGAACATCAGATCCAAAGCTCACCTGGTTCATGTGCCTCAGCCCCCTGCCCAGAGACACACAGGCACGCCCACTCAGTATCCACGGGGCCGGGACATGCACGCACACATGTGCACTCACATGTACTGAGTACACACACGGGCCCAGACACAGCTCCCCCTGGGAACACATACCCAGACGCTTGTAAACAGAGTTGTGACACATAAAGACACAGGCTACACATACAGATCTCTATACACAAGCCACACACGTACACGCTACGAGTAATCCTCACATGACTAATCACTCCACGTGTGTGGGTACGTGTGTGTGTGTATGTGTGTGTATCCCGGCATCCCCCTGGCAGGCACACGCCGGCCAGCCACCACTTGAATTAGCACCAAAGGATTATGGGACCCTGGGCCATTAATCTAGGTGACAAACAGGACTCAGAAGGCATATTTGCACCCCGAAATTGAAAAGATTAGGCCATATTTGTCAAGGATTGGTAGGGCTTTATCGCCTCCACGGCAGATGCTGTTAAATATTCATGAGCTGCATAAGTGGGAGAAACCCTAGCTAGACCTGCCGACTTTCAGCTGTAGAGGGAGAGGAGGGGGGAGATTTATCTGAACTCGGCAAGGGATGAAAGGTATGAGATCATGTACCCTGGCTTGCTGGGCACAAGACGCTGGCCGGCCGTCGGGGGAGGGGGCCTCCCCGTGGCTTTGTGAGGCTGGGGGCTGGGCCAGGCCGGGCAGGGGTGATGGGGAGGAGATGAGGAGGTGGTTCTTCTCTGGGCTCTTATCTCACTCTGTTGTGGGTAACTGTCTAGTCTCCTGCTGCCCCCCCAGTAGATGGGGATCTCCCCCAAGGGGGTACCCCATGACCTCTGCAGTTCCCCACTTCCCTGACTACTTGGGGTCCAGTCCAATGCTCATTGCATGGTCAGCAGACATTTAAGTGTGCAGTGAATGACTTCTTAGTCTGGACATGCCCCCTTGGAGGAAGGAGAGGGGTAAGGGTCTCACTGCTGGGTCCTGGAGCTGGTTCTGAGACTGTTCCAGAAGTCAGTCTGGGCTGTATACACACCTACAGGAACTGAGAGTCAAACAGACCCAGGCCAAATCCTGGACCCATTACTTCTTGGTTGTGAGAGTTTGAGCAGGTCACTTAGTGCCTATCCCCTACCCACCCCCGCCCGTCTCAGTTTCCTCCTCTGAAAAGTAAATTTGATAATAAGAGTACTCATGTCCCGTGGTTGCTAGAGGATTAAATCAAGCTATTGGTGTGATGGCTGGCATACAGTAAGCACTCAATAAATGGAGGGAGACCATGATTTATGGAGGGCTCCTTCTGTGCCCGTCACTGTGCCCAGTTGGTTCAGTCTCAACACAGGACCCAGGCATCAGGCAAAAATTAGACGGTGTAGTTATGCTGTTCAGTAAGTTAGGTACTAGGCACATGTGATTGTTCACGGTTAAATTAAGTAAAATTTAAAAATTCAGTTCCTTAGTCACAGTAGCCACATCTCAAGTCCTAAAGAGCTCCACGTGGCTGCTGTATGGAATAGGCCAGACATAGAACATTTCCATCACTGCAGAAAGTTCGATGGACAGTGTTGTGCATGGTCTTCCTGCAGCTCAGAAGGGTTAAGATTCTAGTGACCTGCCTGGCCCAGTTTTGCCGCATCAAATTTGAACCTTGGAGGATAAATATGTCAAATATGTTTGACAAAACCTGGGTCAAACAAAGTGAAACCAATTTCTTTCCTGCAGGACTTGTCAGAGCCTTTACTATGTCCTGGATATTGTGAATAGAGTATATGGGTATAACCCACGTGATAAGACCACAACATTCTTTTTCTCCCCATCAGAGCATCGCGCAGGAGTAGGGTTCCCGGGAATGTACTTTGGGAAACAGTGATACCACTAATCCTCCACAAGGGGCTGTGACTAAAAGTGGGTGACTATCTCCTGAGGACATTTGTTCTTGCATATGTCATTATGATTGGTGTGTGTGTGTGTGTGTGTGTGTGTATCAGCCTTCCCTACCGGCAGGAAGCTGTAGGGCTCTAAGTTACTGCTGCATCTTCAGAGCCCAGCACAGCCCCAGGTACACAGAATGTCATTCCTTCCTTCCTTCCTTCATTCAGTGAACATTTAGTGTGTATTATAGCAGACAGTCAGGGCTGCGTCCAGACCCACTGAGCCTTTTTCTCTACTTGGGGAAGCATGTTTACTTTCCTCCCAACTGTTTTCTCCCTGGCCTTAGGAGGAGGCTGGCAGGCTGCCCTCAACCAACGGCCTCCAGAGCACCCCAGGCTGAGTTGGGCACCAGGCCAACAGCCCCGGTAACATCTTGGCTACCTCTGTCTCGTCCCTTCTCACTTTCTTACTGCCCTCCCAGTTGGAGGCACCTCCTAAATAAAACACCTGCATTTGAGTCCCCTAACCCGGGTAGGCCAGACCAGAACAGGTGCATCCCACACTTTTCCGTCATCCTAAAGTGAGGCCCTGAGGTATCTGCTCAGATCCGGCTATGTTTCCTTGCTTCTGTCAAGTCAAGCCCATGCACCTGAGGCTGACCTGTAAGGGTCTCCAGATATCCATCCAGCCATGTCCCCCACCTACCCCGGCTCCAGCTGGATTGTTTCCTGCCTCTGAAGCATGTCCCCCCACCTCCGATCATCGCCTAAATCTCCGCACCTGCCAAGTTGCTGACCCTTGCCAAGGACCACGTTCACATTCAAAAGTCGTTCACATTCCTCCCGGGGTGGTAGATATTCGTCCGCCCCCAAACGCATGCCCACATCGGACCCTCAGAGGGGTGCAGGGCGGGGAATGTGTAGGCCCACATTGGCCTGGATGTGGGGCCTCAGGGATTTATTGGGAATTAAAATGTTGCCCAGAGAAGAAATTGCTAAGGTTTAACGATGAAGCCATTTCTCTCTGGGTGTCATGGGGGATGCTGAGCCAGCAGAGCTCCCTGCTGAGAGCCTAAAGAAGGATCAGAGCAGGGGAGGTTTAAGATAATGCTTATGTTATCTTAAGCGTTGCCCCAAAGCAAAGGTTTTGAATGGGAGAGACACCCTGGAACCTCTGCCCTCACACGCTTTTAATGACAGGATATGCTACCTGTCACCATGACCCATGACACTTTCGGGGTCATCATTCCCCAAGGTATTGGGACCTATGGGACCCTTGAGGGTAAATCTGAACATGCCAGTCCCATGTCAATGACCAGGGATGGCTGAGTCAATGGAATAGGAAAAAAAATAAGGTCGGTCAAGCATCTGGGTGCTGGTCAGCACGAGGTCAAAACTTTGGGTCTTAGAACATCTGGATTTAGGACTGGGGTTTGGTCAGGTCCCAAGAAGGGACTGGAGAGCGAGAGGAGAGAAAAGCAAAAAGAAGGAAGAAACGAACCAGCGTTTATTGAGGGCCTGCTGTGTGCACAGAGGGCACACTGGTTGAGAGCTCTGGGTCTGGAGCCAGGCTGCCTGGGTTTGAATCCCAGCTCTGCACCCTTCAGCTGCATGACCTTGGCAAGTTGCCTTATCTCTGTGCATCTCAGTTTCCTCTTCTGGAAAATGCAGATGGTAGTAGTATCTTCTTCGTAGGGTTCTTGCAAAGATTAAATAAATTAACACATATTTAGAACAACAGCTGGTGTGCTTCAATATATGATAACTATTTTTATTATTTTCTGGGTATCTAATATACATGATTATTCTCATTTAAAGCTCTAATTCTTGGAGGTAGATGATCCAGCTTTACAGATGGAAAAACTGAGGCTTATGGAGGTTTACAAAACTGTCCCAAAGTCACACAGAGGGTAATTCGGCGTGTTGGCATTTACACGGGGTGCAAAACCCTTGTTCTTTCCACTCCCTGGCTTGAGGCTTGGGGGGAGGGGCGCGGGAAGCTTGTGGGACTATCCACAGAGGTCAGATGCGCATGGATCTTTCAGGGAAAGTGAAAGTGTGCCAGGACAGAAATAGGCAAAGCAGACGATCCGCTGTAGACCTGTCTACACTAGCGCAGAAGCATTGTCTGAAGGCCCCCACCCCCACCCCCATTTTTTCTCCTCTCCTGGACTGTAAGCTCCAGATACTCTGTATGGACATCGGATTGCACGTCTCTTATAGGGACAGCAATACAGAGCCTTCGAAACCAAAATGGCCCCGAGTATGTGGGATGGTTGCTTTTCCCACAGAACACAGACGTGTTTCCAGCGGAGTTGTCCCTGTAGACAACACTTCCTTGTGTCCTCCTCATTTGTAGTCGCCGTCCGCCACCTACATGAGGGGAAAATCAGACTAAATATTTAACTGGTTGACCCCCCACCCCAGATCTGCGTAGGAGGGAGGGAAGGGGGGATGCCGAGGGGGAGAAAGGAGAGCAAGCTAAGAAGGCCCCGCACCCCCAGCTGTGGCCTCGCCAGCTCTCTTCTGCCCAGGGCCACTGGCCACTGGCCCCCACGGATGCAGTCCTGCCCCGCCCTGAGGCTGGTGGAGAGGAAAAGGAGCATGCGGTGGGTTGGGGCAGGGGAAGGCAATGCAGTGTGGCGGGAGACGTGTATTCTCCTTGGTGACACAGTGAGCTCTCTTGCCGGCAAAATGTCCCTTGATCTATTTCCCCTGGTAGTGATTTCAACAACAACAATAACAGAAATCCATCATTTCCGTAGCGGGGAATGGAGGACGGTGGGGGTTTGTTTTTCTTCTAGTGTAGACAGAAAGCTCTTTATTCTCTCCTTGTTTGGGAAGACTTCATGCCAGAGGAGCCCAGCCTGGGCCCTGGGAGGGGATAGGGGTGGGGAGACAGCAAGAACAATAGAGCCCTGGCTGGGCAGCTGATCTTGGGCAAGCCACCTCCTCAGTTTGCTCTTCTCAGAAATGGGGAGAATCCCCCAGCAAAAGAGAGGGAGGCAGATAGCACAAAGGCAGCCTCGGGAGTTGAGGATAATGGGCTGACTGTTACCGGTCATGAAACTAATGAGCTAATGCATGTGTTGTAGCTAGCATAGTGCCTGGGTGTGATAATTACAGATCTCATGTTCTGTGCGCTTGCCTTGTGCTGGATGTTTTTATGTTCATGACATTTTGGAACTTCCAGTCAGCCCTGCAAAGTCGGTCCCTCCACATCCATTTCCCACATAATAAGATGGAGGTTCAGAGAGGTTAGGTAACTTACCCAAGATCACACAGCATGCACATGGTGAGGGGAGCAGGGTGGGCAGAGGGAGCAGCTGGGCTGGACTGTAGTTGCAATGGTGGCCTCAGCCCATCCTAGGGGAGCTCTGGAGCTGGGGTGGCCTTTCAGGGGTGCCCAAATGGAGGCAAAAGGGGCTGGGCCGTGCATCAACAAGTCATTGTGTTGCTCGGCGGCAGGGGGGTGGGGTGCAGTGTTGAACCCTGAGTGAGGTGCCTCCCTTCAGCCCAGGGCAGGTCCTGGGGAGGGCTGACGGCAGAGGAACCATCAGAAGGCACCACTCCAGCATCTGGGGAATGAGGGTCAGTCTGGAGTCTGGGTGGCACACCACGGCATCCACCACACCGGGCGTATGACTTTTCCTCAATCTCTTCATCTGTAGGATGGGAATGATGGTACGTTTCTTTTCAGCCTGCCACTTGGAGTATTTTGATCAAATGACATGACAAAGATATGATGATAGCACTGTTGTTTATTGACTGTGTTACAAGCCAGGCTGCGCTTAAAGACTTCCATGCAGTCCCCGGTGACACAGTGAGCTCAGCTAAGCCTCATTCCAACCCTGGGAAGCGGGAGGTGCAGTGATTCCTATCTTGCAGAGGAGGAGGAACAGAGGCTCAGAGGGATGAAATAATTTGCCTGAGGTCTCTCAGCTAGCTACAAAGGGGTGCGGCTGGGCTTCAGAGCCCACCTCCTTAACCAGTGCACCACCCTCGCCCACCCCAGCATAGCTGACTTGCATTCAGAGGATGGTGCTATGCAGGTGTGACAGGTAGGAATGGCCCACCTCCCTTCGGGAGTGTATGAATAATTCTGGGGATGACGTGTGCACACACACTTTCTGATTGACCTGGCTCCCAATCTTGGGGAACACCAGGGGCCCCCGGAGTTAGTAGTGGGGAGACTTAGGCTCCCATTTCAAGAATCCAACCAGGAAAAGAAGCCTGCCCCTGGTTTCCCCACCTGAGGCCGTCTCTCTAGGTCCCAAGGCTGTAGGAGGTTGCATCATAGAGCTGGAGAAGCCCAGCTCCGTGGGCAACGGTCTGAATGTGGACCCACAGCCTGGACTTACCTGCACACTTGGGCTGGGGGTGTCCAGGCTGCCCACCATGACCAAGCAGGCCTCTATCTGGCCTCTAGCCACTGGTCTCAGAAGGCCCCTTCTGATCAACATTTGCCCCCAGTTGTCTCTCCAATGGGGAATGTAAAGGTGGCATTCCCTGTCCTGTAAATACCATCCCAGGTGATTAAACAAAAGGAAATCAGGAGGGCTGTTGTTGGCCAGGATAAATCTAATAATTAGGAAACCCCTAGACCAGGAGTCAGCAAATTCTGCCTGCAGCCTGCTTTTGTAAATAAAGCTTTATCGGAACACAGCGATGTCCATTTGTCTGTGTCTTTCATGTCACAACTGCAGAGCCGAGTAGTGGCAACAGAGACTGTAGGGCCTGCAAAGCCAAAAATATTTACTATCTGGCCCTTTGCAGAAGAAGTTTGCTGATCCCTGGTCCAGCCGGAAAGCTTTCCAAGAGCAGGGGCTGTGGCTGAGGCTTGAATTAGACTGGAGCAGGGGAACAAGGTGCTTCAATAGGGCTGGGGCTCTCGAGAACGCAAGAAGGAAGGCTTGCACTTCCCCACAGGTAGGTCTTTGCCCAAACCAGGCCCCCTGGCTCCAATGCCTTCTGTCCCCCCGCCAACCCGCCCTTCCTCACCTTCCAGAAGCTCTCTTGCTCACCGCTGTGTTGTCAGGGTCTAGCACAGTGTCTGATGCTATAAAGATGACCTCATAAATGTTTAGCAAATGAATGCACGGATGATTCTCCAACTCACCCTTCGACCTTGGGTGAGTCTCACCCTCTCTGGGCCACAGTTTTCACATCTGTAGAATGACCATGGTCAAGGTCTGCTTTCCAGGTCCCGTGTCTGTGAATGTTCTGAGTGGGGAGGGACACGAGGGGCTCAGGGTTCAGGGCCTGATTCAGGAGCGAAGAGGGACAGGCAGCTTGGTGCGGCTCACGCTGGCTGCCAGGAGAGCCGCAGGAAGAGGAAAGAGGAAAGAGGAGGAGGAGGTACCAATGAGGACAGGAGTCAAGAAGGGCAGCAGGCAGGGCGGAGGGGAGAAGACAAAGGGGAAGGGTTCCGAGCAGGGAGGCAGATGGGAAGGAGTGGTCCCCGGGTGGGATCGCGGGGAGGCACCGGCCACAATCACAGACCCAGCAGTAGAGCGTGATGCCACAAGCAGAACTCCAGCTTTCGGAGGAGAATGAGCCTGGGGAGCTAATGAGCTCAGGAGGTGCAAAGGACGCCTTCGCGTTAATTCCTGCTCCCTGGGAGCAGCCGGGGAAGAGAGAGGGGGCCGGGCCTGGGCTGAGCAGCTGGGCCCCACTCGGGGGTCTCGGCCAGCTGGTCAGCCGCCGGCTGAGGCTTCACGCCAGGCCCGCGGACGCTCGCCCACCTCTCGCCCTGCTGCCTCTGGCCTTGGGCAGGGAAAGGAGGGGTCATCCTGTGGCTTGGTCCCCGGGGCCAGTGTTGTGACAGTCATGTGCTCCACCTGGATGGTGAATCAGTCCAGCGGCTTCACGAGCTTGGGCTTGGACACCCAAGCATGTCTCTGAGTTGTTTTTTCTTTTCTTTTTTTTTTTTTTACATAATTCTTAAATTTGAGTATAGTTGAGCATCTTCGAGCTTTAAAAAATATTCAGCCCTTCACCATTGTTGACAATTACGACACCCACCACAGTGATCATAGTAATGGTGGAAACAACAGCCTCCTGTTCTCAGGCATCTCCTAGAGTCTCAGAGCTGCCCGACTTTATTGACTGGATACTTCTTGACTTGATACTTCAGGGGGGCTGACCTGTGCATCGTAGGATGCTGAGCAGCACCCGTGGCCTCTTACCGGGTGCCAATGGCCCCCCCCAAATGATGACAACAAAATGTCTCCAGAGATTGCCAAATGTCCCCTGGGGTTGGGGGGCAGGGGGAGTGCCCCTGGTTCAGAACCACTGATAATATCCTATTTTACAGATGTGGAGGCTGAGGCTTAGGACCACTGTGTCCCTCAAGGAACTGGGTATTAAATGTCAGTCTTTGGCATCACTCACCCTCCCCCACCACCCAGCCTGTTACTAGGATTTGTTAGTTATTTATTTTTCAGATATGGAGTTCTAATCTTTTTCTTTCTTTTTTTTTAATATTTAATTTATTTCGGGCGCCTGGGTGGCTCAGTTGGTTAAGCGACTGCCTTCGGCTCAGGTCATGATCCTGGAGTCCCGGGATCGAGTCCCGCATCGGGCTCCCTGCTCGGCGGGGAGTCTGCTTCTCCCTCTGACCCTCCTCCCTCTCATGCTCTCTGTCTCTCATTCTCTCTCTCTCAAATAAATAAATAAAATCTTTAAAAAAAATATTTAATTTATTTCTTTGACAGAGAGAGACACAGCGAGAGAGGGAACACAAGCAGGGGGAGTGGGAGAGGGAGAAGCAGGCTTCCCGCCGAGCAGGGAGTCGACACGGGGCTTGATCCCAGGACCCTGGGACCATGAACTGAGCCGAAGGCAGACGCCCAACAAATGAGGCACCCAGGCGCCCCTCTTTCTCTATGCATATATTTACAAAATTGGGATCATAGCCAATGTGCCATTATGTAACCTGCTTTTCTCCATTAACAACCTAGCACATGTAAGGTTGGGTGAGAAAAGCAAGTTGCCAGTCAGTATATATAGCACGACACAATTTGTGTAAACACACATACATGCACCCAACACACACACACACACACACACACACACGTGGGTATATTTGTATCTGCAAAGAAACTGTCCAGAAAGATGTACAAAATAGCGATCAGCGACACCTAGAACATGAATTTTTAAATACCACCAGACGTTCCATTGCATGGATTGCTATCGCTAATCCTGCCATTTCCTCTGGTTGCAGGTTGAGGAGGTCTCCAGGCATCCCGACTACACAATGCCACCAGGAACATCTCAAGCTGGTCCTTCAGAACGGGAGCCTGGGGGGCAGATTCCTGGGGTTTCTCCTCGGCTCAGCCCCACAGAAAGCACCGAATAGCCTCAGCTCCATTAATCCTCTTAGCAATGCCTTGCAGATGGACCTTATCACAGTCCCCATTATGCAGTGAGGAACATGGGACACCAAGAAGCCCAGTGACTTGCTCAAGGTCCCATGGGGAGGTAGCAAGGGTCAGAAAAGCGTTGAAGGAATACTAGTTCTCAATGAAGACTTTCTCCCTGAAGTGAGTCAAGGGCCTGAAAGAAAAGAAGAGGTGATAACCCTCCGTGTGTTTGATTTTCCCAGTTACCGTGCACTGGAGTCACCTGGGGATCTGACAGAGAGCAGATCCTATAGAAGGTAGGGAGGCAGCAAGGAGGGAGGTGGCTTTGGCTCCAACAGGATGACACCAGGGATCCTTGTGATCCTCCTGTCCCTTGACTGTGGTGGTGATAAAATTGCATAGAAGTAACTGAGCGAAAACGAGAAATGAACAAGTAGAAAGTAAAACTGGTAAAATCCAGGGGTGCCTGGCTGGCTCAGTCAGTGGAGCGTGCGACTCTTGATCTTGCCTGGCTGCAGACTGACGTGGTCAGAGGATGAGGCCGGTCATTTTCTCTGGGCCGGCCATCAGGCTGTTGACGGCATGCTGTATCAGTGAATAATCACCCAGGCAATCCCCGAGGTAGGGACTGATATGAGCCCCATGTTACAGCGGCAAGAGAGAGGCCCAGAGAGGTGAAGTGACCCCCCCAAGCTTGCACAGACAGACAGTGGCTGAACGGGGATTTGAACCCGAGACACTCCAGATGAGATACCCGTTTCCCTTGCTGGAAACAATGCAATGTTGCGTGCAAATCCATCGCTGGAGGACTCTCCCACACCAGCTCTCCAGCAAGTGGAAGTGGGCTGCCCAGTCACTCCTCCCCCAGGCCTCTTGGCTGCCACCGTCCCCAGCCGGTGTCATTGGGAAATCTGATGCTTCCCATCCTCCATCTTCAGCCCGAATCCCACCATCATGACCCCTGTGGATATTGGCTCTTGGAGCGGGGGTGGGACCACCAGCACCGGGGGTCTTGTCTCTGTGGCCAGAGCAAAGTTAGAGCCGCAGTGAAGTCACTTCCATCCCCTCCCCCTTCTCCTCACTACGCCCCCCCACAGTGGTCCCCAAGCCCCCCTCAGCTTCAGCGCAATTTAGTGTCTCACCGAGCTGTCCCTATTTGACAAACAGGTGATTTTGCTAATGAGGAATAAATGAGATCCACAGGATGAGAGAGGGTGTGCGGCAGCTGGTGTGAGGGCAAGATGTGCCGAGTTTATTAAAATAATATGTGGCCACATGCTCAGTACTCAGGGTCCAGGCTGGAGGAGCACCTCGCTTTTTCTCTCCTCTACCTTCTGCTGCTCCCCAGCCACGGCTCCGTCCTTGTCCCCTCCCAGCTTTCTGGAAGGTGCCCATTCCCAATCGGGGTGCCAGTGCCCCTGTGGACCCTGGCCCGGGTGCCCACGCCTGCGGGAGGCAGGGGAGGGGGGCAGGAAGACGATGGGGCTGACGGATGCCCAGAACGGGCATTCGAGCCGGTGAGGGAGGGTGTGACTGCGTGTGGGGTCTGAGTGGGAGAGGCACATCTAATGGGAAGAGCGGCCGGAGTGGGCAGAAGAGCTGGCGTTTGATGAGGAGTGTGGGCAGGAGAGGGGAGGGCTAGCTGGGGGTGGGGGATCGGAGGCAGGGAGACAGACAGACAGACAGAGAAGTCAAGACACAGGAAAGCAGAGGGAGAGTCCCACACAGAGAGAAAGAAGAGGAGGCTCAGGGAGAGATGAGGATGCCCAGACTGGAACGGGGTGGGAGGGAGGGATGGAGGGAGAGGGGGAGGGAGGGGGAGATTTAGAATCTCAGAGGTGGATACACACACAACGCTGGAGACTAGAACCTGAAGGCCGGAGGGGAGGGGAAGGAGGAGGCAGGAATCTAGGAACAGAGCAGAGCAGAGCCTGGGGGAGGGGGAGGGGAGAAAACACGGGGGAGAGAGCAGGGAGGAGGGGAGGTGAGTGCACGGCCAAGGGGTGCAGGAGCTCAGAACTCTGGGTTCCCAGATGGCCTGCCACCTGGTGACCTGGGCTGGGCGTCCTCCCTCTCTGGGCCTCGATTTCCCCCACCTGCCCCACAATGAGGGGTTGAACTTGATGCCCGGTATAGCCCTTCCCCATGCTACTGCTGGATGAGAAGGGGAAAGAGAGGGGTGGGGAGAGGAGAGGAGGGGGTCACAGACAGGTGTGACGTTTCCTATTCTAAGGCTGGGACCAGAAATGAAAACGGGATGCCAACTTCCCACGCCATGGCCCTCTGAGGACAGGAACAGGACTGAGTGCAAGGTCTGGAACGAAGGCCCTGGAGCTGAGGCAAGAAGGCAGATTGAGGAGGAAGACGGGAGCCGGAAGCTGGGACAGGCCCAGGCACATCCCGTCTTTCCCGTCTCCTTCCACCTTGCTCCTGTTTTCCCTGGGCCTGCTCCACTCCCTCCGTGGGGCACACCTCCTCTGCCCTTTCTGCCCAGGCCTCCTGGATCCAGCACCAAGCACGCCTCCTTCTGGGGCTGTGCACCATCTCCTGTCCCTCCCTCCTCAGAACCTGGGGAGCAGTCGGAGGAACATAAGAGGTCGAGGCATCCTGGAAGCCTTCCCAGAGGAGGTGACGCCTTGGCTCCTACACTTCAGTCAGGTGCCACTTTTGGAGTTGGTGCTCTGTCTGCCTGTGACCGCATTCACTTAACATTGTTCTTCAAACCAGCTTAACTCACTGTACTTCAACTATTGCATTTAGGAAAAAACTGTGTTGCTGTGGAAAGTAGCGATACAGTGCCACTTGATGGGTTCCTTAACATGTTTTCTCGGAGGGATTGATTTTTCTGTGTGACTCATGGGCGTTAAATCATGTTGATCTGGGCACTAGCTATGATCGTCTGGGCACAGGACAGGAGGGACAGGAGCCCTGGGGGCCCCTGATGGGGGCCTGGGCCGAGGCGGGGAGGGGGGGCGGGGTGGAGAGAGGGAGGGAGGCAAGCAGATCTGAAAGAGCTGTGAATGCCAGGGGAGAAGGTTGAGCTCCTTGTGGGAGGCAATAGGGAGCCGCAGAAGGTTTGGAGGGGCACATCGAAGCATGTCCAGGGTGGTAGGGCCCGGGAGGCTCCGAGAGACCAGGATGCATGGGGTGGAGGTGGGGGTCTCGTGGGGGCCTGCCCTGCACACCTGTCAGTCCTCCGTATCCACTGTCACCGCTGTCACCATCCTCTCCCTTTCTGTCACTGTCTGTGCCCCTGTCCCTTTCAAGTGCCATTCTGTCTTTTTAAATCTCTGTCATTTTCCTTCTGGGTTCTAGTACATGCATGGCCCCTCCTCCACCAGGCAGGCTGCACCCCCAGGATCCCAGTTCTGCAGCTCCCTCCCCTCCCTGCCTCTCCAGTGTGCGCTTCTCTCTCTCCAGATTGCCCTTGACCAGCTTTGAGTCCAGGGCACAGCACACAGTAGGTCTTCAGGAATGGTTCAGGGAGGCATCATTGCCCTTTGCTGCTCCCATGTGGATTCAGCCCCCAAGAAATGCACCCTGCCTGATGTGGACGAGGGAGAGGCAAACACACCCCCGGCCCAGGCCTCCCGCCTCCCCCTTTCCTGACAGTTTTCCTGTCGAGGGCTGTCTTCCTTCCCATCCATCATTTCCTCTTTTTCCGTTCCCTCCTCCAGTCCCACACCCCCATCACTCTTGCTCAGGCTGAGCTGCGCCCTCCTCCTCCCAGTCCCTCCCCCACCCCCAGCTCCACTGGCCCCAAAGCAAACAGCCCTGCTCCCAGCACTCCTGGGTGAGCCCCCAGATGGGGAGGGAGGCATCAGAGACCTGAGATTGGTAATGATCGCAGGATATGCTTAGAGCTCAGTTAATAGAGCAGAAGCCACACAAACACCCGCCTCACCTGGTCCTCCTCTCCCTCACCTCACCTCCAGCCATGAGCCTCAGGTTGTGGGGAAGGAGGAGGAGGGCAGAATTTTCTCCTGAGATGTTCCCGAGCTTCCCATCACAAATGAGGACCCAATATTAGCCTTTAAGAATGATGCTCAAAGTTATACCACGGTACTGTATTGTAAGCATTTATCTGTGTTTGGATGTTTAAAAAGCAATTTCTAAACCTCTAACACAGAATGATCCAAACCACAACACGACAGAACAAAACAAAACAAAACACCCATGCACAGAGAACAGACTGGAAAGAAATAAACTTTAATATTAATAGTGACTGCCTTTGAGGGGTGGACCTCTGGGTGAAACATATATATTTTTTTCCTCCTTTTCTGTATTTTCCAAATGTTTCTTAATGAGCATCTTTAAATTAATTCATTGTTTTCAAATGGCTGTGTTTGTCCAGGCATCTGTGTATGCATTTAACATATCATACACTGATTTAATAGTGCTATTTGGAAAGTGCTTTATTTTCACATTTAAATTTTATTTATTTTTTGAGTAGGTAATACATTCGCAGGGTTTATAATTCAAACGGTACCAAAAAAGGTATACAGTGGGACTGCTACGTCTGTCCCCACCATCCCCGGCCACCTGGCTTCCCTCATGGAGAGACAAGGAATCCCCTGTTCTCATGTGTGCTTCTAGACACAGCATCATGTTAGAAACAGACCTACATTTTTAAGGAAAGAGATGATGGATTGATCTCTTTAGCATCAGTTTTCCTTCTTGCTCCAGGACCACTCAGTCCTGGACCAAAGGTTAGAATTTTCCCAGCCTGGGGCAGGTGGTCTCTCTGATTCTAGAACAGAATGCTCTCCTGGCAGAGAAAACAGAACTTTTCCTGGCAGCCCTCCTGACGTCTCCTGCTGGCCAAGACCTAAAGAACCCCTTTTCCTTTTCAAACACTATTACTCCTAATTACAAAAGCAATGCCTAGATGGAAACGTGATGGAAACATGTAATATAGAACATTCCCACTGTAATCCCATCCTCAGACATAACCAGTGGGAGTGCTTCTGGTTAACATTTCTGCAGCGTTTACTTTTTTAGGTGTCTATTTTTAAAAAATGGGGTAGGACTGAGCGGCATTGTGGCATTTTTCAATTTTTCACTTAATTTATCTTCACTTAATTTATCTGCCCATGCCAGTACAGAGAGATATTCCTCAATAAGAATATCCATTTTCTGGAGGTGTTTTGGGGTAAGGGTAAGGAAAACCCTTTGTGCTCTGATGTCCCTTGTTTTCAAGGGGGCCAGGACTGGTGAAGTCTAGGTGGGGGATGTCAGCCAAGCCAGGGGACCCAAGGTACCTGATGCTTGCCTGGAAGGAAGGAAATCCAGAGGTTCCTAGAGTGGGCAGAAATGATGAAGGGCTGCTTTGATCTAATCCGTGTCACCCGTGGTCCAGGCTTGTGCTGGCTCAGTACTAGCTGGAGAGGGCCTGAGAAGACCATGTGGCTCATGGTCTGAGCCTTCCCTGGGCTCTCAGGCTGCCAGAGCTGGGTGGGAACCAGGAGTTCCCAAGATGAATATAGCCTTGGAGCCAGGAGATCTGACCTGGTCACAGCTTAGTGTGACTCGTGATGCGTCCCACTCCCCATCTGCAGAATGTGAGGGTGGAGTGGAGTTAGCATTATATGAGTGCTTAAGAGATGCCAGATGCTGAGCCACTTTCTTTTCATTTGATGATCTCAACTTAACCCCCATAGCAACTCGGCATGGTAGGTGCTGCTCTTATCCCCATTGTACAGAAGTGGAACCAAGACTCAAAGAGAGGAGACAGTTTCCCTGAATTCACCCAAATGATAATTGCAGGAGCCAGGATCTGAACTCAGGGCTGTTGACTCCAGTGCCCAAGTTCCTGACCTCGCCTCTTTAAGGACCCGATGTCCTTAAGATTCCATGCCTTATGCTGACTTCTCCACAAGGACAACCGCATAGGATTGGGAATATGAGGGTGACTTCAATGGGCTTGGGTTTGGATTTCTCTATATGTGTGCTCCTTATATTTCTTTATATTCCTCTGACACCCTGAGGTCAATGAGAATGGGTTCAAATCTTATTCATTCTTGCATCTCTAGCATCCTGGCATTGCCCTATACACAGAAGCTCTCAAGAAATATTCGTTGAATTACTGTGAGTGGGAGTCATGCATCAGCAACTTTTTTTTTTTAAGTAGGCTCCACACCCAGCATGGAGCCCAATGTGGAGCTCAAACTCATGACCCTAAGATCAAGACTGAGCTGAGATCAAGAGTTGGACGCTCAACCAACTGAGCCACCCAGGCCCCAACAAGCAACTTTTGAACTCCTGTTATATGTTGGGCACTGTTCTAGATGTTAGGGATAAACAGATAAATAATAACAGTAACAATGATAGCATCCTTTGTCATGTGCTAGGTAGTGTGCTAAAAGTATGTATAAATGCGCATACAATGTCAACCTGTTTAGTATAAACTTCAAAACAACACTAATATGTTCTCAATTTTTATATGAGAGAAGAGCTCAGAGAAGTCAAGAACTTGCCTAAGGGCACAAAGCTTATAAATAGTGGCACTGGGCTTTGAGGATGGGTCTGTCAAGTTCCAAAGTGCTTTTTGTCACTAAACTATATTCTTCCTACCCGCCCCCCCAGTCTTTGGCCTCAAGGTGCTCACACCTTAGTGTGATAGGATAGGGCACTATCTTAGTAGATGGGATACATGCATAAATAGCTAGAATAAAAGGTCAGAGGGGGTAGGTAGCTTTGGAGAACTATAAGAATGAATGAATGATACAAGTTGTGTGAGCTTAGAAGATGGAGAGAGAGCCTATTTATAATTGGGAGACCAAGAGAGGTTTTATAAAAACACAGTGGCGCTTGCACTGAGCATTGGGAAATAGGTAGGATTTGTACCTCCAGAAAATGCAAGGAAAATCAAGATGAGGTAAAGGTTTAGAGGTGGGAAATTACAGAACAGATGCAAGGAACAGAGAAGGTGAGTTTTCTTGGAATGTAGGATATAAAAGGGGAGAGGAAAAGAAGCAATAATGATCTGCATATAGTGTTTTGTTAATTTAAATAGTTTGTCAATTGCTTCATTTGCATTTTTCAGGTAGAAAGTCATATTACATATATATATATATATAATGACAAATTTGTCTCTTCCTGTCCCAACATTATACTTCAATTTTTTTTTCTTGTCTTATTGTATTGGTTAACATCTGAAGTAGAAGGTTAATAGCAGTGATGATCCTGGAGAACTTTATCTCAGTCCTGAATTTAAATAGGAGTGTTTTTAATATTTCATCTATAAATAAGTATTACTTATTCATTAATAAGTATGTTGCTTGATGAGTTTTTATCAGAAGCAGAAGTTGATATCAGTGGTATGTGACACATTTATGACCGTCTTCCGATTCTCTTGGACTCACCCGCTTCCCAGACCTCAGCTATTTGCTCAGCCCCAGCCACCACAGCGGAAAACAGACTCCATGCGGGCTCATGAGAGTCAGCTGCCCAACGCTGATTGGCTACAAGCCCAGAGTTTCTCGTTTCTCCTGCCATTGATGGACTTAGGAGAAATACCATACTATAAGGTGTGGCTTCCTATAGTATGGAGCTGTCCGGGGGCTTTCATGATGCAACTAGAAATGCAGGAGAATGAATCCAGGAGGGAAACAATAGGAATCAGAAGCTGAGGAGGGTGTTGGGCTCATGAGTCCCGTCTTTCTTCCTCTGAGAGACTGCTCAGAGCCTTGTCGATTTGGAGGTTCCCTGGGGGTTGAGCAGCCACACTGGGCAATCATTTGCTGTAATTTCCCCAGAAGCAGTGAGCAGCATGGCAACATATCACCTTGCCAGTCCCATCCTCTCCTGCCTCAATCCCCCTTTCCCTCACTCTTATTGCCCTGGCTTTGCATCTTCTAGTGAATTTCTCTCCTGGAACCTGGGTGATGGTACTTTTCATATACCTTTTCAGCATTTCTCGAGATAACTATGTCTCTTTCCTGTAATCTGTTAGTGCAGTGAGTTACATTGCTACTTGGTCTGAAAACATGTTTGTATTCCTGGCGTAAACCCTACCTGGCGGTAGGCTGTTTTCTATAGGTGTGTGAGGCTGTATACTCCATGCGGTTGTATACCTTGAGCATACCTGGGTACACAGGTAACACGACCTCTTACAGCAGTGCCCTGTGAAGCCTCCTCTCTCAGCTTCCAGCCAGGCTTCTCCTCTGCAGATGAAGTCAGGCAGACAGGCAGGTGGGGATGATGGAGGTGGTGGCAGCAGGTCTGAGCGGAGCTAGGAGGGGAGAGAGTGCAGAGAGGGAGGTAATTAGGGACCAGGCAGTATCACAAATCTCCCAGCCGAGCTGACACCCAGGGAGAGTGATCACACACTTGGAGGCAGCCCAGACAAGTGTGAAAGCCCTTCACTCCATCCCTAGGAAGAAGGAGGAAGGGGAAGATGCGGACTGGGTAACCATATTACAGCCCCACCCCCAGCTCTCCCACCAAGACAGCCATGAGGTCATCGTCACACTCCCCCCTCCCTCAGCCCCGACCTGGGTCAGGGAGCTGTGATGCAGAGGTGTGGAGGGGCAGCGGAGGACCCTGCAAGACAAGAGAGAGGTCCTGGAAGGATGTGCCCCGGAGAAGGAAGGTGAGGAAAGCCTTCAGCGTGGCATCCAATCAAGCTAGGTGGATTTTAGCAAGCCCTCAGCAAACTCAGACTGCCCCTCATCAGAAGTGGCAAAGCATGCTTCCCATGCTTGAGAAATTAGTCCCCAGGGAAAGTGGAAATTAACATCGGTTGAAAGATGCCTGTGTAACAGGGATCAGACGTGTGTTATTTCTCAATAATCCTGCTGTTTGCTCGATGAGGAAATGGAGGCTCAGAGAGGCTGAGTCCTTGGCCCAAGTGTACCCAGCTACGAAGCGGCAGAGGAGGGACCTGCCTACTTGGAAAGTCCTAGCTTCCATCACACCATCTGCCTGTTCTCCTGAAAATGAAGTAGGAGCTCTCTCAATAAGGGATAAGTTCTTGGAATTATAAGGGTTTCAGAGGCAGGGAAATGGGCAAGTTGCCCTTTGAGTCCAAAAAGAGGAATAGGACCTCTGCTCCCACCCCTCAAAAACCCACTGGGCTAGCTTTGGCTCTCGGGAATGCTTGAAGGAGAAATCTTCTTGGGTCAGTGACTTTGGGTTCATGGAAATTACAGAACTGGGGATTCTTCCTCTTTCTCTGGTTATGGGCCAAGGGAGCAGCCTTCACTGGCCACAGCACACGGCCCTGTGGGTGAAGCAGGTGTGTGCTGTCATTCCCTCCTTAAGCCTGCTTCCTCCCTGGAGTGGACAGCGGGGGGAGGTGAGGTCAACGCATGGAAGGTCCCCAAAGTCAGGCTAAGAATTTACACCGAGGACCTGTAAAGGGACTCCTTCCCTTCAACCTCTCTTTGACCTCCTCTCCCATCCCTTTTCCCCCGGATCACACTGTTCCCAGAACATTCCAGAATGTCTCCTGACTTGGTGTCTCTGTTCCTGCTGTTCCCTCTGCCTGGAACACTACTAGTTTTAGATCTTTGCTTGACGGTTCTCTCCTCAACAACGAGTTCTCAGTTCAAATATCATCCCCTCAGAGAGGACTTCTCTGACCAAAGTAGCCTTCTATTACTTTGTCTCTTTTCTCCCACAACACTTATGCTAAACTCTGTAAACAAGTTAACAAATAAATAAGAACGATAATTTTTGTCTCTGCCTCCTACTTTCCCTGCCATCATGTGGCAGATTTCACAAAAGCTACAGTCTTGCTTGTCTTGATCATTGCCAAAGACATACCTTGCCTGACACATATTATGTATGCAACAAAAATATCTATTGAATAAGTGACTAATTGAATTAATGAATGGATAAGTGCATGAGCTCTGGAGCCAGGTAGAATCTGGAGTCAAATCCCAGCTCTGCTACTTATTAGCTATGTGATCTTGGGCAGGTTACTCAGTTTCCCCATTTGTAAAATGGGGGTGACAGTAGTACCTTTTTCGTGAGGCTATGTGTGTTCCATGAGACAATGTAGGCAAGCCCCCCCCATCCATTCCAGTTATCATCCACTAACTATCTTACAAAGGAGGAAAGTGGGGCCCAGAAAAGGGTGGCTGTTCCTGGGTCGCAAAGAGCCCCATTGGGATTGCAGCTCGCACATCCCGACTCCTGGCATTCCTTTCCTGAGAAGTTGGAACTCGATTCGGTAGGATCTGGCAGATGGAGGGATGGGTCCCTAGAGAAACTCACACCTGTGCTCCAGGAAGCACGGACAGGGATGCTCAGAGCAATTCTGTAAGAAGAAAAACAGGAAACAATCTAAAGACTCTGCTGTTGCAAATCTGAATGAATTAGGGCTCCACACAGACCTGGAGGGTCTCACAAACCTGGCCTTGAATGAGAAGGGCAAGTTACAGAAGGAAATATACAGTGATCAGTGGTTCCCATGGGGGGAGCGATTCTGCCTCTCCTTAACCCCCAAGGCCATTGCACAATGTCTGGAGACATTCTTGGCTGTCACAACTTGGGGGGTGCTAATGGCATTTAGTGGGGAGAGGCCAGAGATGCTACTCCACATCCTCCCCTGCACAGAACAGCCCTCACTCAAAGAGTTATCCAGCCCCAAATGTCAATAGTGCCCCAAAGCTGAGAAACCCTGCAGCAGTTAATGCCATTTCTATGAAGCTCAAGGATACGTTAACTAAACTGTATGTTGTTTGGGGATATATACATTTTTAGCAAAAGTATAAGGAAATGCATTCCACTAGACTGTGTTTCCCATGAGGAAAAGATTTTTGGGGAAGGGGTTTCCACAGTGTCAGATGCTCCATAATTATGTGTCCCATGAATGAACAATGACCAATTAGCACTCATTTTAGGATAGGGATATTGCAGGGTGGGAGGGGGATTTTGTTTCCCCTAAGTCTTAAATATTTCATAATTAAAAAGTCCCCCAGGAGGGCACAAAGGAACAGTGTGTCCTGCCCGTTTTCAAGGACAAACCCACCCCAGATCTGGGTTCTCACACTACCGAGCTTTATGACGCGGGCACATGGCTTGTTTGGGGTCTAAGTTTCCTGATCTGTAAGCAGAGGTCCTACGTCCTGGATTTACCACGCAGGGATACAGCACAGCTCCGAGGAGATGCCAGCTGGGAAAACACTTGGAAAGATCTGGGAAAGAGGTCTCTCTTGCACACCCCCCCTCCCACCAGCTGTAAAGGTGCATGGGAATTTGTGTGTGGTCTATGAGCATGTATGTGTCTGCGCGAGCATCTGATGAAGGTGTGTGCTGTTGTGTGTGTGAATGTACGTGCATGCATCTTTGTATAGGTGAAACTTTGTATAGGTCTACACTCACATTGTGTGTGGTTCTGGGCATGGAAATAAAATGAGTGGATAAGATGGATGCACACACATTTATGCATAACTCCTCATTCAGATACATGTGTGTGTACGTGCATGTGTGCTAGTGTATACGTATTTGCGATTGTGTGCATATAAGTGTCTATATTCTTCTACAGGTATGTCCCAGTCTTCTTCCCTCTCTCCCTTTCTTCCACCTCCCTCCACCTCCCCCCCTTCTTCTTCTTCCTCTTTCTCCTTGTGCTCAGGTGTGTAGGCCTAAGAATGGGCCTCCGGCAGGGCCTCCCTGCTTCCCTGTCTTTGGGTACCCCCAGCAGGTGGGCGGCAGCTCTGGGCAGACTCTTAGCAGGTGAAATATCCAGCACCAGCCCCTACTGAGCCCCAGTGAGAAAGGAATTCCCTGGAGGCTCTTCCCTAATCCTCCAACTGATCCCTCCCCCACTTACCTCTCCACATCTCCCAGAACAAAGGACCCTTTTAGCGTTCTGTACTCATGGGTGGTCACATTCCTCACAGCTTGACTCAGAATGGGGCGGCAGCGAAGTTTGTGGGGAGAGCAGTTGGGCAACCTCTATTGGCCTCGGTTTCCTCCTCCGAGAAATGGGGGAAGACCTTACAGAAAAGTCAGCAGGCAAAACTATATTGCCAATGTGGTTACGCGTTATCAACCTCCTCACGTGGCCATATCAGGATGTGCTTGCTGAGAACCTGCTGTGTGCCAGGCTCTCTACTAGGGAATGAAAACATGCATGGTGGCAGTGGAAGTGGGAAGGAACCACGGAGAAACAGGTCACTAGAATCCTGGATGGAACGTGTTACCAGGAGGCAGGTGGAGGATTAAAAACCTTTCCACAGCTCCATCTTACCTGCCTGATTAAAGTTGACGTTCCTTAGCATGTCATTCAAGGCCCCTTATGATGGGGGGGGCACAATGGAGGAGGCTTCCTGCAGGCGCAGGTGTATGAGAGAGAATTGGACACTGAAGAACAGGTGAAGTTTTGGTAAGTGGAGATGTCAGGGAGGGGCTTTTTGGAAGAGAGATCATGGCTTAAGAAAGAGTGTGGCTGCTGGACCTTGTAGTCTGGCTGGTCTGTGAATGATGGGGTTGGTGTGGTGATAGATTCCATGTATTGATATCAGGGCACTGTGGGGGAGGGTCCCCATTGACAAAGTCCCTCCACTCCTGTTACTTCACCTTTTCTTTAACCCACGGAGGCTAATGTTATTATGCCCATCTGGCATAAGAAGAGATAGAAGAAACAGGAAAAGGTGGTGACTCCTCCCAGGTACACAGAGGGCACAGTCCCTGCTCCCCTATAAGGGGAAACACTTGGTAATACCTTGAGACCCCACTGCTGGAAGGTATCTCTGGGGATGGCAGATTCCTGCTTTGTTTATAAGTGCTTATGTTTTGACTTTATCATCAAATAAATGTTACCACTAGGAACATACTTATGTTCCTGGCACCCCATTTATCTGGTTACCCATCCATCCACCCTCTATCCATCTACCTATCCACCATTACTATACATCCACTCATCTATCCATTCACCCTTTCACCCACCTACCCACCCATCCATCTACCCACCCACCCACCCACCCACACATACCATCACCCATTCATCTCCTTACCTACCATCCACCCATTCGTTTACTCATCAGTCCACCCACCCATACATCTGCCTATCCATCTTCCATCTACCCATCCATCCATACACTTATCTGTCAATGCCGTCCTATCCATTCACCTGCTCGCCCATTTACCAACCATCCACTTGTCTACCATATGCTCATCAATGCATACTCCCATCCATCCAAATGCCCACTCATCCTCTTATCTACCCAGTTACCCACTTACCCATTATCTGTCCTCACTTACTCACTCACCCAGGTATATATCTATTTATCCATCAATACACAGATCTACCCACATAACCCTCATCTTTCCATCCATCTGCCTGCAAATTTGGCCACCTCAACACTCACCTACTCATGCCTTTATCCATCCATTCACCTGTATTAACCACTCCTTTATTCACCCATTACCATCCATCTACCTATCCATTCACCTACCCATTTATCCATTCATCTACACATCTGTCCAATTACCAATCAACCCTATACTATCCACCCATCTATGTGACCAGCCAATCACACATCCATCCGAATACTCAACTGACGACCTTGGCACTAATTCACTCATCCACCCACCTATCCACTCACTCACCCACCCATCAGTCCTGGGTTCCAACTCTGTGATAATCCAAGTGGGTCTAATGAAGCCATTGCTGTGGGGCTTGCAGGGTTCATGCTGGGATATTCTAACAACCCAACCCGCGGGCAGAGACCCCGCGGGGATGGGAGGGGGAGATGATGGGGAGGGCAGTGACTGAAAAGCAATCTTCTGGATGGGAGTATGCATGTAAAGATCACCCACTTCCTCTTTCTTCCAGGCCCAGCGGTAAGAATTTTGGGAACTGAAGGAACTGGGAGACAGAGAGACAGAAACCTGGGGGAGGGGTGGAGAAGAGAGAGACTTAGTGAGCAAACTAGAGAGGGGGAGAGAAAGAGAGAAATTTATAGAGAAACTGGACGTGGAACAGAGGTGACACGGAGAGACAGAAGGCAGGGGAGAGAAACGGAAGAGAGCCGCATGGAAGAGCACATTTTACTTTTGGGGGTGATAGGGCGGCGGAAGGCAGGGGAGAGCAGAGGCAGAGGGTCCCGGCTGTCAGCCCCCACCCCCGGCCCCTCGCTTGGCACCGGGCTCCCCGGAAGTCTTCGCGGCCCGGGAAGCCACCCCCGCGGGGAGGGCGCAGCGCGCGGGGCGCACGGGGACCGCGGCGGCGTGGGCTCCGCCGGCCGCGCCATCAATTAGGCGGTCGCCGGGCCTGGCGAGCGGCGGCGTCTGTGAAAATTACCTTTTAATTTCTTAATTACATTGTCCTCACCTGCAGCTCAACCCGCCTCCGAGAGGCGCGCGCAGAGCGGCTTCCCGGATCCGCTCTCCCGGTGCCATAAATTAGGACGGCGCCCGCGCGCTCGCCCGAGCGCGCTCTGGGGTGTCCGCGCCCCCGCGCCCCGCCCGCCGGCTGGTGTTACCTCCCTCAGCACCTTCGAGGAGCTTCTGCAGTGGCTTTCCCCCTGCCCCGCCTCATCAACCCCACCGTGAGACCCAAGACCGGTCCCAGGGCCCCGGGGTGGGGGGGTGGGGTGGGGTGGGGGCTCCGACAGACACACCTGAATCCAGAACCAGGCCTTTGCAGGGGCGATGGCTGTGTGACCCTGGGCGAGTGCCTGCACCGCCCAGAACCTCAGTTTCCCCATCTGTCACATAGAAACGAAGCGAGCGCCCGTTTGTCTGGATGGTGAGGTTTACTGAAGATGAGGCGTGAAGCGCTCAGTCCTGAAGTGTTCTCAGAATATTGGCTATTGCTCATTGGTTCCTTGAACCAGTGTTTTTTGAGAACCTCCTCTGGGTGCGGCGCTCCCGAAGGCCCTGCGGATAGAGAGGTGAACAAAACTGGCTGCTTTTCCGGAGCGAGCCATAGTTGCGATTGATGATGGTGGTGGTGGTGATTCTCCTATGTGCAAAGGGGTCCAGGATCTGTGAGACCCTTTGTGGGTGCTGCAGATGGGGGCATGGAGAGGAGGTGATGTTGGGGAGGCGGATGGGGGTTCAGGGTAGAGGAACTGTCAGATCAGAGGGCAGCTGATCCACAACACAGGTGACATATGACATCGCAGGTCATATCCTGGGGGGTGTGACAGGTAGGAGCACCGACTGGCCTAAACCCACCCTGTCACTGGGGGAGCTTGGGTCTCCCCTTTCACACCTTCCCTTCCCACACACAGCTCAGTGGTTCTCAAAGTGTGGTGCTCCCTTGGACCAGGAGCATCAGAGAATCAGCGTCATTCCCGAGCTTGTTAGAAATGCAAATTCTCGGGGCACCTGGGTGGCTCAGTCGTTAAGCGTCTGCCTTCGGCTCAGGTCATGATCCCGGGGTCCTGGGATGGAGCCCCGCATCGGGCTCCCTGCTTGGCGGGAAGCCTGCTTCTCCCTCTCCCACTCCCCCTGCTTGTGTTCCCTCTCTCGCTGTGTCTCTGTCAAATAAATAAATAAAATCTTAAAAAAAAAAAAAAAGAAATGCAAATTCTCGGGGCGCCTGGGTGGCTCAGTAGGTTAAGTGGCTGCCTTCAGCTCAGGTCATGATCCTGGGGTCCTGGGATCGAGCCCCACGTCCGGCTCCCTGCTCAGCCAAGAGCCTGCTTCTCCCTCTCCCTCTGCCTGCCACTCTGCCTACTTATGCTCTCTCTCTGTCAAATAAATAAATAAAATCTTAAAAAAAAAAAAAGAAATGCAAATTCTTCGGGCCTAACCTGAGACTTACTAAATCGAATCTCTGGGGTCAAGGCCAGGGACTCTGTCTTCACAAGCTCCCCAAGAGATCTCATGCCCAGTGAAGTTTGAGAAGTATTGTCATAACCAAAGCAAGGGTTCCTTTGTCACTGCCTATGAGGCCCCCTTTTATGAGAATCTGAATTGCGCCCAGGCTGAGACCGCAGCGTGTCATACATACTTGCAGGGTCTCAGGCCTGCTGATGCCTGGGTTTGAATCTGTGTCATAGCCTGGGCTCACATTGGAATTGCCAGGGGGGAGCTTGAGAAAGTTCCAATGCCCGGGTCCCATGGAGGAGTGATTCAATCTAAGTTTCTTGGCAACCTTTTCAAAGCTGTCAGGTGCTTCTGATGTTCAGGGAGGACCGACAGCATCGGCCAGTGTGGAAGAGGACCAGAATGGGAAGTCAGTGGTCTTGTTTCCAAGGGCAATCCTGCTGCTAACTCACCATTTGGGCCCAAATGTTTGATCTTCCTGATGGCCATATTCTTTCAGTTTATCCTCTGTCCGAAGCATTGCAGGGGTGGGGGGCGGGGAGCATGTAGAAAAGGTGGATTCTACATGGGGCCCTAGTCCTGGGTTGAGACGGGGCCTGAGAATATGCATTTTTTTAAAAAAAGCCAGCACGTAAACCTCACTACAAAACCTCAAGCTTTGAGCAATCCTGATAAGACAGATCAGGTAAGTTTACCTGCTCGAATCCTATATCCCAACCCTGCTTGTCTTCTTTCCATCACTTCTCCTCACCTAATTTAGAGCTATCCTCATCTTTTGAGTGTGTTTATTTAAACTCCTTTAAATTCATGTTCCATGATAAATAATTTTTAAATAGTAGTTGAGGGAGATAAGTTTTGGAGGGGCAGATTGAGGGAGAAGGTCCTCCTCTCCCATCCACTATATATTTTTACTCCTACCAAAATTCTCAAAAATGTTCTTACTAACCTTCTGTTTCAAGAAAGGGAGACACATTCAAGACAAGAATTACTGTCCTGCCTTAAAAAACTGGAAAACCAGACAAAATATGGAGAAACAGCAGTTTCCGATGTTGGACAACAGGCAGCCCCGGTCTCTGCTCCCCAAGAGAAAAAAAGCAAATGAGATAAGCCCTATGACAGTTGTCAGGCCAAGGGGAGGACAAATCCAAAGAATCTGGTGGTTTCTTCAGCTGAAGTCAAGGTAGGGAGTGGAGTTCGGGGAGTCCAAGATGGCTGGAATTTGTGGGACAGAGTTCTTGAGGGGACAGATCTTCATGGGGAGAAAATTCCAGAAAGCTGCAGAGGCCTGCCCTCATGTCTTTAGGTTTGTGCATGTGAGAGAGGCCAAGGAGAAAACCCTCACAGGAGCAGGTAGAACAATTCCTGGGCCTCACTGAGGGCCGGGAATGGTTCTCTTACCGCTAGCCAGAGTGGAAGGACCTCATAATAGACAGGGCTTGAGGTAGGCTCCTTGGAAAGAGTACTGTCTTAAAAGTGCTGATAAATTATCTCTAGATTAAAGGCTGCTCTAGAATTGCCCTCAGGAAGCTCAAAAGTAAGATTTGAAAAGGCGCCTTTGACTCCCAGTGACTTAGCTGTATGCCAGAACAAAAGTCAGTGCTATTTATTTTATTTTTTTGCATTTAAAAAAAATTTAAATTCAATTAATTAACATATAGTGTATTATTAGTTTCAGAGGTAGAGGTCAGTGATTCATCAGTCTTATTAACACCCAGTGCTCATTACATCACGTGCCCTCCTTAATGTCCATCACCCACTTACCCCATCCCCCCAACCCCCTCCCCTCCAGCAACGTTCAGTTTGTTTCCTATGCTTAAGAGTCTCTTATGGTTTGTCTTCCTCTCTGATTTCGTCTTATTTTTTCCTCTCTTCCCCTATGATCCTTTGTTTTGTTTCTTAAATTCCACATATGAGTGAGATCATGAATGGATCAAGAGGATGTACACAATGGAATACTATTCAGCCATCAAAAAAATGAAATCTTACCATTTGCAATGACGTGGATGGAACTAGAGGGTATTATGCTAAGCGAAATAAGTCAATCAGAGAAAGACAATTATCATAAGTCAACACTTTTTAAAAGAACACAGTAAAGCTGAGCCACCAACAAGGAAAAGTCACGGCATGCAGCCTCCAGTCAAGATGGTAAAGAAAGGAAATATTCAGAAAGTGGACAAGGATTTACGCACAAGGACGGACGTCAAAGAATTGTTTATTGTGGTGAAAAATTATATGCAAACAAAATGTCCAATTGCAGGATGAAGTAAATGATGGTATATCCATAGGATGGATTGCTGTGTACATTATTAAAATAACTTAATGACATGGAAAAATACCCATGATAAAATGCTCACTGAAAGATGAAGGGTGGGATGTGGGTGATGCCTCGGTTGAATCCTGGCTTTGCCCACACACCAGCTATATGGTGCCTGGGAAGTCTTAGCCTCTGTAAGCCTCGATTTTCTCATCTGTACAGTGGAGATACCAGTAACACTGTATAGGATGTTGCCAGGATTAGATAAAACAACACAAGGAAAATTCTCAGCCTCTGGCATCTGACAAACACATGATAAATACTAGTGAAGATTATTTGCTGTTCCAAAAGTCTATACACAGTGGGACAGTTAGGTTTAAAATTCTATATAAAAGACAAGATAGATATACACGAACATATTTGTATTGGTCATTTCTGGCTTATGGGAATGCAGTTCATATTAATATTCTTCCTTATACTTTATTTTCCAGTGGTTCTATAATACGGATGCACCGCTTGTAGAATCAGAAGTAAAACAATAGACATTGCAAAGATTTTCTTTTCCATTCCTGAAATTCAACAAACACATATAGAGGATCATTGTGGAAACGGAGTGTTGTAGTAGGCGGATGGGGTGGAGATGGGAGAAATACGAAGACGGGGCCAAAATATGATTCTCCTTTCAAAGCGTTTACAATTTCCTTGGGGAGATGCAACTGTAGAACACAGAAATAAAGAATTTTGACACTGGATGGAAAGGACAAGAGATTAGATTCACAGAGACCTGGATGGTGGGGAGAAGGCCACAGGAGGACAGGTGGGGGTGGTCCTCGGGCGGTGGGGCGGGTGCCCAGAGACTGAGTCCTCAGGCATGGCTGGCAGTGAAAGGCACTCCTGGCCCAGGGTCCGGAAGGAGCAAAGAAGCCAAGAGAGGAGTGTGTCTTTAGAGATTCGCTGACTGTTGGGGATGTGCGCGATGGAGCATGGTGGGAAAGGAAGACTGGACAGGTAGAAGAAACACTGAGTCTCAGTTCGTGGTTTGGAGCAGTTACTACGTGCAGGGCTCTGTTCTAAATGTTTTAACAAATGTGGAGTCATGAAATCCCGAGGTAGGCACTATTTTAAGCCCCATTTTATACGGAGGAAACCAAGGCACAGAAATGTTAAAAGGCTTGGGTAAAGTCCCCACGGCTGGTAGGTGGTGGGGCTAGGACTCGAACCCAGGCCGTCTGGCTCCAGAGCCCACCATCCCTGCCACAACACGACACTGTGAATATCTGGCTGGAAAATTTGGATATTTTCTCTCTGCAATCGGAAGCCAGGGATGCTTTCATAAAAGAACTGGAGAGTGACCAGCCAAAACATAATCCTGTCTCCATGTGAGAGTAATTGCTTTTTCCTTCCTTCCTACCTCAAAAGATATTGAGGAGGAAACCAAAGGTGATCTATTGGCCAGGGGACAGGAGATTGGATTTAACCCATCAACTCTGACCCTCCGGGAGAAGCAAAACATTTCCATTTTGAGCTGTAGATTTCTTGTCTTAATAAAGATGGAGCTGGGGAGTGGGGAGTAGCGGGGAGAAGGGAGTGTTTCCAGTTGGGGATAGAAAAAAACCAAAACAAAAGCCTGAAATTTTATCTCAGTCTCAAGTGGAGATCAGCCATGCCAAAATATCTGTATTATTGATAACAATAACGATGGCGATTATTATATTTTATTTTTCAATCGTGGTAATTATTGTACATTAAATCATTAGCATTCATTATTCCTACAATGTGTAATTAGGACAATGGTGGATAGATTGCTCTTGACTGTAATGAAGTTTTTATAATTGTAATTTATTGGCATCAAATTACCTTTCTTAAAATGAATCTGAACATCACACTCTTAATTCTGGGGAGGGGGTGGCAATTATTTTTAATTAATGTTTCTTGTTTGTGCTACACAGGGGGGAGCTGTCCGACCAATCCAATTCCCTGTGTCTGTGAGGAAGTTAACCAAGAATATCAAAGGCATTCTTGGATCAGTCATCTATCACGAAACACTCTCCTCCTCCCAGTCTCCCACTCCGCTTCCATCATCCCCCTCCTCCCAAACAGTGGCCACAGGGGAAAAAACACCAACCATTTACCAACATGATTAGCTGAGGAGACAAGGGACAATGACGTAGATTATTTAAGCCAATTTGTTGCTAAGTGTGAGAAGAATATTTTTTCTCCTTCAAAAATGGCTGCATAGCCAGCCTCTGTCTTGGAGGACATGGAGGTTGGGGGCTTTTGGTTTTGTTGTTCTGCAAATTGTATCCTGAGGTTTAATGTAGGGCGGGGAGTCCTTCCCCTAAGTCCCCCTCATCCGATAATTGGTGAAGGTGGCCTTTGCAAAAATATGAATCTATGTCTCGTTTCTAGAAAGGCGGAGCGAGAAGTCTCAGGGCATTTACTGTTGTAATATAAAATCGCCTGTATTTGACTGGTTTTGACCTACAAAAATGGTGATTTAATGACTCAAATCAATCTATCCACTGCAATGGTAATCAATGAAATGACTCCTCCCCAAAGATGATGATTAGGAGGGAGAGAAAGACCATCAGGTTTTAGGTGATTGGATGAGCAAGATGGGTGTATGGAAGGGAGGGCGTGAGGGAAGGAGGGGGACTACACAGAGAGGAAGTGGTCTGGAGAAACGGATGTGCCTTGGCTCACCATCCGTCAGGTACCAAGCATGCACCAGGCCCTTTCTGTGCCAGGGTAAAGTCACCTGCCCAAGGTTGTGGGCGGTTCCACCCTGGTCTCTCCAACTACCAAACACCTGCACTTCCTCATCAGTCATTCACACCTTAGAGCTGCCACAAGACCAGCCTGATCTTTGGCCTCCTAAACTTGACCTTGGTTTCCTAGTAAAGGAGTGTTAGCTTGGTGAAGCTGGAAGGGAAGTATTTTGGGGTCCTGAAGTCCTAAATCCTACACCTCTAGAATCAGACATAGGAGGCAGACGTCTACTTTGTTTATACTCGGAGACTTCTTCATGCTGGTCTGAATGGGGAGACTTTTGCCTTGTTTTAGGAGGGATCTGGTGCCACTTCTAAGCTGAGGCTCCAGAGAACACACAGAGCCTCTGATGCCCTCAGTTGCCTAGGGAACCCCATTAAGGGGGATGGAATTCAGAGCAGACACTTCCGTGGTTGGTGGAGGCTGGGACAGGGCCTGGTTCTAGGACCAGGACTTGAGGACTTGAGGAATCCCAGCAAGTCACTAAAACCAGTACTCTGATTCTGAATTACCTAGTTGGCAGAATTCATGGATGTAGTTGCTACTTTCTAAGGGATGCCAGGGGCCCTCTGGCCCCACTCAGGTCTGGTTTTGAGGATCTGGGAGGGACTTTTGGTTCTCCAGTATCAGGGAGACCCCGACAGGCCAGGGCAAGGGGACCTTCTAAGGTGAGCTACACTCAATCCCAGGGTTTCTAGGGATCTCCTGGGGTCATCTTGTCCGTTCCCCTGCCTCCCCAGGTGGCATTCCTCTTTCTCATCTCTCGGAACAAGAACCCTGATCCTTTTCCAGTGTCTGGGATTTATTCTAGCTCTGTCACTGACTGGCTGGGAACTTTTGTCAAAGGGATGAATAATAATCGGGTTCTGAAGATGAAAAAAATCTCACAGAACATGGCACAGGAAACACTCAATAAGAGACAATTACTGCTATTGTTCTGGAACAAGAATTAATAGTCCTTAGTAATAATAATGATAATAGCAACTGCCTTTTATTGAGCACTTGCTATGTGCCCAGCTCTGTCTTGCATGCTATAAATGCATCGTCTCACTCCACACTCTCAACAGCCCAGTGACCGGAGCTGAGACGGAGAAAGGTTCTAGAATTGGCTAAGGGCACATAGCCGGCAAGTGGCAGAGCTGGGGTTTGCAGCCCCGTGGCCTGATAGCAGAGCCCACACTTAACCGTGAAGTCACGTGGCTTCTTACAGCTCAGCTAGGAGCTCTCAACACCTGGGGCTATTATTATTAACAGGCACCAGCATGATTTCTCTCTACACTATCATTGTTTTAAGATTTATTTCTTTGAGAGAGAGAGCATGCGCAGGTGGGTGAGGGAGGCGCAGAGGGAGAGGGACAAGGAGTGAGGAGCCACTGCCCAGGCTAGATTCCAGGACCCTGAGATCATGACCTGAGCTGAAATCAAGAGCCTGACGCTTAACTGACTGAAACACCCAGGCGCCCTGATCCTATTATTAATTAGTTCTCTGCCTTCTCCAATCCCTTTCTTTTTTTTTTTAAAGATTTTATTTTTTTATTTATTCATGAGAGATAGAGAGAGAGAGAGGCAGAGGCAGAGGGAGAAGCAGGCTCCCTGCGGAGCAGGGAGCCCGATGCGGGACTCGATCCCAGGACCCTGGGATCATGACCTGAGCCAAAGGCAGACGCTTAACCGACTGAGCCACCCAGGCGTCCCCTCCAATCCCTTTCAAGAAAACAGTTTGATCGGAGGAGAGATGGCCTAAGGAGGACGGTGCCAGGAAGAAAGAAAAGGGCCCCTAGGGGATAGCACAAGGCACCAGTGCTGGGCACCCCGGGAGCGTGTAAAGATGGGTCCTGAGCTTTGGGGAGCTCCCAGGCTAGTGGTGGTGTGTGTGGGGGGGGAGGGGGCTGGACAGGTGCACAAATCACCACAGCACCAGGTATAAAGCGCCAGATGTAAGATACCAAATGCCATGGGAAATCCAGGAAGAGAGCTGTTTTCAGTTAGGTAGTAACTTTCTGGAGGACTTCATGGAGGAGGGAGGTTCTGAGCCAGGCAGGCAGAACATGCAGGACCGGGGGAGTGTGCCAAAGAAGAGAGGCTGGGAACCCAGCAGACTGGATGGGGCTGCCTTCCTTCCTCCTGTTCCAGATTCCTCCCTTCTTCTCTCTTTCTGGTTTTCCCCCTCTCCCTCCCTCTCCCCTTCACTCTCCCCTCCCTCCCTCCCTCCCTCCCTCCGCCTTTCCCCTTCCCTTCTCTTCTCAATACTCTTCTTCTTTCTCTTCCTTCTTCCCTGCTTCCTCCTCTCTTCTCCTCTCTGTTCTTATTCTTCTCTTCCTCCTCCTTCCTTCTCTTCTCCTTCTGCTTCTTTCTCCCTTCCTTCTCCCCTAGATTATCTCATAATTGACCGACTCACTGTATCAGGGAATCAGCCAGAGACTCAGAGCATGAATCTGGAAGACTCCCTCTGGCTCTTTTGTGTCAGACTCCACACTTGGAGTTGAAATAGAAGCTGGCTAGAAAGGGGGGGGGGCGTATTCTGTTGTAGGGGAAGCAGTGCCTTTGTCAAGGAGGACAAGCACGTAATATCCACCCCCCAGGAAAGGGCAGTGTGAGCCATGAGTCTTGCCAAACAGATTTTGGAGCAGACCCAGCCCTGTCCTCTATGACCTGTGTGACCTTCCGCACGTAGCTAGCTGTGAGTCTGTTTCTGCAAATTTTCCTCTGTAAAAGGAGAGGAAACTGGGGTTCCCTTTCTCACAGGCTGCTGTGAGAGTTAAGTGAAATAATCTATGTAATGTATTTGGCATCACTCCTGGCACATAGTAGATGCTAAAGAAAGTTCACTTCCATCTCCTTTAATTAATGAGTATATTTAAAATGGGGTCTGTGGGAGCTTTGGGGAGCTCCCAGGCTAGTGGTGGTGTGTGTGTGGGGGGAGGGGGCTGGACAGGTGCACATTCACCTACGGGAGCAAGCGTGATGGGGATGTGCGGGCAGAAGGGAAGGAAGGCGGGAGAGCCGACCTCATTCGTGAAGGGGTGAAGGTGGGCACTGTCAATCTAATTTTGCAGCAAAAGCTGCAATTTGCCCGCCCTTTTAATTATTATTTTTTATCATGGATACAAATTAAAAATAAACTGTGTGTCTCAATCACAGCGGGGATTAAAATTGTTCCCTAATTGTTATCTTTGAATCAATCTAGCTTCCATTAGCTCTGCTTCCTGAGGTATAATTGAGGTAGGTGTGTGTGTATGTGTGTGTGTGTGTGTGTGTCTCCTTGGTTTGTGGGGAAGGCACCTACCTCCATTTCATGCCCCGAATTGTCTCTTCCAAATTCCTGTTTCGTTTTTCCCTCCTCTTTGCTAAAGATCTTGCAGGGCAGTAGAGTTGAGGGGTCCCGAACATTGATCCCTGTCCGCATCCAACTATTCCTAAAATAGGTATTTCAAAGCCCAGCATCCTGTGTGTTGCACGGAGGTGTGTGTTTTGATTAGCCGGGGGGTGGGTGGGGCGGGAGTAGTGACCTGAAGTCCGTATGTGGGGAATGGCTAAACTCAAGTTGTTCCTGAATATGGGGATTACTAGTTGTGAACTCACAAGGGCGGCAGGGGGCGGGGGGACCCTTGTCTGGCTTGCTCACTGCTTTAGCCTCAGAACCCAGACCGGTGCCTGGCACCTGGTCAGTTCTCATTAAATATTAATTGATTTAACTCAAGCCCATCCCTAGGAGAATATACGCAGAGCGCACAGTACCTAGACACACAGTGCATTGACAGCATATGCAGATGCTGGTAATGCTCAATAAAACACAGCTCCTGATATTTTCATCACAGATATCTAAGCTCCGATGGGCCATCCTGAGACTATTTTTCCTCCTTGAATTATATTTTAACATTCACAGTTCCTGATTTGTCACGTCTTCGCTATATGTACTTGGCATTTTACGTATATTATTACTAATACTCAGGCACTCTTAATCTGCCCGTTTTACAGATAAGTACCCAGAGGCTCAGGGAGGTGAGATCACTTGCCCCAGATCACACAGCTGCTAAGTGACGGGGCTGGGATTTGAACTCAGGTCTGCCTGACTCCTAATGCTCATGGTCTGTCTTGTCACTCTTCTTCCTTGCCTTGGGATCCACCTTATTTATTTATTTTTCCCAAGTAAGTGAAGTGAGGGTTTTGGCCCCATTTTTCAGGTGAAGACAATGAGACCCAGAGAGAAGTCTTATGACTTGCCTGGAGGTGACGGGATGTCCCATGTCACATGCATGGGGACCTCATGCTAATTTGAAAATGAATGAGGACTTTGAATCTAATAAATCAAGGGCAGAGAGACCAGAGTGGTGGCATGGTGCAATCAGTGAGATGCTTTGCCAAGACTATGCAACTAGAAAGGGGTTAAGCACCAAGTTTGGGGGACAATGGAGCATTTGTTCATTCATGCTTTGTACAAATATTTTGTGAGCACCTACGGTTCATCAAGCCTGCAGGAAGTTCCGGGATGTGGCCGGGAACAAAAAAAACAGACTCTGCCTTTGGAAGTGTATGATCTAGCGGGGGAGATGTTAATAAGATATTCACACAGGTATAGAACTATTGACTGTGATAAACATAGGAGGGAAACCTAGAGAGATTGGAAACGAGGGGTGGGGTGTGTGTGTGCATGTATGTGCATGTTCTGGAAGGTAATGTTTCAGCTGTGATGAGTAGGAGGGGTCATCTGGGTGACTAGCCTTGTAGGCAGAGGGCACAGAAAAGCTGGTGTGATGGGGATGGAAGAGCAAGGGACAGGTGTGTGGCTGAGTCTGGAAAGGTCAGCAGGGGCCAGATCCACAGGACCTTGGGTCCAGGATGTGGTGGCAGCAGGGAGCCAATGAAAACCTGCAGGTCAGGGGATGGCTTGATGGGTTTTATGTGTAAAAGGTTGACCTGGCTGCTTCTCGGAAAAGAGAATGGTGGTGGGTGGGCAGAGGGCAGGTGGGGAGAGCAGAGAGGAAGCTACTGCAACAGTCCAGGTGATTAGTGACGTGGCTTGGTCTGGGGGTGCAGTGGGGGTGCAGTGGAGGCGGGGAGAAGGTGTCAGAGGTAAACCCATTGGACGTGGGGTTGAGGGAAAGGATTAAGGTTTGACTATGATTTGAAGAGGATAACTGCACACACACGTGTACTCAGACTTTTAAAGAATCTTGTAGACACTATTTTGAGTGAAAAAAAGCCAGACTCAAATGAGTACGTACTCTGTGAGTTCACTTATGTGAAGAATAGACCAAACAACTAGACGGTAACACAGAAGTCAGAATAGTGGCCGTATCAACTGGGGTGCCCCTGGGCATGGGGCTATTGACAGAGAAGAAATGCGAGCAGGGGGGCACCTGGGTGGCTCAGTCAGTTAAGTGTCTGACTTCGGCTCAGGTCATGATCTCAGAGTTCTGGGATTGAGCCTTGCGTCAAGCCCCTTGATTCGAGCCCCTTGTCAGGCTCTGCACTCAGCGGGGAGTCTGCTTCTCCCTCTCCCTCTGCCCCTCCCCCACTCTTGCGCACACATCCTCTCTCTTAAATAAATAAATAAAATCTTAAAAAAAAAAGAAATGCAAGGAGTCTTGTGGGAACTGGAAGGTTTTACATCTTGATTGGGTGGTGGTTATGTGGGTGTGTATGTTGATTAGAATTCACTGCGCTAGACACAACGTGAGTGTGCTTAACTGAGTGTGAGCTCTATAATAAATATAAAATAGTGACAAATGAGTGAACGTGTAGAAAATATAAATAAATGAGATTGACTATTTCTAATAGGGAAGCAGAAATGAAATGGTAAAAAAGTAAAAAAGAGCACTTAAAGAAAATGCAGAAATACAGAATCATTAGAAATACAGACAAATACAAGAAATAAAAGCTGTTTGAGGATTAAGAAACCTGATAAGAGAACACCCAGTCCAGTTCTTCTGGTGTTTTGACATCCAGAGACTCTGTTTTGAATTGACGATGAGGGACCCGTTCTCAGCAGGGGTGCTAAAACAGACCTATTGGCCATCGAGGGGAGGCTCATCTAGAACATTGTCTGGAGCACCGGTGAACTGGGGTCAGCTTTCAGGGACATCATTTCAATTCTGGAAGTTTCTGTCTATGCACCATCAGAAGTTTGGGTGTTTGTGGTGGTCATTAGGGCTGTTTCCAAACGTGCGGTTCTCTGATTTCTGGGTACATGGCAGGAATGTGCTCCTCTGGCCATTTGAAGGAGGGTGTGGCCACGTGACTTGTTTTGGCCAATGTCACACTCATCACCCTTCTCCTGATTCCTGGTTAAAAAAAAAAAAAAGATCACAGCATCACATGTAGGCTGAGTCTTTATGAACGTTTGCCTTTGCAATCAGGGAATGGTGGGTCCGGAAGGTGACTCCATCAAGCTGGGATCTCAAGTTAATACAAGGGTCAAAGCCTCCTTGCTAACCCACTGTGAGATGTGAGCTGTTGGGATTGTTTGTTACTCTGGCCTAACCCAGCCCACGCTGACACATACAACAGCTCTCCCAGTACAATGCACTTGGCTGCCAAGTGGAGGTTTGGGGTGTGGATTGCTTTGTTACCATTTAGGAATCTACCCCAAGGAAAGAATCTGAAATGCAGACAATACCGTCTATAGAAAGATTTTCATTTTATTATTCATGATTTTAAAACACCAGAAATGATCTAAATAGTTTTCAGTGGAGGTCTGGTTAGCATGGAATGCTTTTTTTTTTTTTTTTAAACTTCTATTTATTTAAGTAATCTCTACACCCAACATGGGGCTTGAACTCACCACCCAGAGATCAAGAGTCGTGTGCTCTTCTGACAGGACCAGCCAGGCACCCCTGGTTAGGATGGATGCTTTACAGCCACTGAATGTGAAAGAGTAAAAGATACAGAACTTTACATATGAATAAGGACTTGTAAAAATCTATATACACACACAGGCAAAATACAGGCTTGCAACGCAATAAATAGTGACTAATGATTCACTCTAGAGAATGGGATTGGAAATATTTTTTTGTGCTTTTCTGTACTTAGAATCAATAAAATATATCACTACAAATTCAAAAATATTGTTTAAGAAGAGATGAAATAAGACAAAGTAAGTTTTACATAAAGACTTTTTTTTTATGTGAAGTGAAGAAAGCAGGGTCCAAGATTGTATAAGAATAAGGTAAAACTTGGATATGTCTGCAGGGGAAAAAAAAAGACTGGAAGGAAATATACTAAAAGGTTAATACCTGGCTTCTCTGGGTAGTGTGATTTAGAAAGCTTTCTAGGAATTTCCTCCCCTCCCCCACTCCCCCGGATTTTCCCATTTTCTATAATGACCATGAATTGGTTTTGTAATAAGAAACGTATTACTTTAAGAACCAGTGCCAATTCTGATATCTTGATACATCGTGAAATGCCTCTTATACTCCCTCCCTATCTCCCTCCCTCCCTCCCTCCTGTCTCTCCCTCCCTCCCTCCTGTCTGTCTCTCCCTCTTTCTCTCCCTCTCTCCCTTCCTCCCTCCCTCCCTCTCTCTCTTCTCTCCCCTCATCTATTTTATTACCATATAAACTTGCCTTTGTCATAATTGAGCGGGTCTAAATGGAATCCTGATTTTTAGTGGCACTGTCTTGACTTGGTTCTGAAAAAAAAAATGGTGCCATCCTCCCTGAAATAGATCGTTAATGCGAACCACATTGTTTTCACTCAAAAAGACAGAATTCATAACAACACAGACACACAAACCCGGTTTAACACTGAGCACAGTCACCGACGCAGCAGTAATAACGCATATGCACATTGTAGGAATTGGCCAGAGCCAAGCGCTCTTTCTTTGGAACATTTCTTTCAAAGATGCCAATTTTTCTCAAAGACGCGCCCATATGGGTGGCCTTCCTAGGCCAGGAGAGTTAGTGGAAGACAGTGGGCATCTCCTTGGGTGCCTTTGCTGGCCCAGCGAGGGAGGGTCCTTCAGGCACTGGGAAGGTGACCAGCTTTCTCTCTCCCCTCACTTGGCAAATCCCTGGGCTTCCTTGGGTCACAGAACCTTCCACACACTTATTCCAGCTTGTGGCCGCGTCTTTCTCGTGTGCTCATTTGTCCAATACCTGCCCCTCTCACCAGACGGTGACCTCCAGCAGGATGTGGATTTTTGTCTGGTGTGCTCGCTGCTGTGTCCCCAGAGCCTAGGACAGTGCCTGGCACACGGTGGATACCTAATGTTTGTTGAATGAGTAAACAAATACATGAAAGATACTCCTGTGATCTGGACTAGTCCGCCCCCTCCCCCATGGTGGAAAGAGGACCCCAGAGTTCCAGTGCCTCTTCCTTTGCTTAATTGGTCTCTGTGACCCAGAGCTGCATTATGACTTTCATCCATTAAAAAAAAAAATTAAAATTACATTTTCTGATTGTGTTGGTATAAAGACAAATATAATCCGGGCTGGATTTTTAACTCCACACACATTATTATTACATTCATTTTTCCTTTTGATCTTAAGAGAAATTAACATGAAAAATTTTTGTGGCCCCCAAGAACTGTTTATGCCGTATGCTGACCTCGTCCCTGGTCATTCATTCATTCTCCCATGTATCCATTTATTCCTTCATTCAGCAAGAACCCCCAGAGCAGCTTCTCACGCCAAGACCTGAACCAGGCCCTGGGGTCCCATGGTGGGCAGAAGCAGCCACTGTCCCTACCTTCACATGGCTGATACTCTAGTGGGGGAGACAGATGTTGATCAAATGCACCAAGAAATAAATGTGTATTTACCCAGTTACAAGGTCTTGTGAGAGCCCAAAACAAGAAAATGTGAGGTGTTCTGGAAAGAAGGTGGCTCAGTTAGGGCTAGCTCCCCCCAGTCTGAGCTGCAAGTTAGCTCTGCCAAGAGGGTAGGAAGCATTCCAGGCAGAGGTTCTGTAAGAGCAAAGGTCCTGGGGCAGGATCTCTGAGCAACTATTGCGAGACCAGTGGTTCTGGGGAGGAGGGCTGAGGGCAGGAACCTCAACTAGGAAGCCTCAACTGTCCCTCAGGACTCTTGCCTCCTCACCCCTGGTTCTCGTTTTCCCACCCACCCCATCCCAGTCCCACGAGGGTTGCAGCCTAGGCCTCTGGCTCTGGGCACAGAGCAGGAATCAGGGAGGGCTGGTTTGATTAGATCACTGTCAGCCAGGGACAGGAGGTTAATTGCTACTCTTTTAGTGAGTCTGGCTTGGCCCAGTGGCTGTGCTCATGTCTGTGTGCGCCTGCGTGCATGCGTGCATGCATGTGTGTGTGTGTGTGTGCATACGGGTGTAGGGGAGTCTGGCCTCAGGCTGCGGGGGAGGCTGCAGGGGCAGGGGTGGGTTGCCCAAGATTTCTCTGCAAGTTCTGAGCCTTGTCTTGTCTGGTGTGCAGCAAAGAGGAGTACTTAACAAGCATTAAGGGACACAAATAATTCCCCTTTTCTCCTCTCCGCCTATTCTTCCCTCTCTCTCTTCTTGTAAATCCCGCTCCTTGCATGTGAATAGCCGAATGGCTTCATCTGGGACCTTTAATCAGATCCCTGGTAGGCACTAGGAGGGCAAAGTGCCGGAGGGATTACCTTTTATTTTAGGGTTTTTCTCCCCTGGTTTTGCCATCCCCCCCTCCCCTCCCCCCCGGCCGTGTTTTCCTCCTTGGCATTTGTTCTCGGCAGAAGTAAGTAAGGAAGGCTTAAGGGGCGGGGGAGGGGGGCTTACAAACTTAAGGGGATCGGGCCCTATTCAGCGGGGCTTGTCCACAGTCTTTCTGCTTTTGTTCCGGGGCCATTCTTCAGCTGATTTCTTCACTCCAGTAAAAGCACTTTAATTCCCTTTTAGATACGGAGAATCCGTCCTCTTCCCCTCGCTAACCCCCCCCACCCCACACACCCCATTTCACTTTCTCAGACCTTTCATGTTGCGTCCTCGGCCGCCCCAACAAAGACCTAACATCCTCGCCAACTATTTCTTTCACCATCAAGTGAGGCTGCAGAGACCCTGGGGGAGGGGGAGGGGGTGGGGAGAGGCGGGGGAAGGAGGAGGGGGAGACTGGGCTCCTCCGGGACTAGACACCACCACACACACACCCCCACCCCGCCGCCCCGACCCCCAAGCCGGGCCTGGCGGGGGGAGCCCTGGCTTCCGATGGCACCCTGGGCCCCCCCTGTGGCGGCGTCTCGGATGGCAGGGACAGGCGTGGGTGCCCGCACGTGTGTTGGGGCACGAGAGTGTGTGCGAGCGCGTGTCTGTGTGAGCGTGACAGGGTCAATGGAGACATCTGAGGCCTGGCATGGGCTTGGTCAGCGTTTCTGAAAGCAGCCCGAGGCTTCCCGGAGAGACTCCACTCAGGGGGAGGACACCAAGCGTCCCGCCTCCCTTGGAAACCCCGAAAATCCCTGAGACCTCTCCGGGTCTCATCCGTCCTATCTCATCCCAGCCCATCCCCGCAGAGCAGCCCAGCAGAGGCAGAGCCTGGGCCCTTGCTGGAGCTTTTCAGCTTCCCCGAAAATGTGGGGAGACCTGGAAGAAAATGGGAGGCTGCAAGATAAAGAAAGGAAACTCCCAATTCAAAATGAACGGAAGCAGAATTTTAAGTGTGCTCAGTGTATTTAGGTCACCTGTGTTAATTGCTCAATTGGACATTCATAAGAAATTTCATTGCATATGAAAAAGGTTTGCGGGGGCAGGCTTTCTTTTTCTTTCCGTGCATGACCTGTCCCCCCGCAACCGTGCTTCCCTCCTCCCCCATAATATAGTGAACACCCGAGGACCACCCCAAGTCTGGAACCTTGCTGGTAACTCTCACGGACTGACGCTCCCTTCCTGATTCCGATCCCCTCCCTCCCAAAAGACTAACCATCTGCTTAAATTCTGTCTTTCTCTTTCAAGAATAGTGGGGATCACATAGTTACATTTTTCAACAACATCCCCTTTAATTTTCGTTCAGATTTTTTCTCATTGTGCAAGGCATTCCCAAGCTTGCCTGATGATGGCCAGGCAATCCTAGCCAGCTATCAGTTCGGTGAGTTCCTTATAACCAAATTGTAAAAGGAAAATGTGAAAAGTCCTCTCAAAAATTGTCACAGCAAAACCAGTTCTATGTTGTGCTTTCAGTTTTTTGTTTTTTTGTTTTTAATAACGTGGGAAGGGCTTCAAGGTAAGCATGTCGAGGTGCCCGCTATTATCTGAAAACGGCTCTGCCTCGCCTCCCACTGTCATCATGGCATTGAGTTGTGCCGTCAGTAACCAGCCTTGCTTTCCCCATCTACGCAATGGGAACAACAGGGAGCTTGGCTTTTCACTGAGGAATAAAAAACCGGGGACCTGAATGAGAAGCAATCTCACTGCCTCCCCCCTAGAAAGCGAAAGTGAGCTTTCCTATCTTCTTTCTGAGAGGTGAGAAAGATGAGTCCCTCTTCAAAATGTCGAACATAGCGACACAGGGCCATTTAAGAGAAAGTGGGCCGGGCGTAATAGCCCAATTGGGAGTCTGAGCAGCAGAAGGGCCGGCTCCCTCTCCATGCCAGAGGATGGGCAATTATCGCCAGGCATTTTTCGGGCAAAATAGGAGGCAGAGAAATAGCAAGTAGGAGCCCAATTATGGGGAGTCATTCTCAGGACAGAAACACACCGCCTCATTCTAGCACGGCTAACTGCACCCAGTGAGACACAGGGCAGTTAGATGCGGTTAGGAGAAGACATTCAGCAGGGGTAATGTCTGGCCTTTCTTCGCCCAAAGGCTGGGCTGGGGGAGGAGGAGGATGGACGGATGGCTGGGGAGCCAGTATGGATCGCTTTTTCCTCCTGGTTGGTATGGGACCTGAGCAAGGCATGTCATACTCTGCCTGCACCCCGCCCCCCCAAGAAAGCAAGGAATATTTGCCCTTCCTGCTTCCAGACACACACACAGCAAAAACCATGTGTCTCTAGGCACCGTGAGGGGTTTAGGCAACGCTGTGCTGGTAAATGCCTAAAGACCGGCTCTCAAGGAAGGAAGGAAGGGAGAAAAGAAAAGAAAAAGAAAGAAAAAAATTTCTCTCTGATTTCTAGACCTTGTCAATTTCCATGGTGTAAAGACTCCCACCTGACATGGGCCAGCACAGAGGTGGGAGGAGATACCCAGTAACACACATTGCCCCTATTTCCACCACACAGATACAATCTATGTAAATAACCTCAAGAGCATAGACGAAAGTAAAATGTAGCAAAGTAATCAGGAAGCTGTGAGTTTTGAGTCTGTGTTACCTTTGTTTTTAACCTGAGTTATGTAATCGTAAGTTAACTGAAGGGACTTTTTAACAGAGGCTGTGTTGAGCACCTGGCTTGCCAAATTCCCGGGAGTTTGGAGGACCAGCTGGAGCACCTTACTGCCCAGAGAACACGCTCCGTTTGCTCAGAGCCCTCCTCCCACTCATGGGTGGTTGTCTGTGCTACTCGATGTCAGTCAGCAAATCTTATCAGTTTGTGATAAAAGGAAATCAATGGATGGTTTCCCAGTCCTCTCCCTGAAAAAAAAAAAAACCTCCCAGGCAACACTGGGGGACTGTTTTCAGTTTAGGAAAGTGACATTGTCTTCATTCCCTTGTCTGGAGCTCTGTGTTTTTCTTAGACCACAAGACTGTGGTCGCATCAAAGTCTATGGACTCATTCACCAGCAAACCCCAATGCCATTTTGTGCCAGCCCCTTGGGAGAGGGAGAAGTTACAGGCTCAATTGCAGGCATTCCTCCCTCCGCGGGCAAAGCAGAGGACCCCCCCACCCCGCCCCAGTTCAGGCGCAGTTGTGGTGATTCACACTCACTGGGTCCCTGCATTTTTCTACTGATGGGGTCTCTCTGGAAAACTTTATTTTGGGGGGCACTGGGTTTCTCTCTTGAACCTCCCCTCTTCTAACAAGATTTCTGCCCTGTAATCCCTGGGTTGTTGCTAAATTAGCTGATAAAGTTCACTATAAAAACTTGATTGTAGAGTTAGGGTTTGCTGCTGATCATACCCACACACATTAGAAAGCCGAGTCATACAGAGTGTTGGTGAGGATGTGGGGGACCCAAGTGCATACGGCATCTGGCATGACTCAGTCAAGTTCAATATGCAAATGCTCCATGACCCAGGAATTCCATTCCTGGGCATAGAGGCCAGGTAAACCCCACAAACTGTCCATAATGGGACACTCATGAGGATGGTCATCACAGGTTGTCTATGATGGGGGGAGTTGAAGCACCCAGGTCAGTGTGGGAAACACTAAATGCACCCAAGCCACATCCCCTCTGCCCCTCTCCAATTGTCTGCCCCCCACGACTTGCCAAATTTAGTTACGATTCTCTCTTGGCAGGTGTGCTTACTGGCTGGCCTGTAAGTCCTTGAGGGCAGGGCTGGCCATGGTCACTGCCTAGCACAGGCCTGGTACACCGTAGGTGCTCCATAAATGTTCGCTGAGTCAGTGAAGGGTTGAAGGAGAAAGTTTTCCTTCTCCTGTTGTTAAGGGGATTAAACGAGAGAATGCAAGCAAAATGCTTCACACAGGTGCTCAACGAATGTGATTTTTTTTTTTATTAGTATGTATGATGGCCTTGTTCCTCCTGCAGGCTCACAAATAACCAGGCTTTCTGGAAAAGTCTCAATCGTGCAAACAGGAAATGGGAGGGGATACGGTGGGAAGAAAACTTCAGCCAGAGCCCAATTGTTGAGCCCAGGAACATACACAAGAAGGTCAGTTAGGCCTGGGATGATCCAAGTGGTGCCTCACACTGACAGATGGGGAAACAGGCTCAGAGAGCCGGTCTGGTACCTGGATGTCCTTGGGTCACTCCCTGTCATCGCCTGGATGTCCCATGACCTCCTTTTTCTCCAGGATCAGAGACTGATTGAGAAGTCTGCCCTGTGAGATTTTCCCCTAACTTCCCTTTTCCTTTTCCAGAGCTGGGGAGAGCCTGGCGAAGCCCCCAGATAGACTTGAGCATCTGTTGGTGGGGCTGTCTCCCCAGGAAGAACTGGGTCTAGAGTCCTCTGGAAACTTGCTATCTCTGTGTGAGGGTGGGGCTGGGGACAGACCCGCTGAGGGGACCGGCTGTCTCCTGCAGATGGCCCTGGTTTCTCTGAGGTCACCTCTGGGGTGGAGAATTAAGCTCTGGGCAGGGCCCTGGAGCATAACAGTGATGAAGGATGCAAAGCCAGCCACAGTTTGTCACTCACACCCAGGTCTGGCACAGCTGCTCAGGGCTGGTCCCTGGGGAGGGAGGCTGGGCATGAAGCCGGTCCCCTAAGCTGGGGCCAGAAGGGGATGGGAGGGTAGGAGGGGGATTCGAGAAGTTGGTTCTCCTTCCTATCTGTGCCTTCCTTCTGTTCCTTGAATACCCCAACCTTGCTCTCCCTTGCTGGGGTTCCCAGTGCCTGGAATGCTGTTCTCACATCAAGCATGTCTCTGCTCAAATGTCACCTCCTCAGCCTCCTCAGAGGGGCCTTTTCTCATCAATCTGAGGGAGACCCCAACCCCAGCCACTCCCTAGCACATTGCCCTTTAAATTTCCGTCGTAGCTCTCAGGACTGTCTGCGAAGCGCCCACTTATTTGCTGTGTGACCTTGAGCAAGTTCCTTAACCTCTCTGTGCCCAGTGTTTCTCATTTGTAAAATGGTGCTCATAGTACCCACCTTAAAAAGTTGTAGTGGTGATTAAATGGGATATTATTTTTAAAGTGCTTGGAACACGTCCCAGCACAGAGTAAGCGCTATGGAAGTATTAGCGGTGATTGTGATCATTATGACTGTGATAATTACTATCGTCATGTGTGATCACTGATCACACCCCCTCTCACCCCCCTCCCAACTAGAATGTCACCTTCATCAGGGTAGGTGCCTTGTCTGTCTTGCATTCTCATGCCTGACACAGCGCTTGGCACATAGTAGGTGCTCAAGTAATGTTTTGTTGGAGGAATGTTTGAATGAAAGGAAATGGGTCAGAGGCTTAATCTTTAAGCAGGCAACGGGAATGAAAAATGGTGGAGCCGGGCACATGCCTGGGGGTCGGCATGGTGAAGGCATACAGTGGGAACAATTCTAGGCACCTGCGACCCTGGGCTGGGCCCTTCTTTCAGGTGAGGGGGCTGGAGGAGGAGGAACCCCAGGAACGTGGGTGGTTCTGATGTAGACTCAGTAGGAGTTCCCGTGGGACTGTGGTATTCTCTTCTGTTCAAGGGGTGTTTCATGTCTTGGGCACAGAGAGCCCCATGGTCCCTGAAAAGCCAAATTGTGGGCTCCTGAAAGCCCCCTCTCCTGGTTGGGACTCCATTTGTAGCCCCCTGGCACCCTGACTGTAGTCAACACCCCAGGGCACAGCAAAAACATGGGGCCTGAGGAGGAGAAGTCTCTGGGCAGCCCTGTGTCACCGGGGGTGATGGTAATGACCCTTCTGCTCAAACTGACAGCAGCCACAATTATACTCAGCAAGACATCACCAATTTAAAGATCAATACTATTTACTGAGCACTTACTCTGTGCCTGGCCCTGTTCTCAGTGCTTAAGAATATGAGCTCAGTTACTTCTCACAAAAACGTGCAAGGTGTGTTCGAGAACAGAAATGTGGCAATGTCAAAGTTCTTGAATTTGATCGTTATGCGGTGGTGAGGCTGTGGTCCTCGTTCTTGGAAACTCCACGCTGACGTACTAAGGGGTGAAATGGCAGGTGGTTCAACAAAGAAAAGAAAGGTAGATGATGGATGGATGGATGGATAGATGGATGGATGGATGGATGGGTGGATGGTTGGATGGGTGGATGGAAGGATGCAGAGAAAGCAAATATGTTAAAATACTAACATTTGGGGAATATAAAGAGTATATAAGTGTCCATGAATTTATTTATTTATTTTAAAAAAAGATTTTATTTATTTTTGAGAGACAGAGAGCATGAGAGGGAGGAGGGTCAGAGGGAGAAGCAGACTCCCTGCCGAGCAGGGAGCCCGATGCGGGACTCGATCCCGGGACTCCAGGATCATGACCTGAGCCAAAGGCAGGCGCTTAACCAACTGAGCCACCCAGGCGCCCAGTGTCCATGAATTTATTATACTTGCAGTTTTTCAATAGGTTTGAAACCTTTTAAGAAATAACCCCCCCCAAATTAGGGTGGCATCTTATTGTCCCCATTTTACAGATGGGGAAACTGAGGCACAGAGAAACTAGAACTCATAGTACACACTCTAGAAATATTAGCTGTTTGATGATTTATATGATGATGTGGAGGCTCAGCGACATCATGAAACCTGTTCATCGTCACCCAGCATGAAAATAAAGTTTAGCTTTGAAGGACCCCATCTCACCCTCTGATGCTATGCAGACCTTGGGCTGGTTTGGATGGGGCAGGGGTGAAAGGTGAACTCTCCCTGGCAGGTCCTCGAGTTAGGCACTGGTGTCCTCCTAGCTCCAGGGTGAGCCTTTGTGGAGACCCCTTTACTCCCTCCTTCCCTGCCCCTGCAGGAGCCTCCCTGGAGCCCCCTTTAGTCCCTCCTCCCCCCATTCTCTTTACACCAGCATCCCGGTCCCAGGGGCCTGGCAGGCTGGGGATATTTGCCAGCAAATACAAGATGTGTGTTAAACGCTTTGCTGGCGGCTTCTCCCCACCCGGCAATGTTTACTCAGCAAACACCACTAATTCCCCCATTTCTCTGCCTGGGCTGGGGCCCCCAGAGTAAAGTTTGTTCTTCAGCAGCCCCACTGACAGTTCTGCATCCTTCCCCATGGAGGCCCTTCTCCCAGCACCGAATAAATCCCAGAAGATCTGCGGGCAGATCTCGTTTGCCGGGGTGTGTGTCTCTGGCAACATCTCCGACCAGAAGCTCACCGGCTCCTGGACCCAGGGTGTGGGGGAGGGGCGTCTGATGAGCTCTCCTCTCTTAGGGTCTCTGTTCCACCCATCCTCCAAGATGCAGGAAGGCAGCTTGTTCCAGCTGTCATTCATTCATTCATTCATTCATTCAGGTATTGTTCGAGTGCCCACTGTGTGCCAGGCAGGGCTGGGTGCTGGGGACGCAGCCATGCCTGCGACTAACCTGACCAGCAGAGATTCTTGCCCCTTGGAGCTGATCTAATGAAGGGGTTAGCAAATAAATCAACAAAAAGAAAAGAAAGCAGGGTTTTATAGGGTTGTCGCCAACGTCGCCCTTGAAGAGAGGCTGTCTGAGCTTGGGCTTGAAGAAGGTGGAGGGACCCAAGTCAGTACGGCTGGTTTTTCCCCCTGCCGCAGGCTCAGTATGGCTCAGCATGGCACGGACACAGATCTGGTCTTTATTTAAAATGTTACTGTGTTCTGCCATAGATTTTTAAAAAATGGAAATAAGAGTCCTATAACCTGAAACTCACCATTTTAACCATTCTAAAATGTACAATTCAGTGGGTTTGGGGTCACTCAAAGTGTTGTGCAACCATCACCACTTATTCCAGAACATTTTCATCGCCCCCAAAAGAAACCCCATACCCACCAAGCCACCGTTCCCGTCCCCCCTTCCCTCCCCCAGCAGCTATGAATTTGCTTTCTGTCTCTGTGGACCTGCCTGTTCTAGATGCACACAAATTCAACGTGTGGTCCTTCTGGGTCTGGCTTCTTTCACTCAGCAAAATGTTTTCTAGGTTCATCCACGCGGCGGCACTGGTCAGCGCTGCGTTCCTTCTTACGGCTGAGTCGCCGTCCATGGTATGGATACGCCACGTTCTGTTTACCCACCATCCGTTGACGGACATGTGGATCATCATGGATTTTTGTATTAATTTTGATTTCTTCAAAATTTTATTTATCTTGGGCCCTGAGGTTTTTGGCAGCTGCCCCTTAAATTTGCACCTGAAGCACCCACCTTCTCTCAGATCTAGTGAAGGAGGGTTTCAGAGAGAAGGAAGAGGGTGCGAGGGCCCTGAGCTGGGAATGAGCTGAAAGTAGGACGTCGGTGGGAAGGGGGCTCCTGGCAGAGGGAACAGTGAGGCCGAAGACCCTGAGGAAGGAATATGCTGGGCGTGTTTGGGGGGCTGTAGGGGGTTCAGATTACCTGCAGGGCAGGGAGCTGGCAGGGGTGGAGGGATGGTGGGGGGTGGGAGGCGGCTGCGTCCCATAGGACCCTGTGGGCCAGGGAGAGGAGTGTGGGTTTTGTTCTGAGCTTCATGGAAGCCATTGATTGGTTTTGAGTTAGCAAATTTATACAATCTGGTTTCAGTTTTAAAAGCTGCTGGGTGTTGGGGTTGGAAGCAAAGCAGGAAGCAGGGGGTCCTCAGAGAGGGCTCTCTCTGGTGTCCAGGGGAGACACAGGGAGGCGTGAACCACAGTGGTGGCAGCAATGGACACAGAGAGAATTGTCATCGGATGTTCTCCTGATGTAGAGATGACCCATTCACGTATTCATATGGCAAAGAATTATTGAGTGCCGACAGGCAGCGCTAGATGCCGGGACTAGAGTGGGCGACAAAGCCAGACAAGGTCCCAGCCTTCACGGAGCTCAGAGACCTGAAACAAGAAATTACAGACGTGATCAGGTGTGGAGGAAAAGACGCAGGCCTTAGGACAGCTGCTGACCTGTGGCTCTTTGCAGAACTGGAATCTGGCCCTCAGAGGAAGGCCTGCCACCTAAGTGGAAGATGTGCCCAAAATGATCCTGCTCTCCGAGGATGCCCTCAATAGAGAAGTCGTCCCCACCGCCCTGCAAGGTGGCAGGGCCCTTGGCGCAGTGTGTGGCCTTCCAGGTGACTGCTTTGAAGGGAAACACCCCCTTTGCGGGGGTTGAGTTCTCGGTTGTGTTAAAAAAGAACCAGGACTCCAAGTTGGTGGCCTTTAGAGGGAATCGTGAGGCCTGCAGGGAAGGTCCATTAGCTCTCACCATCCTCCTTTCCCCAGCTCCCAGGCGGTGGCCGTCTCCCCCGTGCCTGATGATGAGTCATGGCAGGGGGCTGATTTGGAAGAAACGAGGCCAGAAGACCCCTCAGCTCTCACACTGGAGACACCCCATTAATCTTTAACAAACATGAAGTTCCATGAGGCTGGGCCTTCAACTAATGAGGCCTGGTTTCCCAGGACTCCCCCGGGGGGGAAAGAGGAATTAACCACCAGAGGTCCCGTGAGCAGGGGGTTGATTCTCTGAAGGAAGGAGGGGGCGCTGGTTCCCAGCCTCACTGTCCAGGGGGGGCCCCCTGAGTGTTCCCCATCACACTCAGGCCATAAATACCATTATTCCCTTAATATGTCTCTTTAGACACAGTCACTTTTAAAAACAGAGGTGTCATTGACATACGATCAATTGCATATATTTAAAACGTACAGCAGAGTAACTTTTAACATATCACACACCTGTAACATCATCGCCACAATCAAGATAACAAACATACCCATCACCTGCCCAGTTTCCCTCCTTGTAGTTCTCCCCCCTTTTCTCTCTCCACCCTCCCAGCCCCGGCCAGGCACCCACAGATCTGCTTGCTCTCGCTACAGATGAGTTCACACTTTCTAAAGTTTAATATGAATGAATGGAATCATCTGGTCGCTACTCTGTTTTGGTCTGCCTTTTTGCACTTGGCATAATGCTTGGGAGGTTCATCAATGTGGTTGTATCAATAGTTCGTTCCTCTTTATTTATTTTTTTAAAGATTTACTTATTTATTTTTAGAGAGAGAGAGAGAGCACCTGCAGGCAGGGGGACGGACAGAGGGAGAGGGAGAGAGAGAATCCTCGAGCGGATTCCCCACTGAGCATGGAGCCCAATGCAGGGCTGGATCCCACAACCCTGAGATCGTGACCTGAGCCAAAATCAAGAGCCGGGCGCCTAACCGACTGAGCCACCCAGGCACTCCTGTTCCTCTTTATTGAGGAATACTATTCCATTGTATGGATAGATCATAGTTTGTTTATTGATTCCTCTGTTGATGGACATTTGTAAATCCATTCTCTCTCTTTTTTTTTAGAACATAAACTTATAATTTTAGAAGAGTTTTGGATTTACAGGAAAAGGGCAAAGACAGTACAGAGGGTTCCTGAAGACTCCTCGCTGTTTCTCCTTGTATTTACATCATACATTAGTGTGGTACACTCATCACAATTAATGAACGAATATCAATCCATTATTATTAAATTAAGTCCATCCTCTATTTAGATTTCCTTAGATCACTACATGGATCACTCTTGCCTCCTCCTCGTGCTTATCTGAAACCTCCCACTCCCACAGTAAGAAGAGTGGCTCCTACCATCTGCCATCCATTTGCTTCATTGTTCAGCTCCAGTCGACATGGGAAGTGGTTTCAGAATTGCTAGCCCATACCCCCGTGGGAACGACTTTATCAGCTAGACCCCATGTCTATGTGCAGTTCTTGCTGCCCTCAACCTTACCGACTCCATTCGTTTCCAAAGTTCCTGAGGTCAGCCCTCCTCCCACCCCCAAACTCCCACGGCGAGGTTGTTCCATACATTTATAATACAGTTCGACTATTTTGTCCTATTCTGCATCCATCTTGGGGTCCCCAGCCTCCTAAATGAGTTTTTTATACACTGTTTACATTAAGGTTCATTCTGTGTGTTGTAAAGTTCTCAAGGTTTTGACGAATGCACAATGTCATGTATCCACCATTACAGCATCACGTACAATAGTTTCATTGCCCTAAAAAATTTCCTGTGCTACACATCCTGTCCCAGCCCTGAGCCCCTGGCAACCACTGATCTGCTGTTTTGCCTTTTCCAGAGTGTCATATAAATGGAATCCTAGAACCTATAGCCTTCTCTGTCGGGCTTCTCTCTCACTAAGCAATATGCATTTAAGGTTCCTTCGTGTCTTTTGGTGGATCGACAGATCACTTCTTTTTCCCGCTGGGTACTGTTCCACTGTATAGACATGCTGCTGTTTATCTAGTCCCCTATTGAAGGACATCTTGGTGGCTTCCAAGTTTCAGCAATGAGGAAGAAAGCTGCTATAAACATTCATGTGCAAGTGTCGTGTAGGCGTAACACTATGTTCAGCTACACCGACTGTCCAATTTTGCATCCCGACCAGCGACGGATGACAATTTCTGTCTGCTGCTCTGTCTCCTCTCTGGCAATTGGCATCATCAGTGTTTTGGATTTTAGCCATTCTAATAGGTGTGTCGTAGTATCTTGTTTGAATCTGCATTTCCCCGATGACATACGATGTGGAGCATCTTTTCATGTGCTTATTTGCCATCTGTGTATCTGCTTTCGTGAGTGTCTGTTAAGGTCTTTGGCCCATTTTTTTCCTTCTTTTTTTTAAATTCGGTTGCCTGTTTTCTTATTGTTGAGTCTTGAATTCTTTGTAAAAGACAACAGTCCTTTATTGGATGTGTCTTTTGCAAATATTTTCTCCCAGTCTGTGGTTGGGCTTCCCATTCTCTTGATACACTGTATTTCCTCCCACACCCCCTTTTAATGATTCCACTTAAAAAAAAAAACCCATTTCATTTGCTTACATCTATGGAACACCCAATCTGTGCCAGGCCCCATTGTCATGATGCAGTGGATTACTGGAGAAGTGACTAATGCCTCTGGTAGAAGGTAACCTAGGATGAGCATTACCATCCTAGGTGACTCTAATATCTTAGGGCTCTAAAACCTGTCATTCTAAGATTTAAAAATTCAATAATTCTCACATGTTATATATTTCATTCTAAGAGTCCGTTTAATATTCTAAAATTCCGTGCTTCCCTGATCTTACACAATTCTAAAACTTCCGGGACATCAGGCACCATAAAGCTAGTATTTTTAAAGTTAATTAGCTTGATGTTCTAGAAGTTTGTAGTTCTAAGATTTTATTCATTAAATTTTCTGGAATTTTATGATCCTAAGATTTTTATAAATTGAGGGTCGTAAGACCTTATAGGGCTCAATTTTTGGAGATTTCTCTAATTGAAAATTCTAGGGTTCTAACCTCCTATAAAGCTGGAATTTTAGATTCTCTTGTTCTAATATTATAGAATTCTATAATGCTAAGGTGCTATTGTTGCTTCTCCTAAAATTCTAAAATAATATGGTTCTAAGTTTCTCTTGAGTAAATATGCTAAGATTCTCTCACTGTGAGATTCTAAGACTTGAGCTCAGTCCTCTTGCAGAATCTGCGGCTGGAAAGACATCCCTGAAGACAAATAGCCACCTTCCCAGCACTTTGGCTCCCAGTACAACCAGTTCTATCCCAGAGCCTCCTGGGGCAGACCAGTTCCACGCTGCATTCAGGCTAGCGCTCTGGCATCTCACCCTGAAATAGAACTTGAAGGTCACCAGCTCTAGATGGCCAGCTTCTCTACCATCCTCGTGCCAGGACATCAGAGGCTCCTCCTTTACACCGAGGCCTGGCACTCCTGGACCCATGAACCCCCATGGGCATGGAGGCAGTGACTAATTAAACGAAGCGGCCAACATCTGGTAGATGACAGGTCCTTGAGAGACTAGGACACGGGACCCATGAACTGTGCTGAAGGTTGCTGAGCTGGCAGACTCTTGCACCTGGTGTGGTTGGAGAGCTGGTTCTTCACTGCCTTTTCTACCTTTCCTATTTTGAAATTTTGCCTGGAGCCAGTCCTTGTTAAAGGCCAATTTTCTTCCCCATCTACTTACAATTTATGGTCCTTCCAGATTGCTATCTTTGCCAGGTAATAGAGTGGAGAGAACAAAAACGGTTGATCATCTTGGAGCAAGGAGAGAAGGCAAAGCTAACCCCCAACCAATCCTTCCAGTTTCTTCTCGCATCCCTGACAGTTCTGGGGGAGCCATATGAGGCAGAGGTTTTTCAGTTGTAATACAACCTGTCAATTAGGATTGCATTTGGCCGAATGTAACAGAAGTGCGAGTACCATGGCTTAAGCAAGCAAGGGGTTTATTTTTCACAGGTGACAAGAAATCCAGTGAAAAGTACTGCATCTGCAATCCAGACAGGAAAAAGGTAAGAGGGAAAAGAGCCTTCTCCCTTGATGTCTCTCAAGGACCGTCACTCATCTCGTTGCCTAAAAGTGGGTCACTGGGCCACTTAAGGCTGCAAAAACTCTAGACAAGTATTTCAGTTAGCTACATGGCTGCCTCAAAAAAAAAAAGAAGTCAGGATTCTGTTGATAAGGAAGACAGAAAAAGTGGATACCCATAGGGGACCAGCAGCATCTGCCATGCCAATAGAAACTTAGGTAACTAAGAGATAAATAAAGAAATAAAAATAAATCCAGGTAGGGGCGCCTGGGTGGCTCAGTTCGTTAAGCGACTGCCTTCGGCTCAGGTCATGATCCTGGAGTCCCAGGATCGAGTCCCGCATCGGGCTCCCTGCTCGGCGGGGAGTCTGCTTCTCCCTCTGACCCTCCCCCCTCTCATGTGCTCTCTCTATCTCATTCTCTCTCTCAAATAAATAAATAAAAAATCTTTAAAAAAATAAATAAAAAAATAAATAAATCCAGGTATAGCTGGATCAAGGGGCTCAAAGAAGGTTGTCAGATACCGTGGTTATTCTGTGTGGGTCCACTGCTGGTGGGAAAATGGCTTCCTGCAACTGAGAACTGTCGTTTTTATCAAGTTAGTAATCCCAGGAAAGGTGAACACGTCTTTCCTGATAATTCTAACAGCAATAGGATCATGTATCTATCTCTGGCTACTCCAATATGGCTGAGGACAGGGCTTCTGGTGGAAAATATACTCTCATTACCAGGTTGGGGCAGTACCCCTCCCCTGGAGCTGCAGGGTGGGGTCAGTCCCAGTGAAACCGTGTGAACAGAGACTGTAGAGGGGGTGGCAGGCACAAGTGGAGAGGGATGTTGGGCAGCTAAAGCCGCCTACTTACACTCTAGGATGGGCATGTGCTTTCTCCGTTACTTCCATCCAGCGTCAACAGAGGATCAGCCAAGTTATTGAATCTTGAGTCACAAGTCACAGATTGGGGTTTTATTCATTCATCAGATATTTTTTTACTATTCCTGTGTGATTTAAATCACATTGGGGGCGCCTGGGTGGCTCAGTCAGTTGAGACTCTGACTCTTGATTTCTGCTCAGGTCGTGATCTCAGGGTCGAGCGAGCCCCGCGTGGGGCTCTGCACTGGGTATGGAGCCTGCTTAAGATTCTCTCTCTTGTTCTGCCCCTCCTCCACAACAACCCCCCCCATTTGCTCGAGCATGTACACACTCTCTCTCTTTCTCAAAAAAAAAAAAAAAAAAGAAAAAAGAAAAGCTAATTGCATTGCTTTTTTAAATGTCTCAGTCTCCCTTCTGGGAAAGGGACAGACTTCAAGAAAATCCCATAATCTTTAAGAGTGTGGGCTCTGAGGTCAGACATCCCAGGCTCTGCCACTTACCAGCTCTGTGATCTTGGGCAAGTCACTTCCCATTTAGAACCTTAGTTTCTCGAGTCTCCATAATACCCCGTGTTCATCGAGCAAATGTGAAGAGGGGATGAATGAGATCACGCATGTAAAGTGTGTAGCTGGGTGCCCGGCCCATAGTCAGCCTTTGACACGTGGTGGCCCATAGTCAGCCTTTGACACATGGTGGCAGGCCTCATCATCCTCCTTATTAATATTATGACCTGCTTTGGGACCCTGCCCCAGGAAGAGTCCCATAGAGCCACCAAGCATCATAATGATTAAAACCCCCCGATGCCAAAACTCAATTTCCCCTGCGTACCCCTTGTCCTGCCCCCAATAACCAACTGCCTTCCCAGCTTCTGCCTTGGGCTAAGAGAAGGGTCCCTCCCTACTAGGAGCTTGGGGGGACAGCACACTGACCCCTTCTTTAAATTCATCTCACTCAGTGTTGCGGGGCCATCCCTGTTGGAAAAAAATGACTCACAAAAGATCCCTCAACAGCAATTATCTAAATGGGAGGCTGGGAGGGGGAGAACCATTTAGAATCCACTTCATTGCGGGATTAGCTAATTAATTAACGGTTTCACTGACAGCTCGTCGGAGATGTGTGTGTTAAACAGGAACGCGGTGGGGCGTGATTTATAGACTCTGACACCCCCATCCCCGGCCTCTCCAGCCAAGCTCCCTCCCTCCCTGCCACCCCACGGCCCCCACCCTCCTGCTTGCCCCCAGAGCAGGGAAACCTGGGGGGACCCTCCCTGGAGCTCCCTCTGGAGTTTGGGGTTGGGCTGCTGGCTGAGAGGTGCCACGGAGAGATGACAGAAGGGCGGCCAGGGAGGGGGTGGGCTGGGGCGACAGGGAGACAATGAAGAGATAACAAGGCAGCTGAGGCTCCAGGGGTGGTTGCATCTGCCCCTTGCCCCCAGCCCAGAGCCACTCCATCTGTGCCCGTCCCGGCACGCGGGGCCCCGTAGGCACCTGCTGGGTAAGACTGCTCCCAGCCTCCCGACAGTCCAGAGCTTCTCCGAGCCCACCCACCCTATGCGTGGGAAAGAGGGAGCCCAGAGACTTGGCTTTGACTCTGTCTGGTGGAGGGGGTTTTCAGAGGACTTAAGGTAGGTGAGGGACGAAGGGCAGTGTGCAAAAGAAGGGGAGGAACGGAGAAGAAGCCGGAAGCGAAGATGGTGTACAACACCTGCAGGGACATCCTGGACCAGTTTCACCACCCCCCCCCAGGCCACCTGCATCGGACTCACATGTGGTGCCACGTTAAAACCCCACAGAGCTGGTACCAACCCAACATCAAACCTGGATGTGGGGTCCGGATGTAGGCACTTTTAACTCCCTAATTCTGAATACCACAGAATCTCGAGCCTGACTTATAAATCTACTAAAGGAGAACCACATATTTAGTCCCCACTGTGAGCATGGGCAAAGCCAACAGTCGGATCCCAGCTTTGGATTCTTTTTGCTACCGTGGAGGTTCTAAAGCAGGCGGAGGAGAATGTGGGGGCCCCCTGAGGTGGCAAGGCAAATGTTCTGCATGTAGACAGATGGACATTTTTCTGGAGAGAGGGTCTGGGGAGTGTCCATAGAATCTTAAAGTGGTTCGTGACCCCCAGAAGAGGTTAAGCATTTGCAAATTAGTTTCTCTGAGCTTCTATTTCCTTCTCCATGATTCTGGAAGAATCATCTCAGTCCTTCACACCATGGGCAAATGTGAGCAAAACACCAGCAGAGGGAAAAACGCTCTCCAGTGCAAGGCATGAGACCCCTCCCCCAAAGGGCTCCTTCCATCTGTCCTCCACCTCTCCGTGTCACCAGCACCTCCACACTCAATCAGGGACCCCGCTTCTCAGTCTAGAGGCTCGTTCTGGAGGAGGAGGAGGAGGAGGAGGAGGAGCGGGAGGGAAGCCTAAGCTGGATCATGTCACCCAGGGAGGATCTTTCTCCAAGGGGATGGAATGCATCATGGGGGCCTTGATGGAAATCACCCTGCCAGGGACGTGGAGCATGGAAAAAGAGGAAAGGGGCCCATGGCCTGTTGAGGCCCATGGCCTGTCGGGCCCCAGGATAGAAGCTTCTGGAAGAGGCGGCAGGGAATTCATGGTACACTGTGTGGTAGGGACCATTGTCCCCATTTCATAGATGAGCAAACAGGCATTAGGACAATGCTAGTGAATAACGAAGCTCAGTAAATGTTTTCTATATGTTTATAAATATGCATCTGTATCGGATCTCTGTACTGGGTGTGTAAAATACCCTAAAATACATATCATGGAATTAGCATCGCTGCCGGGCACATAGTGAGGCCCCGGGAAACGTCAGTAGCATCGGTCCTGGCTATGTACATGGAGAGCAGGGCCACTAAGGGCCGGACACACGTCACCTCGGGTAGTCCTCACAGGGCCTCTGTAAGAAGCGAGGGACGTAGTATGATGCTCCCCACTGCACGGGAGACGAAGTGGAGGCCCAGAGAGGGTGGGTGACTCCCCCAGGGTGGCACAGCTCGTTCTGGCGCAGCTGGACTTTTCTCCCTGGCGGGTCAGAGCCCGTCTCCCCCAGGGACCGGAGACCACCAGCCGGCTGCGGAGCCCCCGCCCCGCCCCCGCCCCCACCGCGGGCCCCGGGCCTGCCCTCCCGCCTCGCGGGCGCCCCCTTCAGGACTCCCGGAGCGGGTCAGCTGGCGAGAGCCGGGAGGCGGGCTGGGAGAGGGACTGGGGCGCGCGCCGGGGGACACCGCACGTCCGGGCCGAGGGCGCGCCGTGACCTCCCAGCCCCGCGCCCCTTCCCCCCCCCCCCCCGCCGGCAGCTCTGAGTTCAAGGATGCGGAGAGGGCGACAGGGGGTTAAACCGGAGCGGCCCGCATCTGGGGCGCGGGGACCAGATTTCCCGTTCACACAGCGCACAATGGCCGCGCTCAAAGGCGCGCCGCGGGCATTGTTCGGCCCGGCGCCCGCGCGTCCCACCTCCGCGCGCGAATTAACCCCGTCACCCCGCCATTGTCGCCGCGCACTTCGGGGCGGCCACAAAGGCGCCAGAAAACCCTGCCGTGTTGTGGGGGGGCGACGGGGACGGGAGGAAGGGGGAGGGGGCGCAGGCAGGATGGGGGCTGGATGTGGGGGGGCCCAGGCAGGATGAGGGCCTGGATGTGGGGGGGCCCAGGCAGGATGGGGGCCTGGATGTTGGGGGGCCCAGGCAGGATGGGAGCTTGGATGTGAGAGGTCAGGCAGGATGGGGGCCTGGATGTTGGGGGGCCCAGGCAGGATGGGGGCCTGGATGTTGGGGGGCCCAAGCAGGATGGGGGCCTGGATATGGGGAGGCCCAGGCAGGATGGGGGCCTGGATGCGGGGGCACGGGCAGGATGGGGGCCTGGATGTTGGGGGGGCCAGGCAGGAAGGGGGGTTTGGAGCAGTGAGAGGGGCCCAGGCAGGAAGGAAGGGGAGTGGGAAGGAAGGAAGGGGGCAGAGGCTTACATGGGTGCTTGGAGCAGGGGAGCCAGCTGGCTGAATGGGGCTGAGTTCCTGGTTTCCTACCCCCGCCTCCTTGGGTCTCTGATGAGCCTTCTTTCTGTTCTGTCTCCCTCTCTGAGTCTGTGACTCAGCCTCTTTTGAGCTCTATCTCTCTTTCTCTTTGCTTGTCTCTATGTCTCCCTCTTTCTATGTCTGTCTCTGTGTCTCTGTTTCTCCTTGCTTCTCTGCTACCCTCTTTCTCTCTGCCTTTCTGATTATTTGACTCTGTCTCTCTCTGTATCTCTGTGTCTATCTATTTCTTCTTTTTTTTAAAGATTTTATTTATTTTTTTGACAGAGAGAGACACAGCAAGAGAGGGAACACAAGCAGGGGGAGTGGGAGAGGGAGAAGCAGGCTTCCCGCGGAGCAAGGAGCCCGGTGCGGGACTCGATCCCAGGACCCCGGGATCATGACCTGAGCCGAAGGCAGACGCTTAACCGACTGAGCCACTCAGGCGCCCCTATCTCTCTATTTCTTACTGCCTCTATCTCTCTGCCTTTCTGATTATCTGTCTCTGTCTCTCTCGTCTCTTTGTCAGCTTATCTCCCTGTTTCTTTCTCTCTGTTTCTCATACTCTGTCTTCCTCTTTCTCTCTTTGCCTCTTTAATTCTGTCCGTGTATGTGTGTGTGGCTGTCTGTCTGGCTCTCTCCAGGACAAAGAACAGTATCCTTAGTGGGGACTCACAGCCCGTCCACTGGGACTGCCCCACCTCCTCCCACAAACTGTTCTGCTGACACTTTGAGAAAGAAGACCATGGGTGGGGGATCTGTGGAGCCCACTGTACAGATGGGGAAACTGAGGTTCACAGGGGCGGTACAGTGATTAGAGGCCCCGCCCTGCCCTATTCCTGGAGTCAATATTCATAAAAAGAACTCGGCTGTCTAAGTGTGACCTCTAGCATCCTGGGGGGCATTCTTGGCCCCGGCTAGGCCAGTGCCCTGGGTCTCCGCGGCAGGCAGGGCCCCCAGCAAGTCCGGCCTCTAGTCTTGGGGCCCGCTCTGCAGGGACCCCAGCTCCCCATCACCTGCCCAGCTGTTGATGCCTTCCTGACTGGCCCTGCCCTTCTGCTGCGATGGGCCCCCCCCACCTCCTACTGCACTAGAAGGGGGTGGGGGCGGGGGCGGGGGGGGGTGCGCTGGCCAGGAGAGAGCTGCCCAGCTTCTTCCCCCTGGAGAGAGGCGGCCCCCAGCCAGGCCTGCTGCAGGTTAGATAAGGAGGCAAAGCCACGCAGCTAAGCTCATCCTCTTTTTTGTAATCTCCTCCTCTACCACTGCCCCTCCCCAGCACCGACTCCCCCACTTTTTTTTTATATCATCTTTATGGCTTTGGAATTATCTGGGCTGACACTGCATTCATTTAGCCAAGGGCAGGTGGGGTCGCAGGAGACAACTTACTCCTATGTGTATATATTCTCTGTGACCCCCCCCCCCACTCCCTGGGGGGGGGGGGGGCTCGGGAAGAGGGAATAAGGAAGCCGGATAGGGGAGGGGATGGGGACGCAAGTGACAACCAGTCCAGGGCAGACAAGAGGGCCAGAAACTCCATAGTGGCAGAGGCCAGTTCTCCGGCAGCCGTGACTGATCGGCTCCCCTTCTCCTTGCCCTTGGTTCAGGAGAATCATCTAAGGTCTACGGAGGCATTGAATGGCGAAAGAATTGAGTTGTGTCTCTAAATACGCCTTTCTTCTTTTCTTTCCTCAAAATAGACCTTGAATTTCAGAACGTGTGTTTAATCGCCACCTCGTTTGAGTCCTGGCTTCTGCAGGCTGTGTGACACCAGGTAAGTGGTTTCGCCTCCCTGAGCCTCAGTTTCCCCAGCTGTCAAATGGGACAACAATAAAGCCCACTTCCTTCCGTATTATGAGGATTAAATAAAAAATTAATGGAAGTCCTTGGCACGTTGCTGAGGATGTAGCAGGAGTGGAATCATTGCTGTCCTTAAAAAATAAGAGCTCTTGCTTGTAGTATTTGCTGCGTGCTTACGGTGTGCGGGTGGGACCCAGAGATGGCTCACACAGCCTCTGCCCCCAAAGGTGCCCACTGACATGAAACAGTGGCCCTCATGAGCAACCGTGGGTTAGGTTTTTAAAATAGTGTTTTATTTCTAGAGGGGGATAGAGATGAGCTCACAGGGCTTAAAAGTGATACGGAACTTATGAAGCAGATAAATTAGGGGTGATTCTTTTCATCACAAAAGGATACACTAGAAGCATTCTTTAAGTGGGGAGTCCTCGAATACTGAAAGCTGAAGCCTCGGCTGGAGCTCTCTGCCCACAACCTCTCTTTATGGTTGTGCCATGAAAGGAGTTCTGAGCCAGGAGTTCTGGGTTTGCACCTCCCCGGTGACTGGCTGGGCAGCCTGGGGCAGGTGGCTTCCCCCCTCTGAGGCTAGTGCCCGTAGGACTGGACTGGGTCACATCCTGCAGTGCCCCACATCCACCCGAGGCCAGGACTCCTGCATGGTTGCCCCAGGTCCTTATCTTGGCCTTCGAGGCTCTGCATGACCTGGCCCAGCTCATCTCATCTCCTCCCCCTCCCTGTCTTGTTTACTCAGCTCCATCCACTCCAGTTCGCTTCTACCTCAGGGCCTTTGCACTTGTTGGTCTTGATTGGACCACGTGATCCCAGGCCACCATGGATCTTTCTTGTCCCCATCTCATGACCACTGATCTACTAGACCTTGAATACTCACTGTACCCTCTTTGTCTTATCTTTATTATCTTACATCTGCTTCACACTATCCAGTATGAATTCATATCTCTGCTTGTTTAGTGTGTCCCTCCTACCACATTGTCAGCCAAGAACAGGACTGGGTCTATCTTGTTCAGCTGGCGTCTCAGCACCTCATACCAGGACTGGTGCATGGTAGGGGCTCAGTAAGTATTTGTCAGATTAATCATCATGACACACTCATCTGCACGCCTTTGAGGTTATTCACAGGTGACTGGGAGTTTCCTGACTTTTGAAAAATAATATGTGAATCCAGACATGTAGGACAATCTCACTGAGCACCTCCTTGCAGGCTGCGTGCCATTCCCAACCAGCCCTGAGGTGACAGGCGACCCTCAGCCCAGCCCAGTCTGCCACAGCTCCAGGAAACATTCACGGGGGTCCTGTTGCTAGAGATCTTGGTGACAAGTTTTCGTTTGCCTTCGCAGAATCTGAGCCTACCCACCATGAGTACCAAGAAACTCCAGCAACTGGCCTGAACCATTCCCACCAAGTTCTATGAATGAAGGTGCAGAATGAAAACAGGCTCTCAGAGGGGCTCCTGGGCAGTTCTGCGGGGCCAGGGAGGAGGCGGGGGAGATTCTGATGGGAAAATCTGGAAGGAGGAGGCTCTGATGAGATGGGGAATCGGTAGGCAGAGATCGGGTGCATCAGTGCCTTGTCTGGGGAGGTTAGACTGGGTCTTTGCTTTCTGGAGTCCTCTTGTTTTGAATTGATTCTGAGACTCTTAGATGTTCCTGATCACTTTGAAATGATTATATTGAAGTAGGTGCCAGACGGATCAATATTTATTGGGGACCTACTATGCCCTGGACCCACATAAAATATCATACCTAAGAACTAGTCTTCACAACAGTCAATGCCAGCCAAGTCATGGTATCTTCTTCTCAGGGATGAGGACACAAAGGCTCAGAGAGGTTAAGTGACTTTTCTAAGGACACACAGCTAGTAGGTGAAGCTGGGAGTCGAACCCATCCGTCTGATTTCAGAGCCAGTGCTTGTGTTTGTCTTTACATCAGGTGTGTCCTAAGCTCAGGGTTGGAGATGATGGAGATGTTGGGAGGGGAGGAGGAACGGAGGAAGAGCGACCCTGGGCGGTGCGCTAGCTGATGAGATTTAGGAGCAGAAGGTACGCTGGAGGAGGGCGGGATGGAGGAGGGGCTGGGCCCCGAGAAGACGTCCTGCATCCGCGTTCTGTGCCCCGCGCCATCAGTCCTCTCTGCCCCAGCCCCGAGCCTCCGGTGGGGGAGGTGGGGAGGGGAGCTAAGCATCATGTAATTGCCCTGGCTCTTCTGTGAAATTTGTTTCGGGACACATTAGTTCCAGTGAATTTAGCTGAACAGCGGGGAGCCCTGAGAAATGATTTGCAATTAGCCGCAGCCCCATGGCCCCCCGTTGGGATGCCAGGCTTGGGCACCGAGTGGGGAATGGCCAGGGGGTGGGGCCGCCGCCCAGTGCCCGTGGAAACGCTCGCAGGGGTGGCTGAACTTGAGCATCTGGGGCCCGGCTCGTCTCGGAGCCTGGCGGGGCATGACTGGGGCTGAGGCAGGGGCCAGAGGGGCATCCGGGATGGTCCGATCCCACCTTCTCCTTGGCAGAGGGGGTGCCGCATGGGCCCCCCCCCGCCCGGCTCTCCAGCCATCGCACACCCTCTCTCTGGGAGGACAGCGACTAGAGCACCTCTTTGCCATTGCCGTGCCGCTCGGTGTCCTTGGCACTGTGCTGGTGGCTTCCCCTCTGATCGTAAATCCTCCCTAATGGAGGCAGGTAAGGAAATGGGCACACGGAGAGGTTAAGGGATTCTTTTTTTTTTTTTTTTTAAGATTTTATTTATTTATTTGAGAGAGAGAGAATGAGAGAGAGCACATGAGAGGGGGGAGGGTCAGAGGGAAGAAGCAGACTCCCCGCCGAGCAGGGAGCCCGATGTGGGACTCCATCCAGGGACTCCAGGATCATGACCTGAGCCGAAGGTAGTCGCTTAACCAACTGAGCCACCTAGGCGCCCAAGGTTAAGGGATTCTTGCAAGGTCCCCAGGATGTGGGAGGAGGAGGAGTCAAACCCTGGCCCGTTGGACCCTCGTCACTGCCTCCTGTGGTGGCCTCAGGAGGGGGCCAGAGCATATGGGGACCAGGACTCTGGAGTCAGGCACATTATCTGGTGTGGGCCCCCGCTCTGCCACTCTCCGGGCTGTGTCGCCCCTGCTGGGTCACTTCTGCTCTCTGAGACTCAGTTTCCTCATCTAAAAAAATGAGACTACCACTGTCCATGTCGTGGTGGCGTTTCGAGGATTCAATCAGAATATTAAGGATTAGGTCAGCAGAAAGGACTCCAATGATAGATATTATTATTATTGTTTTTGATGTTGTTGTTATTGTTGTATTCCCATCGAGCTTAACTGGAGAGGAGAGAAGAAAGTGGGGAGGGGTCCTGTGGGTCCCTGGGTAGGGTGGGGGGTTGCTTGTCTGCAAACATGTACCCCCCCAGCACACTCAGACCATCGCCTCTGCCTTCTGCCCCTGACCTCCCCCTCGAGTGGGTGTGGACGTAACCAAGACAGTCCTGGCCTCACAGGAATGCTCCCTAATGCTTCTGGAATGAGCCAGGCAGGAGGAGCTGTGACCCTTCATGGCACACAGAGGTCTTTGTGAGCCGGGGTGGTCAGGGAGGGCTTCTGGGAGGAGGTAACGTTGATCCAGAGTCGCCTCTGTTATGGTTGGGGGATCCACACTGCACAACCCTGCGGGGCGCCCTTTGCATTGTGTTCCGTGTCAGACAACAGGGCGGCTCTAATTTGATAAAACTGGCAAATGGTCACCCCGTGCCAGGCGTCGTTCTAAGTGCCTTACAGATATCAGCGAATTCGGCTCCTCGCAGTCCTCGAACGAGATAGGCCCTATGATAACCTCACTTCTCAATGAAGAGGAAAATTAGGTACTTTCTAAGCACTTAAGAATTTCCTTAGGGGGGCGCCTGGGTGGCTCAGTTGGTTGGGCGACTGCCTTCGGCTCAGGTCATGATCCTGGAGTCCCGGGATCGAGTCCCGCATCGGGCTCCCTGCTCGGCGAGGAGCCTGCTTCTCCGTCTGACCCTCCCCCCTCTCATGTGCTCTCTCTCTCTCATTCTCTCTGTCTCAAATAAATAAATAAAATCTTAAAAAAAAAAAAAAGAATTTCCTTAGGAAATGCTAATGTCCTCCCTTCACCTCAAGGAAAGCTTACGTACTTTCTTCTTCCCTGGCCACACAGCCGAAGGTGCTGCTGGGGTTCAACCCTGGGTGGCTGGTTCTTGGGCCCCTGCTGACTTCCCCACTGCCTTCCTCGCTCCTTCTAAAGCAGTCAGAACAAGCATGTCATTCCGGCCGCCCACATGCCCCGAGGACCCTGGTTAGTGACTCAGGAGTGGTGGTGACCCCATCCTGGAGTCTGACTTCAAAGCCAGCCTGCTTCCTGTTTGGGGTGGGGGTGTGTGACCAGGCATTTGGCCAAGGGGGCCTAGGACCCTGAGGCTGCGTCAGGATTCTCAGGGGCAGAGGAGGTTTCTGGCTGTCAGCTGTCCTCCCGGGCCTCCTGGCACAGCGCCTGGCGCACAGTAGGCCTTCAGTGACGTGAACTTGGCGATGGGAGGAAAAACATTTCCCACTTAACACGGGCATCTCAGCAGCTTGGCCAGCCCTGGCTGGTAGCAGGGAGAGGAAGCTCATGATTTCAAAGCAGAGGTAATGGGAGGACACGAGCATTTCTTAAACCGCCTCTTCTGAGTCACTTGGTTCTAGAAGAAACAGGCAGTTTCTTCTAGGAGCTGAGGGCCTTCGCGGCACACGGAGGTCTCTGTGAGCTGGGGTGGTCAGGGAGGGCTTCTGGGAGGTGGTGGCCTTGATCTGGAATTGTCCTTCTTGTGATGGGGGTGGGGGGGCTCTGCACTGCATGACTCCAAGGGGCTTTCCCCTCCTTCCCCGCCATGCCAGCGAGGTAGGTCAGTTCTCCAGATGAGGAAACTGAGCACCAGCTGGGGTCCAAGGTCATGCGGCTCCCACGTAAGATGGTCAACTTTCCTGACTTGCCTGAGACCGCCCGGTTTTAGCACTGAAATTCCCGCATCACAGGCAACCCCTCAGTCCTGGCAAACCGGGTGGGTGGGTCACCCTCACTCCTAGTGACGGGGCTGGGATTTGAACCCAAGACCGGCTGCCCCCATGTCTCCCCCAGCAACATCCCGCATTTTCCATCTGTTCCTCCTGAATTCATCAGCTCGGCAGTCCCCATGGTCCCCAGAGTCCTGCCCTGTCCCATGCCTTCTGCGGATTTCCCCAATGCCCGGGGCTGTGCTTTCTCTCCCTCTGGCTTCTTATCTTGCCTTGTCTTCTTGTGGAAGAAGAGATAAAAGTAATTCTTATATGACCGCTTCTCCAGCAGCGGCGGCGGCTGGCCTGTCCCCGTCCTGCAGTATTTCCCTGGCCCGGCCAGATAAAGGGTTAGGCCTAAGCACATGTCATTTTCTTTGTGTGAAATCAATATTCAGCAAAGTTTATCTGCCCGACATAGCAGGAAGTGCTAATTTCATCCGTGTCAATTATTTTGATGAATGTTCATAATGCCCAGGGTGTGAGAAGAAGATAAAAGAATTACTGGAATAACGCACACGTACTCCACACACACACACACACACACACACACATACACACGCACGCTCACCCAGGAGTTCACACTGGGGCACACGCAGACCCGGCGAGGGGAAGGTGTTAACTCACAGCCGCCCCATCTGCCCTGGCCGCTGACGAGGCAAAGCATCTTGGGAAGAGGGAACGGGGGGGGGGCAGGGGGGGCTGTACCAGGAGTTATGGGTTCCTGATTTTTAGGCTAGAACAGTGTTTCTCAACTGGGGGTGATTTTTGACCCTTAGAGAATATTTGGCAAGGTCTGGAGACGTTTTTGGTGGTGGAGGGGAGATGCTCCTAGTCTCTAGGGGGTAGAGACCAGGGACTCTGCTCAGCACCCTGCCATGCACAGGACAGCCCCTGCCGCAAAGAATTCTCCAGCCCATGTGCCCATGGTGCTGAGGCTGAGAAATCCTGGAATCGAGTTCTTTTTAATTTTATTTTTAAAAGCGTTTCTCTGTAAATATATGTCTCTAATTTCTAGCAGTAATGGCAAGGAAATATGTGTGGGCTTGTACATAAATTTTTAAAAGACAGGATTAAGAAACAAAAAGATCAGATGCTCAAGAGTAAAAATACATACATACTTCAGTAATTCCACTTCTTGGTGAGTCCCTATGAAAATTTAAAGAATACAGTAAATAAAGACAAGTCTGTTTTTAAAATACTGGCCTGATAGAAATTCTCATGAGGGAGGCGGGCTGTAAGCCCCCAGCCAAGCAATTGTCAACGGAGCGGAAATGCCTGGTACTCGCCAGGGTCCAACTCTGGAGGTTCTGAGAATCTTCCCAAAGTGCGTGTGAGGACGGTGACCCGCACCTGGGTGCCCCTGTCACTCGAGTGGGTCATGTGTGGCTCTTGCACGTCCGCCATTGTGAGCCGGCCCTGCATAAAGACCCAGGGACGCTCTGCCTTCCACTTAGAAGCAGCTAAACCCCACCACCTCCTCAGCTGCAGCCTGGCTCAGCGGGTCTGGGGCAAGGCCTGAGCCTGTGCATTTCTGTCCAGCTCCCGGGCAAGCCAGGCATCTGGAGGACGACGCCTTTCACGGTGAGGGCAGAGGACGCACCACTTTGTCAATGTGGATTAGCTTCTCCAGTCACCTTTCGGTCTATCTCGGGGCGTAGTAAAAGTACACCGGGGTAAATATTTCTCAATCGTGCATGTCCGGGAGGTCTCGATTGCTATCAGGCAGTGGGCCAGACACTTATGTCCCGAGTCAGGCTGCGTGGGCTCCCCCAGGGACCGCATTCTTGACTTGGGCATTGCTAATGTTTTCTGTTTGTTTTTTGTTGTTTGCTTCTCCCTGTAAGAATAGAATTCCCACACCAATAGGGATCTTTGTCCACTTTGTTCAGTTGCCATATCCCCAGCCCCCAAGATTATGTCTGCTGTGTGTAGGTCCCTAGTACCTGTTTATTGACTGGATCCATGTGCCTCAGTTTTCTTACCTGTAAAATGGGAAGGATAACAATCCCATTCATATCATAAGGTAGTTTAAGCAGTCCCTAAATGTGGATGGTGATTATTATTATCATTGTCACTATTACTGTCCTCCTCTACCTGTCTACTCGGCCCAGTTACCTTTGCTGCCTAACTAAGTGGCCCCCAGGGTAATGACCTAACACAACCCCAAAATCTGTGGGTTGGCAATTCCAATAGGGCTCAGTGAGGATAGCTTGTGTCTGCTCCATGCTGTCTGGGACCTTGGCTGGGGTCACTGGAAGGCCGGTGATAACACAGCAGCCGGGGGCTGGAATCATCTGGAAGCATCTTCACTTGCACGTCTGGAACCCGGGCTGGAGTGCCTCGAGGGAGAGGCTTGTCAACTGGAGCGCCTACACGTGGGTGGCCTCCCCGTGTGGCTCGGGCTCCTTCACAGCACGGTGGCTTCGACTTCTTGTGGCGGCCCAGCGTCACCTCCTCGCGACTCGATGGGTCTTCACAGTCACAGGCCCACATAGAAGAGAAAGGACACAGATGCCTCCGCTCAGTGGAGAGACGTCCAAGAATTTTGGGACCACGTGTTCAAACATGCACACACAGTAACTGATAGGTACCCACTGCTTCACCAGCTTTCTTTTCACGGGGTTTGAGCACACGAAGGTATTTGCCATCTGTCCAGCCTAAACTCCGTGTCGTGGATGAGGAGCTATAGGCAATGTTGTGTTAGGGTCCTTCTAACTCCCTTCGAGCCAGCCTCCAGGACTGGTGGCAAACTCCCCACGGTCTAAGAAAAATCAGCAGTACCTATTTTTTTTTTTTTAAGCAAATATATCTGAGGACGCTCCTTCTAAGAGGAAATGCTGAGTGTCGATCACATAATATATGATGTTGTGAGCAGATGTCATGATATTATATGATAAAATATTATGAGCAGATGATATGCTATTTATTATGAGCAGGTGATATATGACGCCATATTACGATTATGGATGATGATGTATTGTGTATCCTGGCACACGCGGGAGATTATGTATTCACACACTCTGGCATGAAGAGTCTGATTTAAGAACTCCTTTCGACTCACCCACCTCTGGCTCTGCCAATCAAAGCCTCTTGCTGAGCGGGACGAAGGATCAAAACTCTTTAATCCTTGGGACTAAGCCATGTGTGGATTTGGGATTTCTGGAGACTTTCGGCCCATGGACCGTGAATTCTGAACATCTTACAATGTGCCCAGGGCTCTGGGTCTGGAAAAGTGGGTTCTTGGTTCTGTTTGTAGTAAGAGTACTATTGAGAATGAAATTGCCGTGGGCCGATGGTCTGGTCCAAGGTGTGTAAAGACAAAGCTGGCTATACTCATGATCTTGAAACTAAATTATAAGGAACAGAAATGGAATCAGGAGGGAATATGCCTGAGTGAGAACAGGAACCCTTCAGAGTGCATTTCATCAAAGCGACCATCACGTGAATACCAACGCAAATACTCTGCAGGTAAACAATCACTCCTGGCCAATTTCGAGCCAGGGAAGGAGCAAAGAGGAGATTGCATGAGTAGCAGGCCTGAAAACCAAACATCCCCCAATCAATACAAATCCATTTCCTTATATAAAATTCTAAATTAAGGTCTCGCATTTCTAAATGCAGAGATAAAAGTCACTGGTAAGTAACAGTTGTGGAGGTCATAGGGCGCAGATGCCTTGGGGTGTGGGCCCTGGAGGCAGTTGGCCTAAGTTCAAATCCAGATTCTAACACTTCTGGGCTGGGGGACCTCAAGCAGTTTCCAGAAACCCTCTGGGCCTCAATTTGCATATCTGTCAAATGGGCACAATGGCAATTCCCGTCTCACATTGTGGTTATGAGGATTTAAGAGATGTAGAGGGCTTAGGGCAGGATCTGGAGTGTAGGAAGCACTCAACAAATGCCTAGTTTCTATATAATCACCAACGGACCTGGTGACTCAGCAATTAAAATGCTACATTCTTAAAAGAATTCCTCCTTTGAAATAGCTGAAACATGCTCCCAGAAATCTTGCCTCAACACCAGAACTGTGCCCAGTGCGCTGCTCTCATTTCTAGAGCGGAGGTAGCATTATCACAAATGGTAGAGTGAGTGGGGTCCTGGGTAACTCCGGTGTAAATGAAGCGCTTAAAACCTGAGGACATTAATCACGCTCCCCATTTATGAAACCTTCTTCTTCTTTTTTTTTTTTTTAATAACCTAAGAGCTAGCCTTCGAAACTCAGAAGAGAAACACTATAAGACAGTCTTATTATAGTGATTCTCACTAAAGTGGACATGACTGTCTTTGGTGAGACAGAGTAAGGACCTAAAAGACTGATCCCTTTTCATTCCCAAACACCCCCCCGCCCCCTGCCACACACACACCTCCAAGGGGCTTGTCTTTCATCTAAAACAGGATTGCTCAACTTTGGGTCACATCATTCTTTGTTGTGAGGCGAACTTGTGCGTTACAGGATGCTTCGCGGCATCCCTGGCCTCTACCCACTAGATGCCAGTCGCACCATCTCCTTAAGCTGTGACAACCAAAAATATCCTAGACATTGTCAAATGCCCCCTGGGGAGGCAAAATCGTCCCCAGTTGAGGACCACTGATCTAAAGACTCCCAAGGTCCTCAGGGTCTCCAGCTGTCGTATTTGTGGGAACCAATATACTCTGAGACAGGCCTCCTGAGTGTTAGTCAAAGGAGGGGCAGATCCATAGTCCACGTTATCACCGAACCCATTGGAGTGGGAGGCTCCTAACACAGTGCTCCCAGTCTTTGATGGGTCAGTTAGGTAGCAAAGAAAAAAGAGAGGGTCTGAATGAGGCAATTAATAAAGGTAAATGAAGGGAGGCAGAAAGTATGGTGAAGAGCGGGGAGATTCCGGAGGCAGACAGACTGGAGTTGAGCCCTGGCTCTGTGAACCTCCCAGGTCTGAGTTTCCCTACGATCAAGCGTGCCTCTGGCAACGAACTGTGATGCCGCAGACAAGCATTTACTGCAGTGCCTGGCCCTCGGTAAGCGCTCCGCACTAAGCAGTGATTGTTACAGTGTTGACTCTGTATCCTGCAGACGTTTGTGACTGTAGTGTCATCTACATCATGTGTATTTCGTGTCTGTCTCCCCACTGGACCCCGGTTGGACTTCCTGCAGTATCTTCACTCTAAGCACCAGCCTGGCCCATCACTGCGGTTCTGTGTTTGCTGAATGACTGCTCAACACCGGGTAAACATTCCGATGCGTCCTATGCCCCCAGGGAGCTCAGCTCCTGCAGGCAGGGGGATTTCCATTCCCGTGGAGGGCAACGTGGAGGTGTCTGCCGTGGTGATAAGCTCAGCCGCCTTTCATGAGCATTCGCTATGCACCAGGCTTAGAACTTGTGTCAGTTACCTGTGGCCACATAACTAATTAACTTAGGGGCTTCGGTCCACACATGTGGATTCTGTCATGGTTCTGGGGGCCAGGGGTCCATCTGAGCATGGCTTAGCTGGGCAGAGTCTCCTACGAGGCTGTGATCGAGGTGCCAGTTGGTGCTGAGGTCTCATCCGGAGACTTCACTGGGGAAGGATCCACTTCCTAGCTCATGGACTTGGCTGTTGGCAGGATCCCTTTCCTTGTGGGCTGTTGGGCTGTGGGCCTCAGTGGTGCGGCTCACGGTTCCTTGCCACATTGGACCTCTCCATAGGGCAGTTCACAACATGGCAGCGGGCTTCACCAAAACCAGCAAGGGAGAGTCTGCGGGCAAGATGAGTTACAATCTTACGACATCTACCACCTTTGCCATATTCTATTGGTTAGAAGCGAGACACAGGTCCTGCCCACGCTGAAGGAGAGGAGATTATACAGGGTGAATCCCAGAAGGCTATGATTATTGCGGGGCATCTCATAATTTGTCCGCCACAGCACCTTAGAAGCATTAGCTTGTGGGGCGCCTGAGTGGCTTAGTCGGTTAAGCGTCTGCCTTCGGCTCAGGTCATGGTCCCAGGGTCCTGGGATCGAGCCCCGCATCGGGCTCCCTGCTCGGCAGAGAGCCTGCTTCTCCCTCTCCCTCTGTCTGCCGCTCTGCCTACTTGTGCTCTCTATCTCTGTTAAATAAATAAATAAAAATCTTAAAAAAAAAAAAAAAGAAGCATTAGCTTGTGAAACCCTATGGGACAGGTCCTATTAATGTCCCCATTTTACAGATAAGGAAAGGAGGGAAGTTGTAGGTGTCACAATGACCCTCTGGCTCAGTCAACAGTGACCCAAGGGCACAGTGTTCCAACTGTGGTTTCTGTGCTCAGTTAACATCCTTAAATGAATGTTTTACTATTCATTCTCAATGTTAAACAGATCTTTACCGAACTGTTAACAATGACAAGCACTAGGTAGAGGGACTGCAAATGATTTTTTTTATTAACTTTGTCATATATTTGTTTTTAAAATCATGCACACAAAAACATTATTTATAAAACAACAGAGATCAGTAAAGTAGAGGTCAAGGCTGGGTTGACCAGTGAAGTCAAGCCCGCAGCAATGGTGCCAAGGGCAGGGATCAAGGCTTGCCCTTCTGGAATCTTCCCAGTACCCGGTCAGTCTCACCCAATGGCCAGATTCCCACCCCAAATGTCAAATCTCTCTTTGGGGGAGCCAGGAGCCATCACCCAATTTCCCCGTAGACCCAAGAGAATCCTGAGAAATCCAAAGACCAGAGCATTTTCTTGCTAGTTTTGTTATTGTTGCTCAGTTTTTTCAAATAAGGGAATGACAAATATCATGCAAATTACACAACTAGTACAGAATGTAGTTTTAGCCCCCAAACACTTGAAGCCAACAGAAAAAAAAAAAAAAAGGAAGAAGAGAAGAAAGTCAACAGTCTACTGAAGAACAATTTCATTTAGCAGATAACTTAGAATTTCATAATTATTTTCTTAGTCTTCTCAAAACCAAAAAATGCTAACAGTGTTTCAAAGATCTTGCTGCTGTTACTAACTAGGAAGAGTGTTTGCATTAATTAGCAATGGGGCTCTTAGCAAGAGCAGTATGTCCCTCTTATTTAGAAAGAGGGGAATGAATTCTCTGTGGTGTCTTGTTTGTTGATGTGGGTTTTTTAAGGCGTCACCACTAATATGTTGCTGGACTTGAGCCAGATCACGTAATATTTGGCAGGCATTTGGTGCAGGCAGGGAGGAGGATGTTTGGTAAAAGGCTGGATGGAATTCCCTTTATCTCTTGGCATTGGCTGATGAGGTCTTAGTTTCCCAAGTAGGTCTGGGTAATGCACTGGATCACGGACCGGGTTTGGGTTGAAATTCTGGGGGCACAGGAGGATTGATGGCTTTGGTGGATCTGGAGCTGGTCATTCTTTCATCACTGGTGTGAGGGGGCAGGGTCAATGCAGCAGAGAGCCTGAATGCTGCTTCTGATGTGCAGCCTTTGGGAAAAGGCGAGCCGGGGTGTATTAGTCAGCAGGGGCTAGGTCATGGTGTCATAACAAACAGCCCAGTGATCTCACAGTTTAAAATAATGGAGGTTCATTTCTCGCTCATCCCATTTGTCCAGTGCAGGTCATCTGGTGCACCCCTCTGCTCACCGAAGTCACTCAGGGACCCAACTGGAGGACCAGGCACCCTGATCTAAAACTGTCACATCAACTTACATTTCCACGATCCATGCAGCAGAGGAAGAACAGTAGAGGGCAAGCACGGGGAATTAGATGCTTTGGCCAGGAAGCAATGCAGTTACTTTTGCTTCCATTTAATTGGCCCAAACCAGTCATGTGACCACACCTGATTTCAAGGGACAGAGAACTTGTAACCCCCTGAACATCTGGAAGTAGAGACCTAGATATTGATGAATATTATTGATGTCTACCACATGGGGCTTGGAGTGTTGGCGGTGGGGGATCAGAGGTTTTGGGGGTCTGGGAAATTGGGTGCCCAAGAATGGTTTCTCCCAGGAACATTAAATGTATCAGCCCTTACTGGTCGCAACATTCCCACCACCATCCTTGTTGTGGTACCTCTTTATATTCTGTAGAGGGTAACCACAAATACCTTGCTTAATCTTTTCGATAATAAGAAGAACCGATGTGTATATTTTACCATTAACCATGTACCAGGTATTTTACATAAATTGCCTCACCTGATCCTCTGAGCACTGTAGTATATGAATCCCCATCTTACCGGCAGAACAATGGAAGCTCAGAGAGGTCAAGCGACTTGTCCCAAGTTGCACAGCCCCCAAGTGGCTGAGTTAGGATTTGAACCGAGATACTAAGCAGCCACGCTTCCAACTCTGGCCATGCCTTTCTCTTAAGGAGGGAAAAAAAGAAGGTTGGACAGAAGAGACTGGTTGATTATGGGAAAGTGGACGCCGAAGTCAGCTGGAAAACCTCTGATTTGATGATCAAGCAGACTCAGTGACCACTTTGGGAAAAATCTTAATTTCTAAACAATTTACCTTTTTCCTTTTCCCACAGATATATCTTGATTTGTCTCTAAGACAGGCATTGAGAGACAGAGCAGGGTTCGGGTGGGTGTTCTGGGTGCCGGGGGGTGAGGAGGGGGAAGCGGCCTTGAGGGGTGTGGCACAGCCCCAACCTCAGGGAGTCAGCAGCGAGAGGGCCTTCCCTCCAAGGATCCTGAGGAGGGAGGGGCTCCTTGGTGAGTGCAAGGCCAGAGGTGATGACCCATCTGCCTCATTGAGGCCTCAGCCCCATCTGTTTCTCTGTGGTCTCTGGAGGCTGCTGACCTGACCCCTTTCACCAACACTTAGAGAAAGGAGTTTTGAAACATGCTTGCGTCACTGAGCCCCCCAAACCCCCTGAATCAGAGGGAAATGCTTCTGAGCAGCGTTGTTCTGTGGAACTTTCCGCAACAATGGAAATGCCCTGCACCATCCGATACGGTAGCCACTAGCCACGTGTGGCTAAGGAGCCCTCGGAACATGGCTAGTGAGACTCAAGAACCGAATTTTTCAAGTTATTAAATTTAAAATAATCGAAAGGTAAATAGCCACATGTGCCTATTGGATAATACAGGGCCCCCTAAAGAATAGGACATGGCTATAAGTAGTTCACAGACACAGTTTTAAATAACCTTGAATCCCATGGTGAGAAATTATCCCTTTTCTCTTGTCTTTCTCTCTTCCTTTAACTGTGGGATTCCAGCAAGGAGAAAGTCTCCGTTGGTGCCGATAGATCTTTAACACCTTTTTAATGACTGCACACCTCCTCTTTTAACAAAGAGCTTAGAAATGGGTCTGGAACCTTCAGCAGGTAACAGCATTTGGCTTAAATTAATAGTCTCAGTTGTTGTTATTTGTATTTATTTGTATGGTGGCCATCAGTTTGTGGCAAGGGAAACTGGCTTTTCATTTATGATCATGATGTATGGTTTCATTTTAAAAGAAAAATTTAAAAGTAAAAAGAAAATGAGTTTAACAGCATGGCGACTAGAGTTAATAATACTGTAATGCATGCTTGAAAATTGCTATGAGAGTAGATCTTAAACGTTCTCACCATAACAGCAACCACAAAATGGTAATTAGCTGGGGTGAAGGATGTGTTAACTGACCTTATTGTGATGAACATTTCACAATATATACATGTATCAAATCATCACATTGTATACCTTACACTTGCAGCATGTTACCTGTCAATTGTATCTCAATAAATCTGGGAGGAGAAAAGAAACATACTGTAAAGTAGGAAAGCAAATTGTGTTTGTACATTTAAATTCTATACGGTATGGAGAACTAAAGCACCCACCTGAAGGAATCTCAACAACTGAATTCTAAACTAAAGAAATGACAAGGTTCATAAAATGCAATCAGAATGATTTCCTTCATGTAAGCGTCGAAAATAAGCAAAATCGCATGTTTTACATGCATTGCGGGTTACGTGCATTGTGATAATATACAGAGAAGGAAGGGATATTTTTAAAAATGTGGTGATATTTCTATGGGAAGAGAAGCAGGGGTTATGTATGGATAGAAGAAAGATAAAGAAGTTCTTCAGAATTGTTAATGCTCAATATGAAGTTATTGATGGGAGTTGGCTGGGAGGTACATTATACATAGACTTTAGAAAACTGTGCATATAGTCAATATATTCTCATTTGTTGCATTTGCATTGGTTATATGTAAATGAAGATTTCAAATAAAATAAAAAATGAGTGCACTTCAATAAAAATAGTCCATGGAGAAGCAAACACATTGTGGATAGATATAAAAGGATTATGATGGACTGCTTTAATGGGCAAATTCCTTCCGAAGCCAGTTTTTTTTGCTTTTTTAAAATAACTGTTTAGTTTTGTAATAACCTCAGATTTACAGAAAAATTGTGAAGGTAGTAGAGAGAGTTCCCAGAGACCCTTCACCCAGCTCCCCCTAATGTTACTACGTTGCTCATCAGGGCAGATTTGTTGCAACTAAGAAATTAACATTGGTAAAATACTGTTAATTAAGCTCCAGACTTTTTTTTTTCCGGATTTCACCAGCTTTTCCACTAATGTCCCTTTTCTGTTCCAGGGTCCAATCCAGGGCACAGCATTGCCTTTAGCTAAGCCAGTCTCTTGGATTCTGGGCCTGTCTGGGGAGGAGATGCAGGACCCGGTCCAGATCCAGTTACTTCCCTGTACATTCCTACAGCCCTGCTCGGAATGTTGTCGTCATTGAGGATCTCATGGTACAGGGCAGGTTCACCGCCCTTTCAAGCCTGAAAGTGGGAATCTTTTGTCTTTGTTTATTCCCTGCGGGCGGCAATCTGGCCCCTTACCTGTCCCATTCCGACCAGGGGCCATTGGTTTGGTTTGGTTTTCTTTCTATTTTGGGAGCCATGTATTCTGTGGACTGTAAGCACAAGACTTGGCATTTATCCCTCCTATCTTTTACTTTGGTAGATTCAGCGTAAACACTCTAAAGAGAACCCCAGGAGTTTTTTGATTTCAGTGCGGGAGAGCTCGGTGTGGGAAAGACTAGTCAGGAAGCCTCTTGGGGAGAGTGAGCTGTGCCTTGAAAGTTGGTAGTTTCTGGGCTAGAAGAGAAAAGCTGACAGGGTTTTCCCTGGGGGTGAGGGAGGGTCCTGTGATGGAAATCTCCATTTTATGTAGTATTTCATCGCCACTGGAAGTTCGTCCTCAATTTTTGCTTGCATGCCATCAGTAACAAGGAGATCACTCCCTTTCAAGACAACTCATCTCGTCTTTGGACAGCTCTGAATTGGATTCACAAGGTTCTCCGTGTCTCTCTGTGTCATTTGCTTATGCGCTTTCTTCCAAGGAACAGCCTTTTATTCTTTCAAGGCCATAGTACGTTCTCCAAAAGCCTTTCATTTCTCAGTAAGGTACACTTTCAGGATCTTGTCTCATGGCTGCTCTTTGCAGAACGAATTCTTTCCATTGTCTACTCCTCCTGAAGTTTGCCGTCCAGAAGGAAACAGAATATTCTGGATGTGGGGCCAAGGATGACGCCAAAGAGCCCACAATAACCAGGACAGGCCCCCACCACAAAGGATCATCTGGCCCCAAATGCCAACAGTGCCGTGGTTGGGAGATTCTGGAGTAGAGGGTCCCAGTCCCTGCTTGTATGCTACCGTCAGTTGCCATCAGGCACATAGCTCCATGATTTGGGGTAAGTATGCCGTCAACTGAAAATCTTTTATTTTTTTCCTCACACAGATCAGGTCTGTGAAACAGCTGGTCTACCCCAAAGCTGAGCAAACCCAGGGCAAAGAGAGGCCAAGGGCCAACAGACTCTCCAAGAGTGCCTGTGCCCTCCGCTCCCCCTGCATTGTCACCCTAATGCAAGCACCTAATGGGCTCTGGCCTGAATCACTAGCAACATGCTAATAGGGAACGAGCAGATACCACTTAAAACGCATACGGCGTTATTGACCTAGTTGTTTACATATGCAGATTATTTTAAGCCTCAAAACAAACTCTACCAGGTGAGTATAATTGTCATCACGTCCATTTTATAGATGAGGACACTGAGGCCCCAAGTTGTCAGGTGACTTGCCTAGGCTCACGTGACTGGGAAGTAGAGAAGTCTTTAAACCCAGGTCCTCTGGCTCTGGAATCTGAGCTTTTGACACCACGTCAACCACTCAGGTTCTTCCAGCTTCCAGTGTGACCCGGTCTCCACCCAGCACCAGTGATCTGGTAAGAATGCAAATGCATCCTGTTTCTGTCACTTCCCTGCAAAAACCCTCCCACGGTGACTTCTGCATTCGGGATTTCATAAAGCTCTTACTACGGTCTACACCCCGCAGACCAGCCTGACCTCCAGAGCTTGCCCTTTGCACCTCTGCCCCTTCCCATCCAGTTCCTCTCTGCTCTTCAAACACACCAGCTCCTTTCCTCCCTGGGGGTCTCTGCATTGCTGGGCCCTCTGTCTGGAGACCCTTCCCCATGCCCTGCTCTTCCCAAGCTTGGCTCCTTCTCAGCCTTTGGGTTATACTTTGGGGACACTTCCTCAGGGATGTCTGCCCTGATTGCTCCATCATTGCAAGCCCTCCCTCCCTAGTCTCTACCACTTGTTAACCTCTGTCACTTTGCCCTCTTGATGTCTCTTATCTCAGTCCCACCATCTGCCACCATTTTGTTTACTGGTTGACATCCCTGGTCCCCACTGGCTTGAGAGCCCTGAGAGGGGGAGAGGGTCCATCCCTAGTGTCCAGCACAGAGCTTGGCCCATAGCAGGTAATTAAAAAACAACAACAAAAAAGAATGAAGTACCTATTGCTATTTCTGATTCCTTCCCATTTTACAGATTAGAAAGTTGAGGTTCAGCCAGGTTTAAGGATCCCCCCTAAATATACATATGTAGTGTGTGCGCGTTGCAGGTGGTGGGGTGTGGACCCTGGAGGGGTCCGAAGTGAGGGTCCAAACTGCAGCTCTAATTCAGGACCACCTAATCTAGAACATTCCACCTTTACCTTATTCCCTAACACATCAGAAAAGCTGTGGCTAGGAAGAGATTGGGGCCAAGCAGAAAGACAGAAAGGCGTAAGAGAGAATTAGCAAAGACATAGAAAGAGAGGCCTGATTTGGAGCGTGGAGAGTGGATCGTGGGAGGGGATATGGCCGGGGGGAGAGATTTTTCCCATCAATTAACACAGGCTTCATAGAAACGGAAAGTATTCCTGGCAGTCTTGCCCTCTTAATACATCATATCTCTAATCCGCATAGCCCTCTGACCTTGCCCATAATCCCCCCTCTTTTGTACTGATGCCTAAAACCTTCGGACCCCGGCCCAAGTGTTCCATCCCTGGTGGGGTCTGAGCAGAAGAAAGCCGGTAGCAGGGAGCGGGTGGGGGCGGGGGAGTGGAAGAATACATTCTCCCGAGTGTTTGACCAACAAAATCTAGCTAAATTCCCCAGCCCGCGCGCAGTAAACTGTTCTTCTGAAAGGCCCAGGAGCCTCACCCCGTCTCTTTGGAACCTCCCCAGCCCCCTCCCCTTTCCTCCCTGCTCCCCTGCCGTCGCTGAGACACAAAGCTGGGCCCTGGATTATCTTAATTTCCATATGGAGAGCTGTGTAAGCCAGTTCAATGCATGGCCAGTCATTTTGTTCACAACTTTGCAGCAAGCAGGAGCAAAAGCCGCTGGGAAATTAGCCATTCATCCTATCTCACCTTGTGTGTGCATGCATAGATCAGTAAATACAGAGGCACGGGGAAATCGAGGCTCCTTTGTTAATTACCGCATCGGGCCCTGGCTCGCAGGGGCCGCTTCCCCTGACGTGCACCGTGACTCTTGATTTTAAAGGAAAAAAAAAAAACATTATACACACACACACAGAGGCACACACATAGAGCATCTGCTTTTAAGCAGCATTGGGCAATAAGGCTTATGTATTTGTGTTTTCTGGAACTGAGCAACCAGGAGGAGTCCGGGTCTTCTCTTATCTGCCTCCCTTACACCGGGTACAGACCAGCACCCCCTGCCCCTGCGCCCCCCCCCGCCCCCCCGCCCACACTCATGGTCTACTCTTCCCCTCAAGCCCTCCCCAGTTGATGAAAACTCTGATTTAGGTAAAGCCATTTGGCTGAGAGATCTCTCATCTTCCCTGTGGCCCCTGGCTTCTCCCCACCCTGGAATCCTCCCAGGTCGCTGGTCCCCAAGGGCGTGGGCCTTCAGCCAGCCCCCACTGCCTCGGGGCCCGGGTTCGCAGCCCCCCCTGCTGTCCCCAAGGCTCCCTGCACCTGCCCGCCCCTCCCGCTTCCTCAGAGCTGGAGGCCTCCCCAGGCACCTCCTTGACCTCGGGGAGGCTCCCCCGCCCCCGACACAGTGAGCCCAGGACCAGAGAGGTGGCGCTTCCCACCCCGCTCTGCACCTTCCCCAGGGTTGCCGCACGGGGCCACCTCACCCTGGCCCCACCGCCAAACGCAGAACCAGGAAGGTTCAAGTGCCCAGGAAGGGGAGAGAAGAGAGAGGAGCTGGGGGTCTCTGGGGAGAGCGGGAGAGAAAAGGGAAGAGGGCTAAAGAAATAAATCGCCCCAAGGACCCCAGGAAAAAACCTCCAGGAGGTACAGAGAGGCCCAGATGTAGAGGGAAATGGAGACAAAGAGAGGAGGGGGGAGGGCTCAGACTTGGATATTTGGGGTTGGCCCCTTACAGGGGATGAAACTCCAGGTCATCCTGTGTGGCGTCCTGGGGGGCGGGGTGGGGGTGCTCAGGCTCGATCCAGAGGCTGGAATGCAGCTGACAGCTGGTTCCACAGGCCTCCTGCATCCATCTGAGCTCCACTTACCTCATCTGAGCAATGGGCCAAGGCCAGGAACTACCTTGGCGGTTGCTGTGAGGCTTGAGAGAACAATTAGCCAGGCTAAGTGGCTGGTATGGTCGGCACCCTCAATGAACTGGGGAAGTAGAGGTGGCAGAATCCGGAATAGAGTAGGTGCTCAATAAACTGTGGCAATTGACATCATTGTCACTACAACGCCGGCGTCCAGCACGTGCTTAAAAACTGAGCGTGGTTACTCTTGTGGCTGTTGGTGTTGTAATACCCTAATACTCCTCCTCCTACTGTTACTAATTCTGCTATATTACAATGCCTGGAATGTACTAGGAATATACTAGGTGCTTAATAAATGGTAGCTAATATCAGACAATTAATTCAGAAACCTAGGGAAATGGCCCCAGCACAGGGTGCCCCGCCCAGGGAGAAATGACTCAGAGGGGGGCAGTTTTGACCACAAAAGCTTCCCGGGAGTGGGCATGTCCCGGTTGGGGGCTGCAGGAGGAATAGGAGCTGGCTGGCAAAGGGAGGCAGGGAGCCTCACTGATGTGTGGGACTAGGATGGGACAGGGTGAGGCCACTGGGAAGGTGGGAGGAGCTTCCAACTGAGCTGGGAAGGAAGCCCCCGCCCAGCTCCCTAAAGGAAGCCCCCTAGACAAGAAGGGGCTTTGCAGCTGCTGAGAGTTTGGGCTCTAAAGTCAGACAGCTGGCAAGAGATTTTACCTCGCTGAGCCTCGTTTCCTCATCTGTAAAATGGGGATGATAATGCGGTCTGTCTTAGGAGGTCAGTGGGAAGAGATTGGCGGGAATGGGAACGTGCTCGTAAAGCATGAAGCACGGTGTCTGAAACCAGGAAGCGGGCAAAGAATGGTGGGCATCATAACTTTGAAACTGACCAACTACCCCCCGAGATGATCTCATTTGAGATGGCTGTGTTGGCTTCATCATGAAGAGCTGGACCCTCCCTCTTCTGGTCATAGATTTGTGGTCGAGCTGGTTTGTAAACCTTGACCTCTGCAGAGACCCTGTCTCCTTCCACCCTGCCTAGCACCCTCAGCTCCATCCTCTTCCCGCTCCCAGGCTTTGCATGTGCTGGTGCCTCTGCCTGGAACACCATGCCTCCTCTTCTCTCTCTGGTTTGTTCCGTCCCATCTTGTGGGGCCCCTCAGAAGCGAAGAGGGTCTGAGCCCCTCCCGGGAGCCCCTGCAGTTCCCTCTGCTTTCCGCCAAGCACTTGTACTCTGTGTCATCACTCTCCCCTGCTTGCCTGTGAGCAATATATGACCAGGGAGCACATAGCAGGGGTCTGGCACACAGTAGGTGCTCAATAAGAAAAACTCTAGCTGCACAACTGATCCCTGGGGAACATTTCTGGGCCTCCTCCAGCAGAGCCCTCATGGTGAGTTCAGATTAATGGCCAAAAGGTCTTGGTCTGAGTCCTGTCCAGCTAAATAACGTGCTCCAGAGTGCCCATACCTGACTTAGGCATCATCTCTGTGGGTCCCCATTCAGTGCCCATTCCACCTCCAGGAAGCCTTCCCTGATACTCTCAGTGGTGTGTGCTTGAGTTCTCCTCTGATCTGCCAGAGCCTGTTGGGGTGGCTATTTCCATTTGGGGGTGGTACTAATTCTTCACACCCTAATTAGGGGCTTCCACAGCTGACACTCCACTCCCCCCCTCCCCCACCCGGTGTGACTTCAGCACTGGCAAGAGTGCTCTCAAGCAAGGTGATTTTGTGCTCCTCCATTTCTGGAAGGACACTGCCAGGGCATAGTCCTGGACACACTCTTCATGGACTCTGGGACATTCTACTAGTTACTTAACGTCTCAGAGCCTCAGTGTTCTCATCTGTAAAACGGGGATGATGGCACCCCCCCGCCCCCCGCCGCCCCCGAGGGTTGCCAGAGGATTGACTGGATTCCTGCATTTAACTGTTTAGCAGAGAGAAGCCTCCTCGCAAAGCCAGTTGCTGCATAAAGCCATGCTTTTGTAGCTCTTAGAGCACCTACAACAAAGCCTAGCATACAGTAGGTGCTCAGTTAATGCCCAAAGGATGCATCATTTATTTTTAAAGATTTTATTTATTTATTTGAGAGAGGGAATGAGAGACAGACAGCAGGAGAGGGAGGAGGGTCAGAGGGAGAAGCAGACTCCCTGCTGAGCAGGAAGCCCGATGCGGGACTCGATCCCAGGACTCCAGGGTCATGACCTGAGCTGAAGGCAGTCGCTTAACCAACTGAGCCACCCAGGCACCCTATTTTGTTATTTTTTTTTAAGATTTTTTTTTAAATTAATTTATTTGACAGAGAGATAGCACAAATAGGCAGAGCGGCAGGCAGAAGGAAAGGGAGAAGCAGGCTCTCTGCGGAGCAGGGAGCCCGATGCTGGGCTCCATCCCAGGACCCTGGGATCGTGACCTGAGCCGAAGGCAGCCGCTTAACCGACTGAGCCACCCAGGCACCCCAGGATGCATTATTTTGATAGCTGGATGATCTTGGGCAAGGTTCTGAGCCTCAGTGTCTGCATTGGTAAAATGGGAATAAAATTGTACTTACCTCTGTTGGGTTTGGTGTTGGGGTATATGGTATAATGTAAAAAAACATGAGGCCCCAAGCAGGACCAGAATGGATAGAAATATGTAATACTTATATGATCCGTCCTAAGTGCCAGGCCCTTCGATGAGGCACTGAATCCTCCCAGCAATCCCAGGAGGGAGGAGCTGCCATTATTCCAGATTAGGGAACTCCGGCACAGAGGGGTGAAGCTACCTGACCCAAGTCACACAGCTTCGGTGGTAGAGCGGGAGGCTCAACTCTACTCTCTTGCCTACCGTGATAAGTATTCCTTTCTACTGCCCCGCATTTTCCCATTAGCCCATCAACTCCAGGGTGGAGTAGGGGGGATGGCTGGTAATGTCTCTTAGTGCGTGCTCAGTGTCTAGAACGTGGTCCTGCAGCCCGGACCACCATTCCGTGGCCCAAACATGCACCTCACTTCACTGTCCTGCAAAAGCAGGTTCTGGGAAATAGCATCACCTGGTATTTAAGACCACAGGCTTCGGAGCAGACGGACCCGGGTTCGTGGCCCGGCTCAGCCCCTACTGTGCTGTGTGACCAGGGGCAAATGACTTCCCCTCTCTGAGCCCATTTCACACCTGCAAAATGGGGGCTTTGAAGTCGCCCTCCTGGCGAGAGCTGGAGTGTAGGTGACACGAGCCAGAGCCACGACCGGCTGACGCCCCGCAGCCCGTGCCCTTCTGGCGGCAGCCAGAGGCCGGGTCACCTCCTCCCGGGGCCTGGTCCTGCGCAGAAGGCCAGGGCGGAGATTCCGAGAGTGGCCCAGCGGGCTTTCCGGCTGCCGCCCGCGTGGTGTCAGGCGGCGGGTGATGGATCGGCTCGGACACACACCACAATAGCCCACAGACACTCTATTACCCGGTGATTGTCTGCCCGGCGGCCCCGCTCGGGCCGCGCGGCCACACATAATGGCCCAGAACAAAGATGGCAGCTGCTTTGTAGGGGAACAGATTTGTGGCAAGTTGAGATAAAATAAAGAGGAAGGAGAAAGGGGAGAGGAGCTGGCGGCGGGGGTGGGCTGGGGGTGGGGGCAGAAACATAAAAGGGAGACGGAGGGAGCGAGGGGGAGAGAAGGGAGGGACAGAAGCCAAGATGTCTCGGGGAGAGAAGGGTGGTGGGGCTCAGGCTGCTGAAAGCAACCCGGAGGGCCGCCTTTGTCCAACAATAATGACGATAATGATGGCGTAATAGTAATGAGGATAACGCGCCGCGAGTTCTTGGTGCTGTCCGTGGAAAGCGCCCCGACAACCTGGCCGAGATCATTCTCATCCCGGTCCTGACTCGCGAGGAGCCCCGGGGGGGGGAGGGGGCGCCGCCGCTCTCCTGGGGCCTCTGGAGGTGGGTGGGGGGTGGAGGAGGCGGGTTTCCAGCCTGCCACCCGAGTCTAGGCTCCGAGAAGGTGGAAGGATGGAGAAGGTAAAGGCAGGCGCCCGCGTTCAGCCAGGACATCTCCTTTGGAGGAGCTTCTTGAGAACCCCCCTACTCAGTGACTTGGGGTGACATCTCCTTGGCCAGCCTGGCTGCAAACAAAGCCGCCACATGCATTCCTTCAGCGGGGCCAACGCTACCCCGAATAAACCCCAGGTTCTTTAGCAAGGAGGGTGCTGTCCCACGGTGCTGGGTAGGCCATTAGCTCTCCAGCACGCGTGCGTCGTAGTGAGCACTGGCAAGAGTGCTCTCGAGCAAGGTGATTTTGTGCCCCTCCATTTCTGGAAGGACACTGCCAGGGCATAGTCCTGGACACACTCTTCATGGACTCTGGGACATTCTACTAGTTACTTAACGTCTCAGAGCCTCAGTGTTCTCATCTGTAAAATGGAGATGATGGCACCCCCCCCCAGGGTTGCCAGAGGATTGACTGGATTCCTGCATTTAATTGTTTAGCAGAGAGAAGCCTCCTCGCAAAGCCTATTATATACCTAGCCCCGCAGCCTCTGCAACGTGACCGCTAGAAAAGAGGTGGCGGGATCATCCATTTTGCAGAGGGGACAGCCGAGGCTCAGAGAGTGGGAGTGACTGCTCGAGGCCCCACATTTGAGGCAGTCCTCAACCCCACGGCCACGCCACATGCAAGTGCATTCCCATGAACACAGCACGGTCCAGATTTCTGCCGGATTTCTCTTCCTTCACCCCAAGAGGTGCCAAACGAGGCCACGGTGTTAACCTTCAGGGCCGGGGGTTAGGGCCGGGCGAGAAAATGGATGTTATGACCTAAGGAGGGAGAAGGGGAAGGGCAGGGACTGAGGGCAGAGGGGCGGCAACCATGCTTGTGAGGATGAGCTGCAACCCAGAGCTGGTACCTAGTAAGTGCTCAGTAAATGCAACCTCAGCAGCAACATGGGGACCAAATCGCCCATCCCTCGGGCCTCTGTGCGGCTCAACCAACGGGGCCACCTGAACACGGTGCTCAGAGCACAGCCTGGAAACGGAAAGTATTCCTGGCAGTCTTGCCCTCTTAATACAGCCTATCTCTAATCCGCATAGCCCTCTGACCTTGCCCATAATCCCCCCTCTTTTGTATTGCTGTCTAAAACCTTCGGACCCCGACCCAAGTGTTCCATCCCGGGGGAGGGCTGAGCAGAAGCGAGAGCCCTTGGCAGGGAGCGCGTGGGGGCCCGGCAGGTGGAAGAATACATTCTGCCGAGGGTTTGACCGGCAAAATCGAGCTCAATCCGCAGCCAGAGCAGTAAACCATCCTTCTGCGAGGTGCAGGAGCCTCACCCCCATCGCCCCGGAGCTCTGAAGCCTGTTCCGGATTGGGGGACCGCATGGAGGGGCCACCGTCCGCCCGCGGAATGTCCCCTCCGGTCCGGGCTTCAGCGCGCTGGCCTTCGGCTAACCTTTGCGCCAGGCCGCCACTCAAAGGCTGGAACAAATTCCCGTAATTTGCTGCACTTTTAACCAAACAAGGGCGTGCAGCGGCTCTCCCAGCGCCTACTGCGCCCGGGACGCGGGGTCTTCAGCAGGACCACCAGGGGCAGAAATGGAAACCGGCTCACGCGTATCCTTGCAAAAGTCCCAGCGCCCGCGTTTTACAAAGTAAAAGGGAACGGGTGACATTCATTTAATAATATGTTTCGCTTAGCCCAAGATACCCCAAAATACTGTGATTCCAACCTGCGATCGACATAGAAATATTTTGAATGTAAGATGTTACATTCCGTGTTTCTCCCCTCCCCCGACGAAGTCTAAAAAATCCGGAGTGTATTTTGCATTTACCACGCATCTCAATTCAGGGGCGCCCCGTGGCGAGGGTTGGGTGGCCACGTCTGGCTCGGGGACCACCAGGGCAGGCAGTTCAGCTCTGGGACAGAAATGCTCTTCCCACCAGACCGTCAGCCACGTCGTCTTTGTTTTTTGTGTTTTTGTTTTTTAATTTAATTTTAATTTTTTTAAAGAAAGCAAGCGCTGTACTTCATTCTTTAGCAATCTCTTTCTCTTGCTCTCTCTGTATATACACATATATATTGCTTTCTTAAAAAATCCATATATGATCTCTCTCGCATACATATATAGAGATTTTTTATAGATGTGCATGTGTATATACATATATATATTATGGAGCTGTTAAACCAGAACATTCTTCGAACTGACCCTGAATTAGTTGGGTGATTTCCTTGTCCGGAGGATCGGACCACGGGGCCACGCTCAAGAGAAATTGGGGTTTCCTTGTCACCCCAGAGCCAGAGCGCGGTGCCTGCCTCCTCTCCGGAGAAAAAGATATATAACGCCAAACGCTGTGAAATTTGCCGCTGTGAGAACAGCTAATTTTTCACACCCAGACGAACTGGCTGGGTTTGTTAAAGCCCAAGATAATCAAATAATCATTATAACTCATCTTCGCCCCTCCTGTCTTTCGCTCTTTGTACCATTAATGTCCCAGTGGGGAGCGGCTCTGGTGAGTTCAGACCTAGCCTATTTAGATAACCTTCCGGTGGGTCTTCTGAGAGCAAAATATCCCTCCTGGAGTATCTTACAACAAATGAACCAATCCTCCCTAATCTTCTTATCGTTGCAGCCCCTGCTCCAGGCTTGGTTATCTCGTGGGCTTGCAAAAGAGAGAAAGAGAGAGATTTATACATATATATTTATGTTTCATAGACATTTATATAAATATATGTATATGCATGAAATAATAAAAGGGAGATGCCAGGCAAGAAGCAGAGCTCTTTCTCCCTCTCCCCTGCGAGGCAGCCCTGCCACAGCTGGCCAGGAAGTCTGGGGGAAGAGAAGGTTCTAGTGGCTGCAGCTGGGGCGCCGGCAGGGCTGGGGCAGGGAGCAGGGGTGGGAGGGGGCAGCACCCACGCGGGGCGGTATCTCCCTGGGGACCCGGCTCCATGGGCACTGAGGGTCCTTCCCACATTGATGGAGCTCCCCTCCACTTTCCCTTATTCCCTGCTGGCTGGCTGCTCCCCTCCTTCTTTATTCCCTCTGACTTCTCTCATTCTCTCCCTCTCCGTATCTCTGTGTCTCTCTTCTCTGTCTCTACCTCTGTCTCCATCCTAGCCTCCCTCTCTCCCATTTCCCCTTTGCCTCCCCGGCACCCTGGCCCCCTCCCCTCCCCCTCCCCTCCCTCCACACCCCTCACCACCCCCCATCCGTCCCACCTCCAGCCCTCCCTCTGCCTTAATTTCTGATTAATATGTTCTTAGCCAAGGAAAGCAGAGAGAGAGAAAGAGGGAGAGAGAGAGAGAGAGAGAGAGGCATCTTCTAAATAAATCATTTCGTCATGTGAAGAGCTAATCTGCAAATGACGGTCGCTATTTATCGAGTTTTTAGCGGTGCATGTTAAATAGTGATATGGAGGCCACATTTACAAAACCCCATTGGGGCGCTGGGAAAGGATTTTTAACTTCATTGCCCAGAAAGAAAAATGGTGAAGACAAAGATAAGACCCGCTGTGAAGCTTTGGCCCTGAACCGTTCTCGGGAGCAATTAAGCGGGCAGGGGCAAGAGGGCGAGGGGCAGCCACTGCTCCCTGCCCGCCCCCCGCCCCCTGCCCCCAGCCAGATGCAATCCCCACCACCACCCCTACCCGACTCGCTCCCTTGCCACCAGCCACTTCCGTTGCCGAGCCTAGAGTCGGACCGGTGGGGTTTGAACACAGCTGCTACCACTAAATTTGTCTCCTGGTGCCTCAGTTTCCCCACCCAATTCCTCAAACGGGAATCCTTGACACCTGATGGGAAACCAAATGATTAGCTCTGCTATAGGAAGAGGAATTTGCAGATTCAAAATTGGTAGTAATATCCGAAGCAAAATTGCAAATTGCCTTCCAAATTATTTTTCACGGAAAATTGTTTTCGTGTGGGATGGGGGTCCCTCTTAATGTGTTGGATATGCCGTGGGGTGGGCTTCCAATTGTGAGCGTGCTGAGGGCCCCTGGAGTTCTCAAAAAGCTCCTGCTGATAATAATAATACCAGTAATAATATAATAATACCGGCTTCCCTTTTTTGGAGTGTGGGCCACGCGCTGGTGACTCCGTTCTGTACTTTCCATGTGCTCTTTTATGTGATTTCAGCTTATTTCCTTCCTTGTCTCTCCACCTACCCCCACGGCCCCCGCCCCGAGAGATTAGGTTGGGTTTGTTTGTGCCTCATGGGACAGAGGAGGACTAAGGTGTGGGATTTTCAAAGACAGACACTGTGGCTCAAAAGGATCCTGTCCGTGAAGGCTGGCCGGGTGTTGGGCTGTGCGAATTCTGGGTGGGACCCAGGCTCGAGGCTTGGGTCCCTCCTCCGGGGGCAGGGAGAACACATCGAGGGCTGCCCTGCAGCGGACCAGCATGCTTTGCAAGGTGAGGAGACCCCCCCCACACTGACTGGAGGCAATCAAGCTCAGCTGTCCTAAAAGGAATTCCTACCTGGTGCATGAAGGTGGGTTTGATTCTGGGTTTGAATCCTGGCTCTGCCATTTGCTTGGGGAAGAAACTTAAGCCTGCTTACGTTAGTCTCCTTGTTTGTGAGACGGGTGTACGAACACCTCATAAGGCAGGTGGATGTGAGAGCTATAGACGGTTTATGCAAAAAGTGCTGGCAAACAGTAGGTGCTCAATCAATGGCAGTGATCATCATTTCCCTATCTTTCTTCTGCTTGCTGGGCTCTAAAGGGCTAAAGGAGGGGTTGGTAACTGAGGCTGACTCACAGGAAGGCAGCTGACTTGAATCTCTAACCCCAGCCCTGGCTCCCACTTGCCCTGTGATCACGTATCCACTGGGCCTCAATTTCCTCACCTGTAAAATGGGATGATTGGGGTAGACGTAGACTGTACTCACGTGACGGGAGGGTCATTGGCAGGTGTAGTTTAACAGCTACCACTAATGGTGTGCAGATCAGGGATTGGTAGATGAGAGTTAAGGGTGTGGCCCTGGGTTCAAGAGCCAGCACCGCTGCTCATTAGCTGTGTGACCTTGGGTACATCACTCCACCTCTCTGTGCCTCTGCACCTCATCTGTGAGATGTACCTGCCTCCCTGGGCTGTTTTAGGTGTTTGTGTCTGGGTTCCTTAGCTAGAGTTTCTGTTCCAGGAGAGCAGGGCTGAGGTCTTGGGCTTCTCTGCATCCCTCAGGGCTCAGGGCTGACCTCACGATCAGGATTAGTAAGTAGAGTGTTTGTTGACTGACTTATAAATATGTGCATGGTAATAATAGTAACAGTAATAGCAATAAGCCCGTCGCAGAAACTGTCACTTGCATGCATGTCACTTAGCCTACCGTGGGCAGTTCAGAAGACAGTTCTCAAACATGATGTTGGGATCCTCCCTCCAACACCTGCTCTTCTCTGCCTGAGGGCTTCCAGTGGCCACCGGTGTGGACTTGGTTCCCACGCAGGGTAGGTCAGAAGCGCCAGGAAGTTGGTGGCCCCAGGAGCAACCCTCCATCAGTGAGCGATGGGAGTGAGTGGCCCAATGTCCCTGCTTCCTTGCAGCTCGGGGGTGAGTTCTGCCCAGTCTCCCAGACGTCCCCAGCAGGACTGAGCCCCCGTGGCCCACGGCGGTCCCCTGCTCATTAATGCACCCTGCCTTGTTTCCTTCTTCCCTGCCTTGCTGTCTCCCTCCCTCCCATATGCTTCTTGGGATCACCTCCCATAGAAACTACTGGCTCCCAGTCCTTGTCTCAGGATCTGCTTTGCAGGGAACCCAGCCTAGGCCAGCAGCTTACATTTATATTCTGCTGATGCTCCTCAGTTCACCCGTTAACAAAAAATATCTTCTCACATTTTTACATTTTTACATTCATAGCTCCTATCAGCACTGTGCAAGAAATACAAGGGGTGCTGAGGGCTTCTAAAAAGTAGATCTGCCTAGTCTTGGGGTGACATTATGGAAACATTGAATAGAAATCTGGAGGAAGGGGAGGGGTTTCCAGGGAGTGGGATAAAGGGCATCCAGGCAGGAGGAACAGACCATGCTAAGGCCCAGAGGGAGGAGCATGGTACATTTTTATCGGAGAGGGAAGGAGACACACCCCTCAACTTACTGTGTGACCTCCAGAAAGTCCCATCACGTCCCTGTGTCTCAATTTCCCCACCTGTCAAATGGTCCAAAGCCACCTGCTCCCTCCCATTACTTCTGCAGAATGGGGTATAGGAACTTAAAGATTCAAAGTGGTAAAGGTGACCTAGAAATGTCACCCAGTATCCCAGTGTGTATATGTTTTCAATGGCCACTGGGTCGTGTTCCTACCCTTGAGGCACCACGAAGGCCCTGCTTTGCTCCCTGCTTTTTCGCCAAAGCCTTTGCCCTCATGGAGTGACATTCTAGTGGAAGAGAGTGTAAAAGAGACAAATATGCAAATAACTGCAATATAATACAAATGCAGTGATGAATTTTTATGAAGGAAAATAGAATGTGCAGACAGTGTGGGAGAGGAGATGCATTTTAGTTAAGGCCTACATGTAGGAGCAGAGACTTGAAGCAGGTGGAAGAGCTCACTATGGAAGTATTGGGGAAGGGCCAGCTGGGCGGAGCAAACAACAGGTGCAAAGGTCCTGAGGCACAGTGACTTGTTGAAGGTATAGCGAGGAGGCCAGATAGCTAGGACAAGTAAGCAAGGAGGGGTGGGAGGTGAGAGGAGTGGAGATCAGAGAGGTCCCGGGGGTTTAGATCCGACAGAGCACTGAGGGCCTATATGAGGAGTTTGGCTTTTAACCTGAGTGAACCAGGATCCAGGAGTCAAAACAGGGGTGGACAACATCATCAGATTTATATTGAAGGATCACTCTGGCTGCTATATGGAGAATGGTCCATCAGGGGCAAGGATGGGGCAGAGAGGCAATCGATGAGCCCCCTTCTTAGCCCACTCCTCGCCCCATCCCATCGGATCCTGTTTCTCACACACGCGTCCCTCCAGTGCCAAAACCCCAGGCTGCGCGCTGGCCAGGGGGTGATGGGCTGCAAATGAGCGGGCAGGCAAGCGCCTCTAATTTCCACAAGTGCCGTGGGTAAAGGCTGTGGCGGTGGGCAATTAAGCTCTGAGCTTTAAAAACATGGTAATAAGGGGATACGGGCCGAGGAGGCAGTCTGGTAATTTAAATGATATCCAGCTCGAATATGGAGTGTCTAAATGTTCTCTTCCAGAGATTTATGTCAGCATAGACCTGCCTCATTCATTTATTTAGTTAACTAGCTACTTATTGGCACGTCCTCCCAGCCGCTCTGGGATGGAAGAGACAGAGGCCTGGGTGGCCGCTCGGGGCGTCTCCGTGCAGGGCTGGCCAGCCGGGAGTGCGATAATGACCGCAGAGACCATTTTCCTGTGCTGAAGGCCTACTATGTGCCTGGCATTTGGAGGATCTATCCTGAGAATTAAGAGTGAGTCCATATGAGGAACCTCCTGGTGCCCAGGAGGAAACTGAGGCACAGAGAGGAGAACTGACTCATTCAAGGTGACGCAGCTAGTGAATGGGACAGATCCCAGGCTTTGCCCATGACCTGATGTTGACGATTGCTTCTGGGCTTTTGGTCCTGGTTGTTTGCCATGGAATGGTTGCGCAGCCATCGGAAGTCACCTGAGGGTCTTGCGCCCAGATTCATTACCTCATGCAGACTCTTCAACCCGGGTGGGACTCTCTAAATCATGTAAGTCAGGGGTCTCCCACTCAGATGCCTTGAGGGGGTCAGCTGATGACAGAGGTCTAAGAAGGCCCCGTGCAAGGAAAATTGGCTGGCATCTTGGCCTTGCTTTTTTTTTTTTTTTTTGGCCTTGCTTTCTTTTGTCTTTCACGGTTGTTAGAGACCTGGGTATGAGAAAGAGGTAACTTTCATTTCTACGGAGGAAAAGCAGGAGTGGAAATGCAGTGGTGGGTGTCACTAACACGCTCCTTTAGCAATCGGAGAGGCAGTAGGGAGCGGTGGGGACTGGGGCGTCCTGCAGGGCCTATGGGAGCAGCTGCAACTCGGCCCTGCCCAATTGCTGGCCCCTGCCACGGGGACCCACTGCTGCCCAAACTTCACATTGTTGAAAGATGCTGGTTGCATAAAAAAAAAAAAATCCTCTTCTTATTTGTGAGGTCAACATGTTAGAAGGCACCGCAAAGGAAAATGCATCTGCAGTCTGGATTCTGGTCAGGAAACCGTGTTGGCAGCATCTCGTCCAGCCCAGTGGCTGCATTTTATAGGCAGGATGGCTGAGGGCTGGAGAGTGGGGGTGCTGTCCCCAAGGCCACACATTCGAGAGGTGGAGCCTGAATGTAGACCCTTGGCCTGCATCGAGACTGCCCATTGGCCTAGTACCACTCCCAACAAGGAGCCTCTCCCTCATTATCCTCTCATACCCCTTGCCGTCCTTCCAGGTCCTTGTCCCGTCCCTCCCCCGCCGGGAGGTCTGCCTGACCACTCCCACAGTGACTCCTCCAAGCTCCTGAACCTCATTCATTTGGTATCTCCTTCATGACTTTTACTCTGTCTGAACACAGCCTGTACGGTTATTACTGAAAACTTGCTTTGAACTAATAAACAAACAAACAAACCCAAAACACATTATTTTAAAAGGAAACTGAGGAACCGTTCTGTACGTGGACTATCAACTTGCCATAAAGAAAAGGTAACAAATGAAAATACAGTGAAAACAAATCAATGCTATTACATTCCAGTAAGATACAGTTTGGCATCCAACCATGAGTCCCGTTCTCTCTCTTGACTGGAAAAGATGCGAAGCAAACCGACCTGGTGACCAGCAATTGCACACTTGCCTAGAACCAACTGAAATAAGGTCACTACAAGGCGTGTACGAGAATATTCACAGGAGCTTCACTCCTAACAGTGCCGAAGTGGAAACTCTCCAAATGTCCAGCAACAGGACGCTGGGTAATAAATACCGTTGTGTCCATGGGATGGAATATTATACAGCAGTGAGAAGGTGGGTTGTGAACACACTACAGTGTGGACCACAGCGTGGTCAAACACACTACGGACGTAATATTGAGTGAAAGAAGTCGACCCAAGAGGGTACGTACTTGTTGACCCACTGATGAATGGGTAAATCCACACACACAATGGAATACGATTCAATCATAAAAACACACGAAGTACTGACACCTACCACAACATGGGTAAACTTTGGAAATACGATGCTAAGTGGAAGAAGCCAGACACAGAAGGTCACCTGTCACATGATTCCATTTATACAACATTTTCAGAAGAGGCAGATCCATAGAGACAGAAAGCAGATTCAGGGTTGCCAGGGGCTGGAGGGAATGGGGGGTGTGGGGGGTGATGGCTGAAGGATATGAGGTTTCTTTTTGAGGTGACAAAATATTCTAAAATCGATTGCGGCAATGGCTTTACAAGATTGTGAATATAATAAAAACCATCGAGTTGTATACTTTAAATGGGTGAATTGTATGGTATGTGAATTGTATCTCAATAAAGGCTTTTTTTTTTTTTAAAGGCATCTACTCTATGATTCCACTTGGCTGAAGTTCAAGAAGAGGCAAAACCGATCTTTACCTGTTCAGACGAGCCCTTTTGATGGTAGACATCACTTCCCCCTTCCGAGCCCCAATTTCCTTATCTGGAAAACGAGGACTTGAGGGGGCGGCTTTCTCAACTGATTGTGAGGGTCAGATGAGTTCTGCGTGAGGCCAGGCACATTACCTGGGAGGTCCTGGCCAGGTCTGAGTTCTGATGGTGACCCTGGTGTACCAGCAGAAAGCTGGCGGGATGCTAGGCCCCCGAGAATGGAAGAAAGACAGCCCTGGCGCTGGACCCAGAACCGGAGCTGATGTGTTGTTGGTGCTCCAAGAGAATTTGCCAGAGAGAGGCATGAGTCAAGGCTCTGTCCTGTGCTAGCTGTGTGACCTTGGGCCAGTCACTCGCCTCACAGAGCCTTAGTCCTTCTTCTGGCAGGTGGAGATCATCACAGTACTTCCCCCACAGCCTCGTGCGAGGCTTCAGAGGGATCTTGCCTTCAAGCCACACTTCTCAAGCTTCAGCATCTTCATGAATCACCTGGAGATCTTTTCTTTTCTTTTCTTTCTTTCTTTCTTTCTTTCTTTCTTTCTTTCTTTCTTTCTTTCTTTCTTTCTTTCTTTCTTCTTTCTTTCTTTCTTTCTTTCTTTCTTTTTCTTTCTTCTTTCTTTCTTCTTTCTTCTTCCTTTTTTTTTTTTTTAAATGCAGCTTCTGATTCAGTAGATCGCGCATTTCTAAGCAGCTCTCGCAGGGGATGATGCTGAGGCTGCAGGTCTGTGGACCACACTGAGGAGCAAGCATGGAAGCGCTTAGCACATCCAAAGTGCTTCATAAATACAAATGGTTTTCAGCAAAGATTGGGCACCCCTGCAGACTGAAGTTTTTGTCTTTCCAGTCTGCTCCACTCACCCTCCCCTCCCCTCCACTGCTCCCTAATTCTCTGCCTCCTGAAAGGCAGCAGACCCCCTTTGCCCCCCGAGTCCCTTGCCCTCATCCCGCCCCCACGTGTTCGCAGGGCCAGCTCACCCCTCTGGCCACGGGGGCAGGTTCCTTCTGCCCGGAGATGCCTTGGGTAGGTTTTTAGGAACAGCTACCGGCAGCTGAGATATAATGACTGCCTGGGGAGTCGTTAGGAGATAATTAATATTTGCAGCACCGAGCTGTGACCGCCGAGCTGCTCCCGCCCACAGAGCGGGGGCCTCTAGCCCTTCTCTGGCCAAGGACCCCACACCTCAGGGCAGCCGCATCCTTGGGGCAGGAGAAGGACCCTGGATGCGGGAGCTGGCGCAGGACCAGTGGGGCATTTGCGGGCACTCTCCACCCAGCTGTCAGGGTTGCTGACTTCCAGAGGCTGCTGGGATGGACACATCATCAAGCGGTCAAAGGGCACCAGGGCCGGGGTTCAAGGTGGCCATGGCGCCTCCTCGCACCTGAGGCCAGCTGGCCTTTGGCGGTTGCCATGGTGATGGCCGTCCCCAGCAGTTGGGCAAGGCAGCTGTATGTGAGTGTACCTGCTCCCTCCGGCTTTCCATCTGTGAGGGGCAGACAGCTCAGCCACCCAAAGCCACCCTCCTTGACGCTCAGAGGCGGCGCAGCTGGAGGCCTGGGCTCCGGTCTGCCAAAGGGCATTGGGTTGGCGCTGTGCATCCACCGGAGCCTGACTGCTCTCCCAGCTCAAATGCTTAGCAGCTTTGAGCCCCACAGCGGACGATCGAACTTTCCTGAGCCTCAGTTTTCAGGTCTATAAAATGGGGCTAATCATGCATGGTTGTGGCTAGGATTAAGTGAGATAATATAAGCAAGACACTTAGCTTCCCCTGGGAATAGGACCTCATTGCTCCCGGGAGGTGAGTCCCAGAGGTTTAAAGAGGAAGGGGCTTCACCTTCCGGGGTGTGGACACCTATCATTTATTAGGGGCCTGTTGTATTCCAGCGCTGTGCTCCATTTGGAGACAGATATTCCTTCACTGGTCCCTTTCTGACACCAGGTGGCTCGTCTCATTTAATTCCCACACTGTTCATGCAAAGCTGGCTTTCTATCCCCACTGCACCTATGAGGAAATGGAGACTCAGAAGGTCAAGCCGCTTGCATCCCCAGGGTCACACGGCAAGGACATGGCAGAACTGAGCCTAAACTTCCAAACCCACACTTGCCCCACAGTATCACAGATGTCCAGGCAGACCTGCATTCACGTCCCGACTCTGCCATGTCCTTGCCGTGTGACCCTGGCCAAAGTGCCTTGCTGAGACTTGGTCGTCTCTCCATAGAATGGGGATAACAGCAGAGCGTGCTTCATTGGGCTACTGTATGGATTAAAGTAGATGCGTGTTAAGTGAGCGGTATGTAGTTGTCTCCTAAAGGCACCTATTATTTTCATTGTCGCGATCCTCATTATCTCATCTGTGGGGACTGGACCCCATCATCTCTCGGTTCCCGGCTCGGGCCAGCATCACTGCTTGGGGACAGCATGCCTCCGCCCTTTAGCATTTTGGATCTCTGGCTGGCTCACACGGCCTGGAGATGAGCCGCTTGGGGGAAGGCGAGGGCAGGAGAGGCTGCTTTCACACCTCAGTCTGCTTTCTAATCATCTGGCTCGGCCCGCCACGCAGCATCGGGCGGGGTGTGTGAGCATGCAGGGGGAGCAAGGGGGGCGCCTTTCCCCGGGAGGCGGCCTTCTGTCGCTAGGCAAACAAACACACAGCACCCACATTTGCTTGGAAATGGAGCGAGGCTTTCAATACAAGCACACAGCAGAGACCAAGGCAGAAGGCCGGCTTCCTTGGGCTTGCTTGGACCTCGCTGGCCGCAGCCTCCGGCAACAGCTACTCAAGACGCCGCTCACGTTCCCCGGTGCCTGCCGCCTGCAGCCTGGGCTGACCTAGCTCTGCTCCAGACAGCCAGTGGAGGGGTGGTGCAGGCGGTAGTGTGTGCCTGGCATCTGCCACGGCCCCACTGGAGGGCAGCGAGGGGTCTCCGGAGGCCACTGTGGCGGCCCCCCACTTCCGAGCAGCATCTCTAGGCTGAAGGGTATCCACTGTGTACCTCAGGCTGCCTAGCCCTTGAACGTGGGTCTGGCCTCACTGCTCCTCAGGGTAAACGTGGGGTACAGCCTTGGGAGAAACCTGGGGAGCCAGACAGACCTGGGGCACACCCAACTCTGCCACTCAGACGTTGTATGACCCTGGACAAGTCGCCTCACCTCTCTGAGTCCCCCAGACCTCCCTGTTTGTAAAATGGCAAGTGTAACATAGTATCTACACATTGGGTAGTTATGATAGCAAACAACCAAGTATACGGAGCTCCTGACACACGGATGGGCTTGCCCGGTGATGTATGTTAGCATGATCATTATGTTTTTAATGGTTTTTAAAATATTCTATTTATTTACTTGAGAGAGAGAGAGAGAATGAGTGGGGGGGGGGAGCAGAGGGACAAGCAGACTCCCCGCTGAGCAGGGAGCCCGATGCGGGGCTCTATCCCAGGACCCTGAGATCATGACCTCAGCCGAAGGCAGACGCTTAACCAACTGAGCCACCCAGGCGCCCCATGCACAGGAATCACCTGGCATACATGGATTCAATGCAGACTCCGGCTCAGGAGGTGTGTACTGGAGCCCAAGACTCTGCATTTCTATATCCCACTGTCGGTGGACCACACTTTGAGTAGCGAGGGTCTAGAGCTGGCCTGCCCAGTACAGTGACCACTAACCGCATGTGACTTTGGAGCGCTTGACACGCGATGTATCCAAATGGAGTCGTGTGGTAAGAGTAAAACCGTCCACTGGGTTTCAAAGCCTTCGTGCCAAAAAAAATCTCCGTCAATACTTTTTAAAATTGATTATATGTTGAAACAATATCCTAGATATATTGGGCTGAATAAAGGATATTTAAAAAATTAATTTCACCTGTTTCTTTTTACTTTGTCTCTTGAAGAAGGCCAGTAGAAAATTCAGAGTCACATCTGTGGCTCCCATCTTTCTGTTGGACAGCATCCATCTCGGCCTGTCTGAGCGCTATTTATGAACTATCTCATTTCAGATGTAGAGTTTTAACCAACACATCTTCACCTTTTCCCATCCTGTTTGGTTTTTTTCTCCTGCCCCTGAGTTGTTTCCTGGGCATTTCTCACTCCATGCAAAGGGTAAAATCCTTGATAGGAGGGGCTGTGTCCATCTGCCCCTTCCTACCCATCCCAGCCTAGAACGTCACCCCCACTGATCTGAACTAGTCCAGCAACACTGGCTCTTCCTAAAGAAACAGCAGATTGACCTTCTTTTCTGAAGCTCTCTCTTCCCGGGGCTCAGGCCACACGATTTCAGCACGGCTCACCCTTCTTCCTGCTATGATTGGTCAAGTGGCCCAGGTTTTGACCAATCAGAGCACTCCATCTCCAGATCATTGATTGGTTTGGGGCCAATGAGATGCAGCCCCTGAACTCGGTTGAAATTGCCAGGAGATTTTGACCGGACTTGAAAGATGCTAGGGGATATAAACCCGCAAGACCCGGGCCACCCAGCTGAGTGAGCCTGTCTGAGAATGAAGTCTCTTGACACAGGAAGAGATGAATTCTTGGCAATATCTGAGCCCTGGATGCAGCCCTCTGGGTCACCTGGCTTCATCTGGCTTTTTTCACTACATGCTCCCCCTGTTCTATTATTTATGAATTTTGAGCTGTGTTTTTGCCATTTTTAACCAAGAGTCTCAGAACTAGATACCTCATGTATGTCCAAGAAGAACTTAGGTATTTACGTCTTGGCAAGAAGAGCACGGAAGACGGATCAAGTCTGAAATCTCAGTTGGAACTGCTAAGAGGATGACCTTCTGACAATCTTTTATTTCAGTGTGGAAACATCTGGCGATGGCTGGGATGTATCTCAGCTCAGGGGGAACACCTGGGAAGGGGTGGAGTCTTTAGACAACTGACATCTTTCCCCCAACCCTGCAAAGAGAAAACGTCCACTATTCTTTCTCCCTGGGAACAAAAACAGGAGAACTGAGTTGAATTGAACTCTGTTATTTTGAGTCAGAGAATTCTGCCCTCTTCCTGTGATGGGCAGGGAGGGTCTGAGGCTCCTGTCCGAGGAGTGTCCAAGGAAGAAATGGAAGAGGGGACTTTTGGGGGGAGGGAATTCAAGAGGGGGAATTGGTGAAAAGGGCCCCCCACTACCAACCAGTCCTGTCCCCTAAACTGCAAAACACTCTGCCTTCACCTCCTGCTAGAACCTTCTCTGATGGGTACTGTGCTACACTGTAGTTTCCAAAAATGGCCATGGCCATATTTCAGATCCTACATGTTCTTCCATTGTCTATTTTCCTTCCCTTAAGGAGGTTGTTGCATGACTTTGTGAGAGCCTCAACAAATGGGATGAAGCAGAAATGACACTGCATGACATCCAAGACTAGGTGCACTTGACTCTCATTTTGTCTCGGACATTCACCCTGGGAACCCAGCACCCTTCAGATCATTCCAGCCCCAGCCGCTGGGCTTTCTATCTGTTGCTGAATGCAACAGAGACAAGCAGTCCTCATCAAACCCTTCTCAAATTGCATGTTCATGAGCAAACTAGATGTCATTGTTTCAAGCCCCTGCATTTCGCCAGTAGATGTTTGGTGTGTGACAACGGGTGACCAAAACAAGCACTCTCCATGCTGATTGCAGTGAGGTATTTGCTATTTCGCCACTGATCTGCTCTTTGTCTCCCTAGATTTCCCTGTTCTGGACATTTCATATACATGGACTCATACAACACGTGTGACATTTTGCGTCTGGCTCCTTTCACGTGTTTTTGAGGTTCACCCATGTCATGGCATGCATTGGTACTTTATTCCCTTTTAAGGCTGAAAAATAGTCCGTTGTATGGATATGCCACATTTTGTTTATCCTTTTATCCATTGATGGGCACCTGGGTTGTTTCTGTCTTTTGCATTGCTGTGAACATGGGTGTACATGGACGTGAGTATCTGTTTCAATTCCTTTGGGTCTACATGGGAGTGGAATCGCTATGTCATATGTTATTTCTTCCTTGCCAGCTTTGTGACCACAGCCGGCCCCCCTGCTGAACTAGCCGGTCTGGGCAGTGGATATATTTGGTCAAAGGGGGAAGAGGACCAAATATCAAGTCCATGTTTCTGGATCTCCTTCGTTCATCTGACAAATATTTATCGAGCTCTAGTCCACAGTAGTTGCCTGGGAAGGAGTAAGACAGAAGTTTGCTGCCTCATGGAGATGATATTCCAATTGCAGGGAGAGTTGGACGGTTTCAGAGTCGCGGGTACCACGAGGACGACCAAACAGAATTCCATGACAGCTGCTGTTTTCGGGGTTGTCAGGAAGGACGCTTGGAGGACATGATATTAAAACCGACACCTGAAGGCAGTGATGGAACAAGCCATTAAGACCTGAGGAAAGACCCTTCTCGACAGAGAGAATGAGCAAGAGCAAAGGCCATGGTGCCGAGTCCTTAACTTTCCTTGGGAGGTTCAAGTTCTAGCTCCATTACTAACTGCCTCCGGGAGAACCTCAGTCTCTTCATCTGGAAAATGGGCATGGTATCCACAATCTACCCTGTCTCCCTGAGCCATTGGAAGGGTGGCAAGAACCCACGGGCGGGGTGGGAGCATGCTGTGGGTAAGCCAGGGGTGCCAGGCCTTGGGGGGCGGGTCAGCTGGGACACTGGGGGGGTGGGCCTTCGGAGTTGCTATGGAAACGGCCTCTGGGATGCCAGGCGGAGCTAAGGCAGCCAAGGACAGGAGGAGGAGACATTGTAGCAGAAATGGAGGTTGGGAACCAGGGTGGAGCTCCCTTCCCTTGATTTTAAATAAGAATGCAAGTTTAGAGTGACTGGTTCTTATGAGTTACTTGGTGCTGTTCTGAGCACTTTCCGCATATGATACCAGGTTAATTTTAACCGTATGAAAGAGGATCCACTATTCTCCCCATTTTCCAGAGGAGATGACTGAAGTTCATGCCCTCCCAGCCCCGGCCTCCCTGACACGTTGAACTCGCCCCTTTAGTTGCCAGGTGAGAGCGGGGACCCTCCCTGTTCTCTGTCCTGCTGGGTGCCTGCCCTGCCCGCATGCTTCCTGGCCCCGGCTGAGCCTTCGTGCATGTCCGCAGCTATTATTAAGGACATGCACTCACCCATGTACCTGTGTGGCATTTGTCCATCGCCCCCACAAGAGCTCCATGTCCATAGGGATCTTTGCTCCGTCCATCCCTGTATGCCCAGTGCCTAGCACGCACATCCATGTGCTTCATCGGTCGCTACTGAATGAGAGATTCTACCTCCATGGTAGAATCCTGACTGATCACTGGGTGGGATCCTTTGGCCTGTCCCTTTAAGCACCAAGTCTTTCTTTCGCTGCTCTTGTCCGCAAAGTTAATGAAGTGCCCGGCCTCTGCAGGGTTCCTCCTGTTACTGGCTGCCAGACACACATGGGCTGTGTATTTACCTGTTTATGTCTTCTTCCACCTCCGGTCAAACTCGGGGACCTGTCTGCCTTATGCACTGCTAGAGCCGACGGAGCCTGGCACATAGTAGGTGTTCAGTTCATTTATGCATGAATGCATGAGTTGACATCTCCCTTATTACAAACCCATGCAAGGGAGGAGGAGAAGAACCCATTTAGCTGACGTCTCCGGACTGGGAAATGATGTGGTAAAGGAAGATGATCTCCTGGTCCACAGAGCCAGCTGGAGTTGGCTCCTTCGTCTCGAGGTGGGGATGGGCAAATGTGAGCCCCACCTGTTCCCTAATGCAGGTTTGGGGCCCCAGACCTTTTGAGAGGCATGCAGAAACAGAATGGCCTTTGGCATTTTTTCTTCAATCCAGGACATCTATATTTGGGAGATGAGGCCATGCAGAAGAGCCTCTCTATCTGGAGATGACCTTTAAAGCCAGCAGCCCCCGATGGCGTCCGGGTGTTCTTTGGTGTTTGCAGGCATCCTGCAGCTGCCCCGAGCGGGGAGGAGGACAGGTCTCAGTGTCCTCTGTCATTGCCGGAACACCGAGCGCCCCTGACGTGGAGGATCGAGCCGCTGGCCCTGTCTGGCTCAGGGCCGGGTGACTCGGTCCCCTCAGTCCCTGCCTGGCCCCTCAGCAGCGTGGCTGGTGCTACCGGCCAGACAAAGGAGCCTTCTCCAGTTCACTCCTCTCCTTGCCGCCCCCACCAGCCATCTCTGGTCTCCTTGGCCCCCCCTCCCCACTTGCCTCTTCCCAGAGGACAGGTCATATGTCCTTGTGGAGGGCTTTGCGACCCAGGCTTCATGCAGCTCCAACCTCCCACGGGTCTGCCCCCCACACTCCCCGGGCAGGGATTCAGCTGCAGTGGGTTTCTGCCCACACAGGCCGAGCCACCGTGTGTTCCTGAAACAGAGCTGCTTGGCCACCTGCGTCGAGCCTGGCTTCTGGGCCACTGACCTCACCCCTGGTGTTCCAGGGGGACTGGGAAGGGGGACACAGGGAAGGACGGGCGGGGGCTGAGGCGGTGTTCCGATCCCACAGGGCCTCTGGGGCATAAATTGTACCCTAACGTTGTCTGTCCTTGAGGAAGGTGGCCGGGCTTCCATACGCCTATGTCTGATGGCCATCGGCTGCCCCCAGGTAGGGTGGGTGCATGACCACCCAGGAGTGAGCTCCTGTCAGTGGAAGGCAGTCCCCTGAGCCAGGGGCGGTGCTGGTTGGTGGCAGCTGGGGACCGAGGGCGCCAACGGCATGCCCACCCCTGAGCTGGAATGAGGCAGCCCTCCCACCCAGGGGCACCGTGGTGGGGCCATCGCTCCCAATAAGAGTGTGTTCTCATGAAGAGGATTTTGCCTTCTGCCCAGAAAGACAGCAGAGTCCCCAGACGATGCGGGCCTTCCATCTCCCGCCACATCCCTCAGCCTTCTCCCCCATCCTGCCGGGCCCCAAGATGACCCTGGGATCTGTGGGGTTGAGGCCCTGTCTCCTCAGAAGCACACGCTGGGACGGTCGGGCCTTCTAGCCAATAGGATGGGGTAGGGACGCCCCCGTGTCCCTGCACCCCGTGGGCCTCTCTGTAATTGCCCCTTTGTCTTGTCCCACGGCCCTTGTCCTCACAGCCATGTTGAAGGAGCCTCACCTCCCACCGTCACCCTGGACCCGGCAGTTTCCTGCTGATACCAGTTTCTGAGGTAGGGCTACCTTCATCTGGTAATGAATCGAGTGGCAAATCTGTGGGAAGTTTCCAGTGATCAAGAGGTAGGGACTTGGCTGTGAGTTAAGGGATTAAGGTAAATGTGATCGTGTGGGGAAATACAATTCTTGGATTCCCTCCTCTCTTTCCCTGGTCTTCCTCAGCCCTTCGGGTGGGACTGCAGGTGTGTGGGCCCAGGGGGTCCTTTTCTCCTGAAGGCAAGTCCTCGCGGGCCTCAGTTTCCTCATCCAGAAAATGGATGCATTGGCTCCCTAACCCCCCCACTCTGCAGTTGGCTGCAGCTCGGGGCGGGCGGGTTACTGTGTGTTGGGTTTTCGGAGCACCCAGTGCGCCCGGAGACAAGACATGTTCAAAATCAAAGAGGATGTGGGGAGTATCTGGCCTGCCCCTTTGATTTCTAGACGGGGGAGTGGAGGCCAGAAGAGACCACGCTTGCTCAGGGTCACGGGGCGGGGGTGGGGGGTGGGGGGAGCGCACCTGCTCTGAGGAAGAACCTGGAGCCCGGAGGAAGGAAAGCTGAGTTTCCATCTTAGCTCTGACGCAGGCTGTGGGACAGCAGGGAAGTTGTTTGACTGCTCCAGGCTTTAGCTTACTCATCTGCAAAATGGCTCTAAATAGCAGAGGTAGAATGACGGCTCGTTCAGCTTTGGAAAACCGATTATTTTGTAAACTGACATTTACACCTTCCCGAAGTCCTAGAGAAACGGGCAGGAGAGCTCTCAGCTCATTTTGTGGGGTGAGAAAATGGAGATTCAGCGATGTCGTGAGGGTTTCCCCCAGAGTTTTCTGGTTATTTTTTTAAAGATTTTATTTATTTATTTGAGACAGAGAGAATGAGAGAGAGAGCACATGAGAGGGGGGAGGGTCAGAGGGAGAAGCAGACTCCCTGCCGAGCAGGGAGCCCGATGCGGGACTCGATCCCGGGACTCCAGGATCATGACCTGAGCCGAAGGCAGTCGCTTAACCAACTGAGCCACCCAGGCGCCCGAGTTTTCTGGTTATTACTAAGCACTGGGCTAGGATCCAAGGAATCGTGGGTTCAAATCCACACTCTGCCCTTGGCAAATCATTACTGAGTGTTCAAGAGGAATCAGGCACTGGCCAGACAGTGAATCCCCACACCACCTCTCTGAGATGGATATTACCTCCATTTCTTGTAAAGGGATTGGAGCTCAGAGAGGCAGAGTGACTTTCCCAACGTCACACAGCTAGTGAGCAGAGGACACGGCATTAGAAACTGGGTTGATCTGATGCCAAGCCTGCGCTTTCAGCCACCTCCCTACCGCTCAGGGACAGCCATCAACGATAATGCTTGTCAAGAAGAGATGCTGGGAGCAGAGAGGGTGCCTGCTCATTTCCACGGGGATTCTTTTGTGGCTCAGCATGCACCCCCCCCCCCCCTGCCCGCTGTGGCAGGTGCTGCTGCTAATCATTCACTCCCGCAACTTTCCCTGTCGGGCTGCCCTTGCGTGACTGGAGCTGCCTTCCCGGGGTAGCCTAGGAGTCACATCGCCTCCCCAGGCACCCCGCGGTGGCCTGTAGCCAACAACTGACTCGAGTCTGGGTACTAAAGCCCCGTTCCCTTGCCTCGAGGTGGGACAGACCCACTCTGCCATGCTGTTTATGTTCCAGAGCTCAGGGCTGGGCCACTTCACCTGCAGCCACATCTTTGCTTGCCCCCCCTCCCCACCCCCTGCCCCATCCTTCCTCCCTCAGTACCTTCCAGGTTTGACCCGAGAGCCTTCTGTATCAGTCGCTTGCTTAAGAAGGTTGCCTAAGCTTCCCTGGGATAGGGGTGGGAGACAGACTCCTGGGAACTAGCTGATGGTTTAACCATAAACTGGGTCTAACCACCCCGGTTTTTGGCTGAACATTTGAACTTTCTTCTCAAGAAGCCCCGACAAGGTCTTCAGAAGCAGAGGTCACATGTCACTGACAATCGTATTAGGTCTGGGGCAGGGCCTGGCATAGAGCGGGGTGTTCGAGAAATGCTTGTTGAGTGGAAGACCTGAATGATTAGGCATTTCTAGTGCTGGCGACGTGGGGGTTTCGGGAAGGACAGAGAGCGTGCAACAGCCTTCCTGGGGAAGATCTCCAGGAAGCAGGCGAGTGAGCCCAGGGACAGGCTGGGGACATTGAAATGCAGGGTCAGGTGCTCAGATATTCATAGCTCCGGCAGAGGCTTAGTCTAAGAGGCTGCAGGGCCCCAGAGGAGAGCCCATCCTGGAAAGGGAGTCGTGATCACAGCAAAGATTACAAGAGCTTGTTAAACAGCAATCCCTCCTGGCAGACGGTCAGCTGGCTCCCAGGGCCCAGCCGTGGGAAGGAAAGCCCTTTCCCACGGGGAGTCCAAGAAGCCTTGAAACGAGTGGATCAATCCGTGCCTTCCTGAGTTCATAAGAAATAATGATAATGACAGGGCATTTCTTTAGCAGCTACCATATCTGGGGACGCTGTGTAAACTTCATAATATCCCCTGCAAGGGACACACTATTATTCCCATTTCACGGATGAGGAGAGTGAGGCTCGGTGAGTGGAAATGATGTGCCCAAGGTCACGTTGCCAGCAGGTGATAGAGCAGGCATTAGCACTGAAGGGGCAGGACATCACAGCCTCTACACGATTGACAGGTGCTGAATTTATAAGGATTGTAAGGAATGGGTTGGGGGCCACTGAGGCATAAAAATTATTAAAATCATAGAATATGTCTGGCCAGGTGTAGAAGAGTGGTTGCCATGAGTTGGAAGTAGAGGGAGGTTTTTAACATATACCTTTTGTACTTGTTGAATGTTGAACTCTGTAGATCACAGAATTCATCTGTTTCCCCATTCACACCTTCTGCCATGTGAGTCTGTGGTCCTCAGCCCCTCTGATTCTGGGTTCATTTGTCCAGCTGGCATTGGCTAATGGGGTGATAGAAAATATGACACAAGCAGAGGCCTGAAAATCACTTGTGCAGTTGGGCTCGCCCTGCGGGGTGCCCTTTTGCATCCCTATGCGGACGTGCCTAAGCTTGCCTGCAGGAGGATGAGAGCCACGTGGAGCGGGACTGAGCCACGCTAGTCATCCAAATTGAGATATGACAGCCAGCCACACCTGAATGAGCCCAGTCAATGTCAGCAGAGCCACCTGGCCACTGACCACCACTATTAAGGTTTTATGATTGTTTGTTATGCAGCATGATGTGGCCCTTGATAGCCGATACCCATGCGGGACACATTGCCTCTTTCAAGATTAAAAAAAAAAAAACCCACAACGTAAAGTGTAAATGTATAAGACAGTTTCTGCTCTACAGGAGACCCTGAAATAAGCATTCTCCTGCTCCCCTTAAATGTCTTGTTCCATTCTGACTTCAGTGCTTTTATTTAAACCTTTCCCTCAAAATCAAATGTACTCCCTTGTTCCTCCAAGCCCCACCTTCTCCAGGAACCCCCTCCTTACCTTCACAGTCCCTGACAAGACTGTCAGGCTGACTTTTCTAAAATGTAAGAGTATTGCAGAGAGCGGCTACTGTAGAGTTAGGGCTGACCATGGCCAGGGACCACACTCGGCACGCTACAAGTTCCATCTCATTTAACCATCACTAGACACTGTAAAGGAGGGGCTCATACCATTATCCCCAAATTATAGACTGGAGACTGAGACCCAGAGAGCAAGCAAATTCCTGAACTAAGATTCTTAACACCCTGCCTATTGGCTTTCTCATCTCCAAGCTGGAGGAAACTGTCCTTTTGTTCTATCTGCTTTGACAGAGGGACCTAATGCTCTCATTGGATCAGCCTGGGTGTGAATAGCACCTGTTCCCATCTGATCCTCAGAACAGCCCCCAGGGGCAGGGAAATGGGGAAACTGAGGGCCACCTTTAATAAATAAACTGATGTGTCTAAGGTCTCATGGCTAGTGAGGCACAGAGTAAGGGCTAGAGCGGGGGTCTCTGATCTCTGGGCCCAGGACTCAGCAATCACAACCCTCTAGTGTGCACCCACATTTCAAGCCTCTGGGCCATTGCTCAACATCTCCCCTCCTTCTAGTTTATTCTTTCCTCCAGAGGGGACAAGCGGGAACTTGAGCACATGCAATCCGGGGAACCCTGGGGTATGTGTTCTTCTTCCCTCCCTCCTCCCTCCCTCTCTCCCCCGTTTCCTTCCTTCCAGAATTGATTCAGCAAACACCCATTGTGCACTCACTCTGCCAGGCACTCTTCTCGACTCTGGAGACATAATGGGAGTAAAACAGATGAACAGACGTGGACAGTGGCCTTGATCTCGTGAAGCAGCAGGGAAGACAGGGACTTAACTAATTGTACAAATACTTAACTCATTACATTTGGGGGACAGGCAAGTGAAAAGCAAGAGGTATCAGTCAGACCTGACTCGGAATCCGAGCTCAGCCCATTTCATTAGCTGGGCTGCCCTGGGTTGGTTAGCTGATGTCTCTGTGTCTTGGTTTCCTTGTTCGGGGACAGTGAGAGTTAAAACAAGATGTTGACCGAAAGCATTTAGCACAGAACCTGGCACCTGGTAGGTGCTCTGGACAGCAGGTGTCTTCCCCGTTGTTACTGCGGCCCCTGCTGTTGTTGCTGGACCCCGACTGCCCCTTGACCGGCGAGTTCCCACCTGCGTGGCCATCTTATCTGGGAAGAGGGCTGGCTTCATTCACCCTTCTCTAACCCCCTGAATTATAATCCATCTTTAATGTGGCTGGAGGAAGGAGCTTTGAACAGGAACCAGCTCCGGCCGCTCCCGCTGTCCAACGGCCAATCCTTGCCTTTCAAAGGCGTGACGAGGCTGCCAAATCCGCCCCAGGGACCTAATGCGATTGTCTCGCTTCTGCAACTCTGCTGGGAAGCCTGAGCTTGGGGCTTCCGGCTGGGGCTTCCTGAGGCCCCCAGAGCAGGGGGAGGCCCAAGGGGGGGCGGCGATTGGGGGTAGACCAGCAGGCCAAGGATCTGAGCCTGGAAGGAGCAGAGGCTGGCTGGGGGAGGCCATGAACTGAGCAACTACTATATGCGGGCAAGACTCCATCCACGGAGAGACCTTTTCTCCGTGTCAGTGGGTCACATGGACATAGCCACCTGTGATGACAAGAATACAGAGCAGGGGGTCCTGATACCTGAGTTCAATCCTGCACTGGGTTAGTGCCCTTAGGACTGACACACGCTAGGTCTCTGTTTTTCCCGTCTCCAAACTGTGCGTCTCTTGTATAAGGCAGTGGGGCTGGTGTTGAAGCGCTGAAGCCCTGGATCCAGACTGCCTGGATTCCAAGTCATTTAATGTCCGCGTGACCTTGGGCTGGCTGCCTAGCCTCTCTCTGCTTCAGGCTCTGAGACTATATAACACTATTATAGTAATAATGCCTTGCTCTGTTGCCTACCACCTGGATGCCCCGAGGCAGGTTGACTCAGTTCTCTGAGCCTCAGTGTCCTCATTGTGAATGAGGACCGGTGAGAACGCCTACTTCATAGGGTTGTTGCAAGCCTTAAATGAGATGATCCACGCAGACTGCCTCAAACTGCACCTGGCATGGAGTAATCACGTCAGCGTTGGTGAACGCCTGCTCTTGTCCTTTCCTTCTCTCCTTCCTGGTTTCTCCCTCGCCTGCCTGCTCCTACCTGACTTCCACAATCCTCTATTGGACACCTGCCGTGAACCAGGCACTTTTCTAGGCACTGGCCACCTCCAGAACTATTTTAAGAATCGCATGTCCCAAATGGGAAAGCACTTTGGCTTTATCGGGGCTGATCTGTCATGGAGGAGGAGAGGTGATAAATTCACACTGTGGCTTGTGGTGACTCCTCTTTCAGCTTCCTCTCATCTAGGGTCATTAATTTAGAGCCTTGACTGGGATTTCTATCATCTGTGGCTGTAGTGACATTAATTTGATATTCACTAACCTCAGTTACTTGCATATGATCATCATAATGACTATTATTGGCCGTAGCCACATACCACATACAACTATGCTTTATTTGATATTGTGCTCTGAATCACTCATTTCTTTAAATGTAGATTTAACCTTAACCTAAGCAATACTATCGTGAAACCAAAAGTTAGACCGGCACACAGTAAACACTTAGCTAGTAAGTGGAATAAAAAAATGTCCCCCCCTCCCTCGCCCCAAATCCCCATCTTTGGTGCCATATCCCGACAATGGGCTGCTCTGCCAGGCATCATCCTCTCGCCATCCAGCTAAATAGAAACCTTTGATTCATTGGTTCATATTTATCAACTCCTATCTTCCTTTCCTGAGCTGAGGACATGTGGTTGTAATAGCATTAATTGGGTAGCGCTAACTGCAGTTACTTGTGTATCACATCATCATCATCATCATTCCTTCTTTCCATAGCCACATGCCAAATACAAGTATTACTCAACATTTTGTTTGGGGTTCCATTTATTTTTTTAACTTAAATTTAGCTTCAACATAAGCAACGATGTCTTTGCAATCATGAGTTCAGTGGGCTGGTTACGTATTTCTTTCTAGCATACATCAAAGTGAACACTTAGCTATTAAGTAAAATAAAATATTTGGTCATCGGCCACGCAAGAGCATCTTCACGTGTGTCATATTCTGATAGGGGACTGCTGTCCCAAGCGTCACCCTATAACCATTCAGCTGGTTAGGGAAGTCTTCCGATTTAGGGCTCCATATTTACTGAGCATTAGCCCATTTTTTCCGAGTCTTGAGGTCCATAAAGGCAAAGGGAGGTCAAAGCTCTTGTTTGGAGTGACACAGTAAACCCAGAAGCCAGAAGTCCTGGTCCTTGGAGTCCTCCCTGAGGCCGTGGGATACCTAGCCTTATTCTGACCTGTCTTTTGGCTCATTAAAAACACTTATTCAGTTCCTTTACTTTTCCAACCTTATCTGTCTCCTCCCTGGCACTCAAAGACACAAAAAGGGTTAACATCCATCTCCCACTCTTCTTGACACATCCCACCCTGGGTTCCCGTGGATAATCACCAGCTTCCCTTGAGCAATGACCTTGCCCCCCACCATGGGGGCTATCAAGAGACAGATATAAACACCTCAAAGTTCCCAGCGAGTCCCCTTAATTGGCACCTTTCTGTTCTGCTTTAAATTAATCAAAGCCAGTCCGATATTAATACTGTAGGGGGAATTAAAATCATGCAACGCATTAAAGATGTAATTTAAAATTAATAACTCATAATTATTTATCATGGCGTATCAGTGGAGCTATGAATTTTCCCTTCTAACCCAGCGCACATTCTCTTGCCTTTGCTTTTAATAGCATCTGGACCATTACCGCGCCCAACCTCGGTTCCTGCAGATACCCAACCTAAGAGACGTAATTCATTTAATTTAATTTTGGGGGGCTTAATTGTGGTAAATCACTACTTAAGAAAAGACATCTATTTGAAAGGACAAATTGGGATAATTTAATAAAAGCTGGAGTGAAGAAGCCCAAGGACTTAATGATGCGCTGTAGGTTTTGATCAGAAAAGCCCCCTATTCTTTGACTCGTTTATTGAGAGGTGCGAGGTTCAGTTTCAAAGACTTTAAAACAATGGCACCATCTAAAAGGTTTAGTGAACAATGGAAAGAGCCCACAAGTCCATCAATATGGGACTGAGCAAATAAACGCTGGTCTATCCGTCCAGTGGAATATTATGCAGTCGTAGAAAAGAATAAGGATGGATTTTTATGTATTGGTGTGGAAGAGCACCAAGATAGTTTTAAAAAATGTGAGAACGTGCTCTCATGACAAAAAGAAAAATATATACATAATTATGTAGATAGTGTAGAATATCCCTGAAAAGGGAATATAAGAAACTGGTACGCAGGTTGCCTCCAGGGACAAGATCGGGTAGCTGGGGGATGGAAGGAAGAAGGAGAGTTTTCATTTTTTATACACCATTGTAGCTTTTGAATTTCGCACCATATGCAAGTATTACCGATTCAAACAGATCCAAAATTAAAATAGTAAGAGTGGGAAAGATTTGCCAACTTGGGTCTTGAATACCTCGCACACTCTCACGGTCCTTTCCAAACGCTGCCCTGTGCTCTGTGCACCATCTTTGCTTACTGTGGTGATTGTTCCTATGTGTGGTGTGTCCTCTCTGGACTGGTCACCACGCAGACTGCATCCCACTTGGTCCTTACATCAACCTTGTGAGGCAGGTCTTGTTAAGCCCTGTACCTCCAATTTTTTATCACGGAAAGTTTCAAACATAAAGGTGAAAGAATTTTTCAGTGAACTCTCTGTATATTCACCACCTAAATTCTAACTTAAAAAAAAAAAGACGTATTTATTTTTTTGAGAGAGAGAACACGAGAAGGAGGGGCAGAGAGAGAGGGAGAGAGAATCTCCAGCAGACTCCCCTCTGAGCGTGGAGCCCTATGCGGGGCTCCACTTGGGGTTCGATCTCACGACCCTGAGATCATGACTTGAGTCAAAACCAAGAGTCCGACGCTTAACCAATCGCACCATCCAGGTGTCCCTAAATTCTACCTTTAACATTTTTCTATATTTGCTTTATCACAGACTGCTTCATTTATCTGTCTTCCCATCAACCAGTGCATCTCATTTTTTAAGCACAATTCGAGTAAAACTGCAGACTTCTATATAGCCCCCCCATGTCTATAATTAAATGGAATGTAATATTTGGTTAGGTATCTTTTTAAAAAAATAAAACTGACAAACAGGGAAGAACGCTAATCTGAAATATATTATTTTCTGAGTTTTGACGAATAGCTACATTTGGGTATCACAAGCCCTGTAACTTTAGAGAACATTTTCATCCACCCAGAAAATGCCCTAATTCCCCTTCCCGATTAATTCAAAGCTTTGAGAAGCAATAATCATTCCAGGTTTTTTTTCCTACCACAGATTCGTTTGTTTACAACAGAACTTCATATAAACGCAATCCCACAGCGTGTACTCTGGCTGGTATACAGCTTCTTTCTTTCTTTCTTTTTTTTTTAAAGATTTTATTTATTTATTTGAGAGAGAGAATGAGATAGAGAGAGAGAGCATGAGAGGGGGGAGGGTCAGAGGGAGAAGCAGACTCCCTGCCGAGCAGGGAGCCCGATGCGGGACTCGATCCCGGGACTCCAGGATCATGACCTGAGCTGAAGGCAGTCGCTTAACCAACTGAGCCACCCAGGCACCCTACAGCTTCTTTGATTCAGCATAAATTTTGGCGATCTATCCATGTCGTTATGTCTATCGGTAGTTTGTCCCTTTTTATTGCTGTGCGGTATTCCATTGCTTAGACACACCACAAGGTATTTATCTGTTCACCTGTCGGCGGGCATTTGAGCTGTTTCTGGTTGGGGGCTATTATGAAAAAAGCTGCCATGAATATTTTGTACAAATACTTTTGTGGACATGTGTTTTTATTTATCTTGGATAAATACCTAAGAGTGGGACTGTTGGATCATGTAATAATTATAGGTTTAGTATTTTTGTTCTTTTTTTTTTTTTTTTAAGATTTATTCACCCACTTTAGAGAGAGAGAGAGCATGCACGAGCTGGGGGAGGGGCAGACAGAGATAGGGAGAGAGGCTGACTCCCCGATGAGTGCAGAGCCCCCATGCGGGTCTCAATATCACACACGACCCTGAGATCATGACCTGAGCGGAAGTGAAGAGTCAGACGTCCAAATGACTGAGCCACCCAGGTGCCCCTGTAGGTTTAGTTTTATGGGAAACTGCCACACATACCTCCAAATACCACTCTACATTCCCACCAGCCTTGAGGGGTGACTAAAGAAGAATTACACATCGCTGTGTGGTCCAATCACTGAACGGCGAATCGTTTGGTTGCTCCATTTTCTTGCCAACATTTGATAATGTCAGTCTCTATTTTAGTCAGTCTAGCACGCATGAATTTTAGTCAGTCTCGTACTATTTTAACTTGCATTTTCCCTCATGCCTAGTGGCATTTTCTAAATCCATTGTAAAGATAAAAAAAAAATATGGAGGCTCAGAGAGGTTAAGTAATCTGCTCAAGCCTGCACAGTTTGAGGAGTGAGGGTTCAAACCCACTTCTCTTGACTTTAAAACGCCAGCTTCCAACTACAAAACTGTGCTGGATCGGCCTCCCAGTGGATTCCCCATGGAATCTCTAACCACAGGGCACCTTCCCTGTGCTCTTCTATCTTCCTTATGCTGATACACATTCCCAACTCGTTCCAAAAAGAGTTTAAGGGCATTTGCAACATGATAGTTAGAATTAAGAAAAAAAAAAAAGTTAAACGGAATCAGAACCAAGGCAAAAAAAAACCAAACAAACCACAAAAAACACCAAAAAGCAGAACAAAAACCACACAGGCATCCAGACCCATAGAGTAGCTTAACTAAGTGTAAATTTTAGGTTCTGAGCTCCCTGGCAGCCAGGATATCAACCACTGACAGACGTTGGAAAAAAAAGAAGAAAGAAAAAAAGAAAGAATTCTGCAAGCAGCAGAAGGCTTGGATTGGATGGAGCCACTAATTCTCCATAGCATTTTTATAGCAAATATAGAAGTGGATTTTGTTATCAAAAACCAGGTTCCACGAGGACAATTGCACCTGATGTTTCTGAACCACATCTGTCCAGGATTGATGCATGTGATTTAGGGATTGTCTTCAGCCCCACTTGGAGGCAGGAGGATGGGTCCAAGGACCTCTTGAGCCCCTCTTGGCAGGGACGGGGTGGTATTTTGCCAGACGCTGCTGACTTTGCAGGATTCAGATCACCCTTCGCTGCTAAGCATCGCCTTGCTATTGTTTTTGGGTCATTTTCATGAGTTCAGACTTGGCAGGGGTCCAGGTGGCCTTGGGGCTGATGGCTGAGACAAACATTGGAAAGCTTTATGTTTATGGTCCAGACTTTGTTTGCAAACAACCAGAACTGTGCTTCCAAGTGTTTTTGCCCTTGACCGTGTTTTGTGAGCTCTCAGGTTCTGACTTGGGAAAAGGAGTGATTGCAGAAGCTAAGTGGGGTAGTTTGGGCTGTCCCCGTAGACTCTCCATTGGGCAGAGGTGGTCTGAAGCCCACCACTCCCGCTCCTCTCATAGCTCCCCCCGCCCATCTTCCTTTGAGGGAACTCGTGTGTCTCCGGCAGAGATGCCCCTCTACCCTCGGCTCCAGGGGTAAGCCTGGGAACAGTCCCAGCCAATCAGAGCACATCATACCTCTGCCCGGAATGCCTGGCTAACGGATGCGCACCTAACCCAAGTGGGCCAATGAGATTCCATTCTGGTAGTTTTGTGGGCAAAGAGGTGGTCTCTTCCTCTTGGGTCGTTAAGCTGGAAGGCTTTCAGCCTGAGGTGTTTGGTGGCTATTCTCACCTGGTGGCAGGTGAGCCTGGCCGAGAGTAAGGCCGCAACTGAGCAAAGCACAGCCCAAAGGTAGAGAGAAACAGATTTCAAATGAGAGCAATCGGGCTCCTGGATCTAGTTGTGCCTGAAGCAGGAATTTTTCACTTTTGTCATGCAATCAGTTCCCTTAGGTACTTATACCCATCTGATGTGGGTTCCTGACACTTGCAACTAAAACGGGTTCTGGCTTATCAGCCTAGGTGGTGGTGGGACGAGGTGGGGGGCGGTGGAAGGGAAGAAGGATAAGAAAGCCAGAAAACCTCAACTCTATCTTTAAAATCTCAGGGCAGGGAGGGAGCTTAGAGGTTACTGTGGGGTCATCTGGTTGGAGGACTTGCACCTTCCTGGAATATTGTCTGCTTCATCCCTCAGTGCATCAGGCTCTGTGTGGGTCCTTCCAGTGCTGGGATCTCCATCTCTCGGCAGGCAGCCTATTTCATGGTGGGACAGTTCTGATGGCTAGGAAGTAAGGCAGAATATTAAGCAATAAGAGAGTGGAATGAACCACATGTAGTCTTGCTTCCTTCTGCTCCTTTTTCAATCTGTTCTCCATACAGCAGCCACAATGCACCTGCTACAGGTCAGGTCAGATCCTGTGGCTTCCTGCTCAGAATCCTCCAGTGCCTTCCACCTCATTGTGGAGGAAAAGCCAACTTTCTCACCAAGACATGGAAGGCCCTATAGGATTTTCCCCCTGGAGCTCAGTCTTTGCACCTGCCATTTCCTGGCATGGACTGTCTTCTCTCCGATTGCCAGTGACTGCCTCCCTCACCTCCTCCAGGCAGCCCCCCAGTCCCTCACCCCCTCCAACACTGTGCTCAATGCTTATCTGTGCTTCAGATGTGACCCTGATGCCCCACTTGAAATTGTAGCCCTTCCCACCTCAACATTCACTACCCCCCTCAGCCTACATTGTTTTCCCTTAGCGTTTGTCACCATCCGACATAGAGAGGTTTTTTTTCTGTTTTCTCCCCCCTTGTCTCTCGCTCTACAAGGAGAGGGAATTTTCATCCCTGTTGCTCAAAGCTGTATCCCAGCACCTAGAAGAGTGCCCGGCACATAGTAGGTGCTCACCAAATATTAGTTCAATGACTCACGCGGTGATTCCGCCTTAGGAATGGGGCCCAGCACACACGAGGCTCCCAGACACCGCTTAGGGCATAAATGACCAACCCCGGGTGGGTGCCGGTTTGTTCCTCTCCGGAACCCTAGTGGTGCCCGCGCCAGCCCGCCAGGGTCCCTGCAGCCCAATGTGGCAGCCAGAGGCTGTGCGGGCCCCTCGGGGCTGAGGATCTGAAGCAAAACCAACGTGTTCAGCCTCTCCCAACGCCCAGTGCCTGCACCTGCAGGTGGAGGTGGAGAAATCAATATATAGATTGGCTTTGGAGGACAGGAAAAGAAGAAAGGACCTTCTCTACTTCATTGAAGAGGCAGCCACCGAGAAGACAGGTGGCAGGGCTGACTGCGTGCAATGCACACGGACCTCTGCCTCCGCGCTCCCTGAGCCTTTGGCGTAGATCTGCCTTCTGGGGCCTCGTTCACAGAGATGCTCTGCTCTGGATGCCCTGAAAGTGCCTCCCAGGCCACATGTTCTCTGCTCAGAGTTTGGGTATTTATCGTAGGCAAGAAGGGGCCGTGTCATCCCATAGGATGTCAGCCAGTGGCTGACATCAGGGTGTGGGTGCTGGGGACACAGTGATGAACAAGACAAACAAAAATCCCCGCCTTCGTGGAACCGACACTCTAGGGAGGGAGATGGATAATGAACGAGACAAATAAGTAGAATGTGTAGGGGGTTTGGTGGTTGCCAAGTGCCAAGGAGGAAAACGCTTCAGGAACAGGGTAAGAGAGGTTGGGTGTGAGATTGCAATGTTATACTTTGACACTTGGCAAAGGAGGAAGCCATGTGGTTGCCTGGAGAAGGAGGGTGGCCGGGAAGCTGGAACAGCCAGTGCAAAAGCCCTGGGGTAGAAACATGCTCGGAGAGCTGGAGCATGGCAAAGGGGCTGGCCTTGTTGGAGTGAGTGAGCCAGGGGAAATTAGCAGGAGATGGGGTCAGAGAGGTCATCTGGGGTGTGTGTGTGTGTGTGTGTGTGTGCGTGTAGGAACCATTATGACTGGTGACATTTTCTGATTGAGATGGGAATCACACAGTGCCTTCCATGCTGGTGGGTGAAGAACATGGCAAGGGCAGAAGCAGGGAGGCCGGTTAGGAGGTGGCTTGGACCAGGGTCACAGCGGTGCATGGTGTTGACACTCATTCATTAATTCATTCCAAACTCTCACTTAGAAATCGTTCAGTTTGCTGCAAACATCTTTTTTTTTTTTAAAGATTTTATTTATTTGAGAGAGAGAGAGCACACGATCAGAGGGGCAGAAGGAGAGGGAGAAGCAGACTCTCCACTGAGCAGGGAGCCCGACATGGGGCTCGATCCCAGGACCCCGGGATCATGACCTGAACTGAAGGCAGGCGCTTAACCGACTGAGCCCCTCCAGGTACCCCTGCTGCAAACATCTTCCAAAAAGAAACATAATAAGCTTGTGGCTGGAAAACTCCAAGGGGGACCTCCTATCCCACTTTCTTTGGCAACCTTAACTTCATCTTCTTTAGAACTTGTGACTGTTTGCACGGCTCCCCGTCCAGGCCACCCACATCTCTCCAGCCAAGCAACCATTTCTCATGCTTGGTCCTTGATTCTCAGACTTGCATCCCACCCTGTTAATGTCCAGTGATTCCACCGAGGGCCTAGAGGCCCCAGCCTGGCCCCTGGGGAGCAGGAGATTTAGAGGCTGGATGGGTTGGGAGCTTTTCTTTTCCACAGGAAGGCTGCATGATGTGGTGGCCAAGCACTCTGGGTTCGGATCCCCACCCTGCCTCTTCCAAGCTGTGTGCCCTCAGGCACCTGAAGGACCTTCTCTGGGCCCCAAAGCTCTCCTCTGTAGAAAGGGCAAAATAAGACTCATTCCTTCTTAGGTGGATCCAGGTTTGGAGGGCCTGGAACTTATATAATTTTGGAAGATGTCATTAAGAAAAAAATATGTCTAATTATGAAAAAACATTAGATACAGAAGTGAATATTTATTTAAAAGGGGCCCATGCAAACGAGAAGCCCTGAAGCCTATGCTTCCAGAAGCCTACTGGTGAACCCCCCGCCCATCTCTGCCCCATAACCATGTGTCCTGAGGCTCAAACGAGGTGACACTCATAAATTCTTCAGCGCAGCGCTGGGTACACAGTTCTCCACAAGCAGTGGGACATGCCGAGGAGGGGAAAATCCTAGCACTGACAGCCATAATGACCATGAGCGTGGGCTTTGGGTCATTGTCTGAGACGTGGACCTCTGGCTGTGGACTCTGGGTTCCCTCACTCTCTCTGGGCTCTTCTCTGGTCCTGTCTGTAGGGGGACAGAGCCAGGACAGGAAAGACTCCCAGTCCCTCCCCTCCAGCCTTCCCAGCCCCATTCCAGTACCGGGGAGGAGGAGGGGAGAGGCAGGAGGGGAGGGGAGCGGAGCCTGGGGTTCTGTCCCCACGCTGCTGGTGGTGCCTCCTCTGGGTTACTGGAAGGAAGTGGATTAAGGGCTTTGCTGGGAAACGTTTTGCCAGGGTAATAATGAGTGCAGCTCAGAGATGCCAAGGTCTTCGGGCACATACTGCAGTGGGGGGCACCAGGCAGAGATGGAGTCAGGGCAGCGGGGGGAGACGGTGAGGAAGGAGAGGGGAAGGGGGGAGATCAGGTGGAAAGGAGAGCATTTCCCTTGGTGGAGGAAGCCTGTCAGCGGCAAATGTTGGGTTTCCAAAGTGGACCTGCGTCCAGGAAGGATGGACGATGTGCAATGCGCACACGCAGACACGATCATATTAATGTCAAGCAACAAACTTCCCGCACCATCCATGGCCCAGCAACACCGAGCTAGAAACCACAGATGTAACCCCCAGCTCCATTTTACAGATGTACAGACTGAGGACAAAGACTGGGGAAGCATTAAGTCCATATTCTTAGGATAGAATTCTGGTTATGGTCACTGAGCCCTTACGACACGCCAGGCCTTGAGCTTGATGCTTTATTTTCAGAAATAGCACCTCTTGGTGGACAGTCTTCTATCTATTTAGGTCTGGTCCTATTCACCTACATTGATTTATTTCTAGGCTCTTGCGTTTCTCGCAGGTCCAGGGCACGTGGATGTGCCCCTTTATCTGCTGGGGAAGCTCATGCTGGCATATGCCCTGCAGCCTCCTACCCGTGTTATCTCAGGAAATCCAACAGATAACCTGTAATAGTAACAATGTCTGGCCCATATTTCACTCCTGCTGCCCACCTGGCATTGGGCGAGGTGCGTTCACACAACGGACTTCGTTTAATCCTTACAGTAAGTCCCCGAGGTAGCAGGGAGTTTTGCCCTTCCTCATTTTGCAGAGGCTGGGGCATGAACTAACTTGCCCAAGGCCACCCACCCAGCAAGTGGCAGAGTCAGGACTGGAACCCAGGTGTGTCTGGCTCCCGTGCTCGAGGTGAGGTCTTGAATGTCAAGTGTCCCGTCCAGATTTGGTGGTGGTAGTGGGGGGACTGTATAGGTTCCCACCGAGAACAAGGGGCAACAACTGCAGCATGTGGGATTTAGGTCAGCTCTAGGGAGGACTTCCCAACAATCTCATGGGCCCTGAGGAGAGTTTCAGTGGTGTCCCTGAAAGAATCAGGCTGTCCTCTCTGCTCCTGCTTGGAGGTGGGGGAATGGCTCCCATGGCCTCTTGAGGTCATTTCCAGCTGGACTGAACTTTCCAGGCTCGTGTTTCTGCCTTTGCCTCTCAGAGCTTGTATGAGTTTGCAGGGCTGCTGTAACCGAGCATCACAAACAGAGGGTGGGGGGTGGGGGTGTGCTTAAAACAACAAAAATGTACTGTCTCACAGTCCGCAGACTGCACGTCCCAGGTCAAGGTGTCGGCAGGGCTGGTCCCTTCTTCCGTGTCATCCTCTCCAAATGGAAAGTTTGTTCCTTGTTTCTCCCCTAGCCTCTGGGGGTTTGCTGGCGATCTCTGGCATTCCCGGCTCCCAGGCACATCACCTGGATCTCTGTGTTCACGTGGTGCCCCCCATCCTTGTGTGCACAGTTATGCCCTGATTTCCCCTTTTTGTAAGGATACCAGCCATATTGGACTAGGGCCCACCCTGGTGACATCATCTTGACTAGTTAACATCTACAACAACCCTATTTCCAAAGAAGATTACACTCTGAGGTTCTGGGTGTCAGGAGTCCAACAAATGAATTTTGTGGGGGACACAGTTCAGGCCAAAATAGAGCTCGGTTAGGGTCCTGCTTCCCTCCCAGCCCCAGGCTCCAAGCTGGCCTCTCCCCTCCCTGCTGCCCTTCCCTGAGACCACTACTCTTCTTTCTGTGCCCATCCAAGCCAGCACAGGTCACTCCCTTCTGTGCCCCTCTCCCACCTCCCTCTCCCAGGACCCTGCCCACCCCACGCTTCAGAACATTTCCTGATGCCCAAGCCAAGGCCTGGCTCAGAGAAGGTGCTCAAGAAAAAAATTTTTAAAGAAATGAATGAAATCAGCTTTAGATGGTCCCTTAGATATCCATTTATTTGACCAACCAATATTTACTGAGCACCTACTGTGTACCAGACTGTCCTGGGTGCTGGGATACGGCAGTGAACACACCAGACAAAAATCTCCACCCTCATGGAGCTCACATGCTCATGGGGGGAATGTAGAGAGCAAATAGTGAGTAAATTCTGTAGTATGTTAGGAAATAAGAGTTTTGTAGGGGGATGGAGCAGGATAAGGGGCCAGGGAGTGCCACGAGAAGGTTGGGATGCACTTTTGTGTAAGGTGGTCGGGGCAGCCTCAGAGAGAGAATAGGATTTCAGCCTAGACCTGAAAAAGGTGAGAGAGGGTTTGCTGTGAGGATGTCCAGGGAAAGAGTATTCTGGGGAGAGGGAAACTGTCAGTGCAAAGGCCCTGAGGCAGGATCTAGGAGCAGAAGCAGCTGGGGGCTAGAGTGGAGTGAGGGAGGGAAGTTAGTGGTGGGTAGTAGGGGAGGCCAGAGTTGCCAAAGGCAGGTCACACATCCCCCTTTGGGCCATGGGGAGGACTCTGGATGCTTCTCTGAGTGAGATGAGAGCTGTGGGAGAGTTTTGAGCAGAGGAGGGACATGGTCTGACTTACTAAGTTTAAGAGGATACCTCTGGTGGCAGCAGGGAGAATGGACTGTAGAGAGGCAGGGTGGAAACTGGGAGACCAGAGAAGAGGTTACTGCACTAGTCCAAGCATGAGATGACAGTGGCTTGGACCAAGGGGGTCACCGTGGAGGGCAGTGGGTGGGACTGGATCTGTTCTGGATGTTTCCCTCCCACACTCATTCATTCCATTATCCATCCTATCAGTATTGAGAACCTCCTCTGTGCCAGACACTGGGGGTACTAAACACCAAGCAAAACAGACTCCATACCTGCCCAGACAGGAGTGGAAGTTCAGTGGAGAGACAGATTATTAATCCAATAAGCACAAAATAAACATATCGTTACACACTGCAATAAGTCACAGGAAGGAGCCGAGCAGGACCCTAGGAGGGAGACTGTCACGGCTGCATGCCCCAGCCTGGGGCCCTGCTCCTTCCAGCTCCTCATCATGTGCCGGGAGAAACTGAGGCACGCAGACAGGCTGGGACTGGTTCAAGGTCACCCAGCAAGTCCTCCCTCCCCAGTAGAGCTGGAAAGAGCCCAGTGCCCATGCCTCCCCCTGCCTGGGGGCTCCCAGAAGGTGGCCGTGGGCACCCCACCCCTGCTCCCCGAGCCCGGGCCGCCCCGGGCCGCAGCCACCCGTGGTTTATGAGTCCCGAAGCCCCTCGTTGGTGGCTGGTGAGTGCGGCCCTGGGGCGGCGGGAGGCGGCCTCGCCCCTGCTCAGCCGGCAGCCGCGGATCGATTGTGCGATTGTGCGTGGGCCGCCCTGATACTTCATCTCATTAGGGCTTCTTTCCATCTCCTGGCTTCCTGGCAGCCTTCAAATTATCCCATAAAATTTATTTACTATTTCATGAATACATAAGCAGCAGGCAGGCACAAGCTTTTTATATATTTACACTGTATATATTTCACGGGAGACTTATAGCTGTCTCTAAGGCAGAGAGGGGGAGAGGGAGAGCGAGCGAGCAGACGGAGCCGGCAGCTGGTGGCAGAGGGAGGGAGGCAGGGGGAGGCGCGCCGAGGCCGGGCGCAGACGAGGCTCCCACAGCGCCCACGGCCACGCCGGGCGGAGGGAGCCAGGGCGCCTCCACTTTAGGACGTCGTCCTGGGGAAGTGGAGGCAGGCAGGGGTCTGAGGGGTGGGGCTGAGATCGAGGCTCAGATCAGCGGTTCGGGGTGTGGGGCTCCAGGCTTGGAACAGTCTAGCAAGTGGCTACTGAGGGGTCACAGGGGAGTTCTGACCCTGGTCAAGGGCTGGACCCTCATCCTCGCCCCAAACTCAGCCCTGCCTCTTGCTCTAGACCGCTGCCTGACTCTGGTTGTAACCTGAGCCCGGATCCCAGTTTCAGACTGAGTCCTGATCCTAGCTGGGACCTTGATCCCAGACTCACACTGAGCCCCAACTCAGTCACAACCTGAATCCTGACCCCAGTCACAGATTGAGCCCCGACCTTAATCCCAGGCTAACCCCCAACTCTGGTCATGGATGGAGCCCTAACACTGGTTTCAGTCTGAACCCTGATCCCAACCGTGAGCCGAGCCCCAGCCCCTGCCTTGTATGGCTCCTCCCCCCCGGCCTCACAAAGTTTCTGTCGGGTATACCGGCAGCAAGTGGACAGCTCACGGCCCCAGCCACAGGCCCCTACTCCCTGCAGGTCTGTGCAGTGACCGTTTGTGGGGGTCGCTGAGATTCTGATGCACTTCCTCTGGCCACATGGCAGGACTGCCTTCCCTACCCCCTTCACGTTAGGCGTGGGCAGGTGCCTTGCTTTGGCCAGTGAAATGTGAGCAGGTCCAAGGGGATCACTGCCACGTGGGATCTCCGAAAACAGGACTGTGTGGTTCTGCACCTTCTTGTCCCCCCGCCAGAGCAACTGACGATATTCCATTTGGGGCAGTCTCCACGGCAGCCTGGGACCCGAGGGAGGGCGGCGCGGGGTCTAGCCCTCAGCAGCGCGCATGGGACAGGCAGCATGTGAAAGACGAGCCTCTGACCCGTTGTTCTGAGGCACTGAGATTTGAGAGCTGCTTGTTACCGTAGCATGGACCTGAACGATACAGCCAGACGCCACTTGTCCTCTGCAGGTCTTCCCTCTGGGTTCCGTCCCGTCCTTATCACCACCAATTTGCCCTACAAGAAGGTCTCAGGGTCCAGAAATCAGATGGAAGGTGAACAGAACATTGATCAGCAGGTCAGAACCACTCCTGCCCCCTAAAATAGGACTGGACACATAGAGGCACTCAATAATCACTTGTGGGTTTTTTTGGGGGGGGGTTGAGAGAGAGAGAGAGAGAGAGCACGAGCATGGGGAGGGGCAGAGGGAGAGAGAGAATCTCAAGCAGACTCCACACTCAGCGCAGAGCCTGACACGGGGCTTGATCTCAGACCCTGAGATCATGACCTGAGCTGAAATCAAGAGTTGGATGCTTAACTGACTGAGTCACCAGGTATCCCAATAATTGCTGAAAAATAGGAATTTTTCCCAGTACTTCTGCCTCAGCCCGCGAGAACAGTCTCGTCATGCTGATATAATCAGATGCCAGGTCAGGGCCCCAGAGGACAGAGCTGTGCCCAGGGGCTTGTCCTGGCATTGAATCCTGTCTCTGGTATCAGCAGTTTGACCCTGGAGGGTCTCTCCACTCTTGGGGCCTCACATTACCCCATCTGTGGAATGGGCAGAGGGAGAAATCTGAGTCCCTGTACACAGGTCTCACTTCCTGGCTTCTCGAGGGATCTGGCTGGTCAGGTCCTCCAAACGTGAACCCCCTGGTCCCATCCACGGGCATTGGTGTATGGACACGCTTAGCCACTCTGCCCACTCTCATCACCACCACGTCGTGGTCATCACTGCTAATGTTTATTGAGCAAGTACTGTGTGCCCAGCCTGCTGCCTGTACCCATTTTAGTCTTCATAGTCTGAGGCCAGTTCTCGCTGTGTCGTCTGTCAGTGAGCTTACTGACTCTCCATCTAATGACCCCCTTCCCTCTTCCCTCCCCCGACCTCTTCCCCCTCCGTCCCTCCTCCCTCCCCAGCTTCCCTCCTCCCCTCTCCTTTCCCTCCTCCCTCATTCATTCAAGAGACAGTCCAGTGCAGTGGTTCGGAGCAAGGGCCAGACTAGGTCTAAATTCTCGCCGGATCCCTTACCCAACTCAATGACCTCAGGCAAGTTACGTAATCTCTCTGGCCTGGCTTCCGCATCTGTTAAATGGAACAATAGCAGTCCTTCCCCCCAAGAATTGGTGCAAAGATGAACTAGTTCGTGGACGCACGTAGATGCTTGGGCCAGCCCTTGGCAAGAGTGAGCTGTTGGTAAACGCCGGCTGTGATGATTCATAGAGCCACTGATTTAACCCACACGTACCAAGTGCCTTCTCGGTGCCGGACTCCAGGCTTTCCGGGATGAGCAAGACACAGGAAGGTAAATCACAACAAAGAACATTGGGATGGCCACCGTGTGCAAGACGCTTTACACTTGTAATCTCAGAAGGCCCATGAGAGGAGCACTAGTGCTATCACATGTCACAAATGAGTGAACAGAGAGGTTAAGTGACTTGTCTGAGGACACACAGCTCACCAGTGGTGGAAGCTTAGATCAGAACCCAGACCGTCAGGCAGTTGAGCCCGGGGGGCCTGGCCATCAGGCAACACCACCCCTTTGCCATCACGGGCATTCGAGGTGAGCGGCGCTCTCTGAGAGGACGTGCAGAGGACTATAGATGGGGGAATGAGCAATGAGCTCTGCCCGGGGCCAGGTGGGTGTGAAATCCACAGAGCTGGACCATCCGACAGAATCTTCTAGAGTCACCTCATCAACAGCCTTCAGGGATCTCTTCGGGCCTCCATCCCACCCCAGAAATACCTGTGCTCCTTATGGACCCCCAGCTCTCTCTCACCCACCCGGGGAGGCCTTGAACAGGCAGGCAGGGGCAGAGCCATCAGAACAGCCCCCGCCCGGCCTCCTCGGTGCAGAGAGGTGCTCTGTAATGGCGCAGGACTAAGACCGAGGCACACTGGGCCAGCTCGCCAACACACCCAGGCCTGGGCTCCGAGGCAGGTGCCTACTCCATCACGGCTTTCTTGTCCAAATCGTGTAGCATTTATTATTAATGGTCATCATAATTATAGTTGCTTATTGATCTCCCCGATGCACCCGGCACTCTACCCAGCACTGAATTCGGGTCACTGCCCAGCAGACTCACAAATCTATACCCTGTGCAATGCATCGCACGGCACTTCTGCTCAATACATAGCTAATAATGTGGCCAAGTCCACATGAACGGCCCCTGCCTGCTTCGGCCAGGAGCTTCCACATCAGCTACATGGAATCAGCCTTTGACCACTAGGCACTTGTTCCTTGCTTTATGCTCTTAGCATTTGCAACAGAGTAAGAAAATGCTCTCCTGGAACATAAGAAAAACAAAAGGAAGGCAACCTCCTGGTCCTCAACCATTATTTAGGACCTTGCTTGCAACCTTTAGCAGGATGCCCTGGGGGAGCTCCTTAAAATGCAGGTTCTGATTCTGTAGGTCTGGGGCCCCAAGACTCTGCATCTCTAACAAGCTCTAGATTCGATGCTGCTGGGCTGCACGCCATGCCCTGAGTATCGAGGATCTAGTTGAGGACTGGCGATATTCACCTGCGGAGTAAGCGAAGGTCAAGACAGGCCAGTGGGATAGGCAGGGAAGAACACGGGTTCTGGAGCCCAATGGTCGGTCACTTACTAGCCGTGTGACAGTGGGTAAGTAACTGCACCTTTCTGAGCCTTGGTTTCTTTGGCTTTACAAAATCATGGATGGTGTTACCTATTGCGTGCATTCCTTGTGATGGTTTTAATGAGATAATGGATATGAAAGCATCATGTGCACGGGAGGTACTGAATAGTATCTATCCCTCCTTCCCCTCCTTCCTCTGTCCCTCTCTCCCTGTGGCTTTGTTCAGCACATGTAATCTAAAGCCATCAGAAGAATTCAAATCATTGCCTCTCTTTAAAGGGAAGACGGGGAAGGCCAGGGTGGATGGAGAAGGGGCCTGTGGGTGGGGCTGGTTTTGAAGGACAGCTGGGCTCAGCTCACCTGCAGTGGTGGCCGTGGACATGAGCTGTCAGCTGCCAGGAACACGCCCAGCACCCACGATTCTCTGCTCTGCTGCCCGTGTGCTCTCTCCTAGGCACCCAGAGCAGCTGGGACGTGCTGGAGTCTAATAGCTCCAGGGCCAACCGTCCACCGATGAAGGACGGCAGCTGGTGGAGAAAGACCCCAGCTTCTGTGTCCCTCGGTGGCTCAGTACAGAGGCGGGTGCTACCTGGCTCCTCCGAGGTCGTCTGTGGGACCCTCAGTTGCTCACAGCAGGACCCTGCTCTTGAGCACAGACGTCTCTGTTTTTCTCACTTCTCTGTCCCATTCCCCCATTTCCTCCTACTTCCAAATAAACCACCTGCATCCAAGTCTTGGTCTGCAGGCTGCTTTGGGGGGACTCCAAATTGAGGCGGGTGGCACTCTTCCTGAGGGCGGATCATCACCCTTTCAGAGCTCAGGGAGCAGAGCATCCCCGGGCTTCTCTGGGCCTCGGCTTGGTTTCCTTGGTGCTTATTAACATGGAGGTTTTCTCTCTCTCTCTCTCTCTCACACACACACACACACACGCACACATTGCTCTGTACCTTCCATCCTTCCATTTCTGATGTCATTTTGTGTTTAGACTTCTTACGCCCTGCTTTACCTTGTCCTCAGAAGGACGGCTGTTTGCTGAATTGCCTCAAAGGATAGCGGGTAAGGCAGGGATGATCATCCTTCCCATTTCACAGAGGAGAACACTGAGGATATAAAGGTTTCACTACATCCAACAAGCATATACTGGGTGCCTGTTCTGCTCTAGGCATTGGGTTAGGATTGTCATGGACAGAGGCCCCGGGACTAAGTGTCCCTTAGCCATCTCGGAGCATCAAGATCCTTCAGAGAGCTTGTTAAAAGGCAGATTCCTGGGCCCTGCTCCCAGAGATGGTGATTCAGTGGGTGTGGTTTGGGAGAGGGCCGGGCATCTGCATATCGAAAAAACCTGGAGGTGATTCTGGGACAGAGTCCTCCCTGCAAAGATTTTGAGAAACACCAATTCAGAGGAGGAGGCAGACTCGGGCCAGGACAGAGGATGCACCGGACCCAGGGATGAGGCTGAGCTGCACTCCAGTGTGAGGGCTGGAGCTTAGCAGCCCTTGGCTCCTAGGCCCTGGAGCCTTTCCCAGCCCTTCTGGGCACCCGGTCTCCCCTTGTCATTGGTCTCTGTACTCCAGCCTCTGAGTTATCCACACCACCCCAAAGGGAGGCTTTTTAGGTGACTTGGGCCAGGCAGGGACTGGAGCTAGTAGATTTAAATATGATCATGTACCTTCCAATTTGTAAAGCCCTCTACAGTTTATAAAGTACTTGCCCACGTTCTGAAGCACTTCTCAGTTTGTAGAGGACTTTCCAGAATGTTCATCACCTTTCATCCCCACAGCTGCTCTCCAAGGGGACTTCTCATCTGCATTCAGCAGTCGAGACAGAGTTTAAAGTACCCAGCCCCAGGGCCCCAGTGAGTTTGCTGAGACCAGAGCACACGTGCTCTTCAACCGAATTCCGGATTCCCAGCTCCGTCCCGTCAGGGGACAGTGGAGGATGACACACTGCCCAAAGGTGCTTCCAGCCTCAGATGACCAGCCCCGCTGCCCATGGATGGGAAAATGCCCCAGCCCCAAGGGCCCATCTGCTCATCTCACTGTGCCTCCCTCTCTCCTGGAATTCTCTGGGTCCCAGTACCTGTGGCCACACGTGTCCTGGTTACTGGATGAGGCCAGTTGCCTGCCCTCACCCCCAACTAACCTCTCCCTCCACTTTTCAAAACCCTCTGGTCAGGATATCAGCCCCGGGCTTTTCCATCTCATTCTCACAGCCCTGCAACATGGCATCCTTATACCTGTTTCACAGAAGAAGAAACAGAGGTTCCAGGAGGTCATGTTGCTTGCCTGAACTCACATCTACTAAACAGATGTGGCAGATATGAATCCAGTTCTTTCTAGCAGCTATGTTTGTGCTCCTCACTGCTGGCTCGCAGGTTCTGCCCTGTCCCTGAAGGCCTGGATCCTGGTCACAGTCCTTAGAACGACCCTCAGGTGAGCAGGGATGCCCACCGGTCCTTCCACCCACACCTGTCTCCAGTGCAGAGGGAAGGGGGCTGCATCTTATCATTCAGACTGCCACCTGGTGGAGCCCACATCACGGGGACTTTGGGGTGTTGTTATAGCAATTCATCGTGGAGGAAGACAGACTGGAGGGAGCAGCGGGGAGAGGGGAGGAGGGGGAGAGAAGCTTCTGGGCCAAGAGAGAGCCCTTTGCAAGCTTCCTCTGTTGGCAGCATGGGAGACTAAGAACAGACTCCCGCCAGCCTGCTGGGCTTATGATCTGGAAACAGATCTCCATTACCTAAGGAGATCAGGGACTTGTGACCCGTGACAAGGCCACAGGCCACAGAGCCTCTAAGACTGAAACAGACAAGTCCTGGGGGGTCAGACATGCAGAGTTGGGCAGATTGGTCCCCATGCAAAGGGCCCAGTCGAGGAGATGCCCAGGGGTCTCGTGGCCCCAAGGCCATGCCCACCTGGAAGAAGGTCTGCCTTTTCCTCATTCTCACAAAGGTGCCATATGGGCCAGCGAGTTCAGAGGCAGAGAACCTAATGATGGTCAGCCAGGGAGCTGCCCCCAAGCCATCAAGAATCTAGAAGGAGAAGGCTCCATTTCAGCCCCACTGAATTACAGGGGAGAGAAACAAAGAACAAGGAAAGGGGAGGGGGGTGATGACCATTTTGTTTTGGCTTTCTAAATATCCTCATCTGCCTAAAGATGAGACCTATTGTTGCCAGGTAAATGCTCTCTCTCTCTTCTTTAATTTTCTTCTTTCATAAGGAACCCTAACTTCCTTCAGTTCTGATGGGCATGATGTTTTAAAGTGGAGACTTTCCTTTGACGCCTCACACTGTAGAACAGGAAAGCAAGCCCTTCTCAAACCCTCTGGCTGTCTACAATCCACCAGGGCTATCCATCCATCTATCCATCCTTCCACCACTCGCCCACCCGTCCATCTAAGCAATGCACACACTCATTCATTCACTGACTTAACAAATGGCTAGTAGGCACCTGCCGTGTGCCAGGCCCTCTGCAGACAATGGGGATCCAGGGTTGAACTATGCAGACAGGATCCCTTATGGGGCTGACATGCCGGCGGGGAAAAAGGTCATAAACAAGTCGACAGATAAGCGAGATCATCTTAACCAATGGTAAGTGCCACACTTAGAATGAGGGCCTGTCAATGTGCTGGCAAGGGTCCAGGAAGGCCCCAGGGGGTGACACGGATAGGAGGCCCGGATGGGAAGCAGAAAGCTCTTCCGTGCAGTCACCCAATATTTGATCATTACCATACGGTGCATCGACAACCTCAACAGGAAACCCTCCGGAACTTGTTTTGAACCCCAATATATTCGCAGCCAGGCCTATAAGGGTCCACAAGGTCAGTCTCTCAAAGTGACAGGAAAAACACACCGGGTCTTTGGTAACCATCTTGAGCTGACATCAAAACCCGAGTATTGATTATCCCTGGTGACAATGACATCTGTCATCGGAGGGGTGGAGTACAGTGCAGTGCGGCGGGAGGGTGACGGGGCTGAGTCCCCATCTCTTCTTCCATTGCAGCCGCTTCTAATCTCCTCGTTTCAAGCTGCTGACAGCAGGGCCCTCAGAGATCTGAGCTGTCATTCTGGCTCGGTCAGCGACAAGCTGTGTGACCTTGGACAAGTAACTTTGCCTCTCTGAGCCTCCATTTCCTCAGCTGAAATGGAAACCTCCCTGTGTCCTTGATTCTAAACGTTTGTTTCCACCCATATTCAAATGATCCGAAATCAAGATAGGTTTTGCAATGTGCACACATCGCCTGGGGATCGTTTTAAACCACAGATCCGGATTCAGTAGGTCTCGGTGGGACTGGCATTTCTACCAAGTTCTCCTGTGGCAGTGGGTGCTGCTCACCCTCCGACCACCTTCTGAGTAGCCAGGAAGCAGTTGACTGATACATTTCATGTGCTTGTGATTACATCGAGAGGACAAAGCTAGAGTTGATGGCATTTTCAATTTCAGAGGATGCATTAACCCCATGTTTCATTTTATCCGCCCCTCCCCTTGGGTCACCCCATAAAAATGTTTGTAAAGCACCCAGCCACACAGCCTGGCATGTTGAAAACACGAATAGATGTTAGTTCACTCCCTTGCACACCTCCAGTGCTGGTGTGGGATGTGAAGGTGGGCGCTGGACTTGGAGGTCCATCTATAATTGGATGTGATCCCCAGGAGGCCCAATGCAGAAGGGGTGGGATGCTGGCAGGCTCTGTAGAGAAACACGTGAATTCCTCTTGCCATCCCCCAGCCCATCCCCCATCCTCCATCCCCCAGCCCATCCTCCTATACCCCAGCCCATCCCCCAGCCCCCAGCCCATCCCCCCAGCCCACAGCTCATCCCCCATCCCCCATCCCATCCCCGAATCTTCCAGCCCATCCCACATCCCCCAGGCCATCCCCCTGCATCCCCCAGCTCCTGGACATGTGTTTGGTCAGGCCTGCATCAAACACCACATTTACAACAAGACAAAACCCAGCGCAGGGGACTGGAGCCTGTCTGAATCTCACTCAACACCCCCAGCAGCCCCGCATCCTGACCTCCTTCAGACACACAGGTGCAAATGCTTGTCTCAAGCCACTGTCAAGCACCTGGCCAGTTCTGTCTGCTATTAGAAACTCAGGGAGGAGGCGCGGGGTGGAGCCAGAAGGGGGAAGCTGGGTTTTATTCAGGGACTGGGAACTTGGGAGCAGAGAAACGGAGAGGAAGAGGGTGAGCTGGGGAGTGGGGAACCAGGATGCTCTTTTATAATGCCCCCACTGCTCATTTAAGAATGATGCCATCTTGCAAACAGCATATTCAAGTTTGCACCTTCCAGTCCATCTCCACCCGATATGGGCAACAGCGCTAGAAAGAGGCAGTAAAGGGCTTTATTACCTTTTATTTTTCAGCTGAGGAAATTGCACCTTAGAGGTTTGGATATAATTACCCACCAGCAAGTGGTGGACCGGATTCAGTGGATGCAGGAGGGCCAAGGCGGGGCCTGAGACTCTGCATTTCGAAGAGGCTCCCAGGGGACGTCAATGGGACCGGTCCATAGACCACACCTGGAGTAGCAAAGATATGTTGACTTATACATTGAAGAGACACAAACCAAGAGATTAATCGGCTGCCGCCTCAAAACTGTGTCATTTATTCTGTGCATATGTATTGGGTATTTCTCATCTCCCAGGCATTGCACTGAGATAGAAGATTGGCCTGCTCCCTGGCCTGGTAGAATTTAGACCCAAAGCAAATAAATTAAGCATCTACAAATTGTAAAAAGTGTGGTTATGTTTATAGCACCCAGAAGAACATTCTATTTAGCGGAAGTAAGTATTGTGCAGAGCGGCACCTACAGAGCCCCCAGTCAGTGTGTCAGAGCCAGGACGCTTGCACGTGCCAGAACCTCACTCCTCCTGGGTGTCTCTGAGTGCCTCGTGCCTTGATGTACCCATAAAAGTGGTGAGAAAATCAACCCAAACCACAGTGTGGCTGTTAAAACCCCAGCCCTTGGTTTACTGTGCATAAGAGTTAGTCTTCAGATTTTTCTGGTTGGAAAGGACATCATCCACCCCAGAGCTTCCCTATCTCACTAGGTAGCAGAATCCTCTGGGTATATAGTTAGGAGATTTAGCAAATAAAAATGCAAGATAATCAATTAAATTAGAATTTCAGATAGACAACAACAACAACATTTTTTTTTTTTTTGGTATAAGTATGCTGAATTTACATTTACATGTCCTTAATGACAGATAATTTAATGTGCAGTAAGAGCATGCAATGCACAGGGTCTGGAGGGTGTCTTAATTTCCAATTCCTGCCATCTGGGCCTTTAGCTTTGTCCTCTGAGTCATCCTTCCTATTTTTTTTTTTTTAAATGAAAGGTGGCACACATTTTCAACTGAGTAACTTTATCAGCCTATTTCCTCCTGTAGAATTTTGAGAGTCTGACAGCTTCCTTTCATTTTGTCCTCTCTATCCTGTTCAGTCCAAGCTGGTAGGGTTTCTATTGATATAACATCTCAAAAACCATGTGGGTTTCCCATGTATGTCACAGGGATTCACTCCATTTGACAAGAGGCTTCTCTGCAGGTCCTTCCCACGCAATCTTATCTCTCTCACTGGCTTCTGCCCAAATGACCAAAGGGATCAACAAGTCACATGTCTAATCCCTTGAAACAACTCTCTGTGTGATTGCTTTCTGTGACCCTTTGTTCCTTCTAAAGCACTAGCAAAACACTGATCAGCTACACCTTTGGTTTTCTCTCTGAAGTATGCTTTCCCCACAGTGCATCTCCTGATGTTTGCATTGTTTGCAATCTGGATAGGCTGAGAATGTCCCGAATCATTACATCCTCGTTCCTTTTTGCTTAACAGTGCTGCCCGAATGTATCTCTTTCCTCTCAGACTTTACTATGACAGCAACAAGAAACGGTGTTGCATTTTCAACACCCTGAGTAGGCAGCTTCATATCCAAGTTTGTCACCGACAAGCTTTATTTTCACATGACCATAGGACACAATTCAGCTAAACTTTCTGCCACTGTATAACAAGGATCGCCTCTCCTCCACTTTCTAAAAATGTTCCTGATTTCCTTCTGAGCCCCCAGAAGCACATTTCATTTATTTCTACTGATAGTCTGTTTAAGGCCATCTAGGCTTTTTCTATCATGCACCTCGAAATTCTCCCAGCCTCTATGCACTCCCCATTTTAAAGTTACTTCCACATTATTTAGGTATCTTTTTTACAGCAGTATCCCACTTCTGGTACCAAAATCTATATGAGTTCCCTATTATTGCTACAAAAAAGTACCACAAATGAAATGACTGAAAACAACAGAATTTTATTCTCCTATAGTCTGGAAGCCAGAAGTCTAAAATCAGACCCATGGGGCTGAAATCAAGGTGTCAGCAAGGCTGGCCCCTCTGGAGGCTGCACAAGGGTCTATTTGTTGTCTCTTCCAGCTTTAGAGGCTGCCTCGACATTTGCTGATGCATAGCTGCATTATCCAAATCTCTCCTTATATCCTTACATTGCCTTCTCCCCTAATTCTGACCCTCCTGTTTCTCTCTCAGAATGACCCTTGTGATTACATCCGGTCAACCCAGATAATTCAAAATAATCTTCTCAAATCAAGGCCCTTAACTTCAGCACACCTGCAAGTTCCTTTTGCCATATAAGGGAATATGGGTTTCGCGAGGTTGTCTTTTGGGGACCAGTATGCAGCTTCCCATTGAAGGATACACAGCAGATTATGAACTGGGAATGGGAGGCAGGCAAAAGGCAGAAAGGAAGGGAGGAGAGAGGGAGAAAGGGAGGAAGGAAGGAAAACACCCTTCATTATAAGAAAAAAATTGCCCATGTTAAAACCTGCATGCATGATATGAGCCTATATGTTTAAAATCAGATATATGTGTGTGAGTTTACACACAAAGTGATGCGTAAAGGGATGGTCACCAAACTGATCGGCTAACACTCAGGATGATGGGATTCCAGAGCATTTTTATTGCCTTCTTTCTATTTTTAATGTACTACTAAACTTTTTTTTAATCAGCATGTATTATTCACACAATTTTAAAATAATAATGCTATTTTATGCAACAGATTACGTTTAAAAAATTAAAAATGAAAAAAATTAGATACTGTATTCCAAACTCACGTGACAGTATCTGATTGGTGCACTTTGGGTCAGGTGGTCACCTTTGGTCCAATCAGCAAGGAAGGCAGAGTCATGTGACACAAACATGGCTGCTAAGGGCTTTCCTCTTACAGGATAAGGGAATGAATGAGTGGTTCTCAGAAAAGAAGGGTGTTTACTGGGCAGACATCTCAAAAATATAGACTACTCCAGGTTAGGTATTTTATTACAGAAGAAATTATGTGTGGGTGATGATCAAAGTATTATAATCTTGCATTTGCTATTTTTATTTCGGACTGACTCTGAGTTAAGAGCCACCATCTTGATGGAAAGCTCGGCTGTAATTCTTGGCCCTTTGCTGAGCACTGATGTGATCTCAGGCCCTCTCGACTGGTGGAAGACCATGGCTAAGATGACTGGTGGTTTCTGGCATGTTTCTGCTTCCGTACTGTCTTGCCCGGATGCCCTTCTGGCAGGTCAGAGGGAAAACGGGAATAGTGCACTTCTCCATGTGCATCTACACTCTCTCACTGAAACATTTCATGAGTCCTGGTTTCATAGGGTTACCCATTTCAGAAAGGAACTTTTAATTTCTGAACATTCTGGAATGCCTACAGGCCATTTTGGTTTCTAAGAATGAGACTTTTCTGTTTTTTTTTTTATGAATGTTGGTTTAGGGTGGAAGTTTCTTTGCTGATAGACATGATTGCCCATAATGGGGGTAGGGGGCATCGCCTTTCCATCTGCGGGGGGAGAGAGGTCCCTGAAAAGACCAGGGAGGGTTGCAGACAGGCCACAGATGGAGGAGGGGCAGAAGACTGGTGATGAAGAGGAAAACAGAGAGAAGGAAGATGAAAGGGATCGGGAGGTAAGAGAGAAAACATGCAGAGAGATTTTCAGAACCAGGGAGAGAAAAGGGGCGAGATAATAGAGAAATCACACTGGGACTGACATGGCCAGGGAGGATTCTGAGGCCAGGACCCCAGGGAGAGGTGTTTCATGGACCAGAGTCAGCTCGGAGTCTCCAGGCTCCCTCCGGTAGAAACTCAAGACAGGCAACGTTCAGAAAGACCTTGTTTCCAGCCCTGTTCCCTGTCTTACCAACTGGGTGACCTTGGCCAAGTCATGTAAGCTCCTGAGCCTCAGTTTCCTTGTCTGCAAAGAGGGGCTAATAATATCAACTTCCCAGGGGTGCTCTGAGGACTTCTGGAGGTGATATACATAAAGCATCTAGTACAGTGGAAATGCTCAATACATTATTTTTATCACTGCCATGGTCATTACTATTAGCAGGCACGGACACGCTTGAATTCCAGGAAACCCCCACACGGGCATCCTGGGTCTAGACGGAAGCAGGCCCCATCGGGACCCACAGGCAGTATCTGCTGTGGGAGACAGAGCTATGTAATATATGCAAATACAGCTGAAGAGCGTAGGGCAGTGTCTTGAACACCACCCATGCCTGGTAAATGCCACCCTAGTGCAAACCTGTACAGGAGGAGAGGCAGGCTGGGGGGAGGGGGGAAGAGGAAGAGGAAGAAAGGAAAAGGAAGGGAAGAGAGAGACAGACCAAGCTGAAGCAGAGACTAGAGAAGGAGGGGAAAGAGGAAGAGGCAGAGATAAGGAGGCAGAAAGAGGCAAGCAGACAGAGAGTAAGAGAGAAACTGTGTCCAGGGGATCTCTGGTCCTCTGCTTCCATCACTGCCCAAGCTGTTCCCACTGCTGTCTTCTTACCCACCTCCCCCCACCCATCTCTAGAAAGCCTCACCTTCCACCCATGGAGACCAGGCTGGCGGTCCCCTACCCACAGGCCCTCCATGATGAGGGCTGGCTGTCTCGGGAGGCATCTGTCTTCCACCCACCTAGATCCTATCGGCCATAAGTACCATCAACTGCATGGACCTGTCTCCTGCCCCCGCCTCCCTCTGTCTGGCTCCCTATCTGCCCAGCAGAACTATAAATGTCCTGTTGTCACCTGTCTGCCCACCGCCCCTCCAGCTTGGGTCAGGGACAGCTGGGGCCCACGAGGAGGCTTGCACAATCAGGTCCCATCCCTAAGCAGCAGTCACCCCCCCTACCCTGCATCCACCTGTCAAGGGGGTAACCAGGGGCAGGGGGCGCCACCATAGCCCTCACCCTGGGGCAGCCGGCGAGGGGGGGGGGGTGGCGGCCAGCAACGCTGATGGACGAGCAGGCACCTGCCCTCCCTGACGGCCCCTGTGTGGGTCGCCCTCCCTGTCCCAGCTTGGCCCGTCTGCCTGGAGGGGCCCTTGTGCATTTGGTTCTGCCTCTGAGTGTCCTTGGCTCGCTTGCCTTCTCTGCCAGAGGGGGCTCCCTGGGACGAGGAGAAGCTGGGACCACAGGCTTTGTGGCTTTGGACAAGACCCTTATCTTAGCTCCTTTTTATCTCTTAAGGGAGCCAGGCCACGGCTTTCCCCTGCTGGAGACTGCCAGTAGCATCCCATCAAGGTCAGAGTCGCCGCCAAAGTCCTCCCTGAAGACCCCGGTCCTCACTGCTTTCCTGCTCCAGCCGCTCCAGCCGCCCCCAGCGTGTCCCCCCATTCTGGGCCTTCCTGTGTGCCGTTACCTCCGCCCGGGACGCTGTCCTCCTGCCTCCTCCAGGGGCCCATGTCTTCTCATCCTGAGGGGTCCGTCTCACTGTCGCTGCCCCCCATCACCCTGTTATTCCCCCCGTGCTCACCCCTGCCCCGCATCACCTCATAGCCCTGTTGGTTAATCTCAAGCACTCACCCTGCTGGAAACCATGTATTCACTGTCCGTTGTCCACTGCCATCCCCCCTTTCTAGAACGTACATTCTGTGCCACGTGTCTTGTCTTCCTTGTCTCCTTCACATTTCTATCCCCGTCCTGAGACCCGTGGCGGACACGGTAAAGCTCTCAGTGAGTCTGCTGGTGGCTGACAGCCTCATGCTGCAGCTGGGAAACGGGCTCAGTAAAGCCAAGCGATTTGCTCAAAGTCCAGCAGATCGGGTCTGCCGACACCAAAATTCTTATCTTTTCCTGTAGGCTCCCTTTCACCCTTATCTGGAAAATGGGGACAAGGATGGCTCCTGGCTATTCCGAATGAGAAAGTCACAGAACCTGGAGATGCATCGACCATATGGGAGCTTGAATCAGAATGATGGGAGCCGGGTTTTTTTTCCATTTTCAAGGAGAGCCTTTGTTATTATTATTTTTTAAGATTTATTTATTTATTTGAGAGAGTCAGAGAGTGAGAGAGAAAGTGAGTGGGTTGGGGGGAGGGGAGAAGCAGAGGGAGAGGGAGAATCTCAAGCAGACTCCATGCCCAGTACAGAACCTGGGGCAGGGCTCGATCCCAGGTCCCTGAGACCATGACCTGAGCCGAAATCAAGAGTCGACGCTTAACCGACTGAGCCACCCAGGCGTCCCTTCAAGCGATGCCTTTACAACCCGCTGCCAACAGTGCCCAGAGGAGGCGATGAGCCCTGCGGCCACATGGGTTAGGGCACCCATTCAAATTCACCCCAAGTCAAATCGGGTTTCTCCCAAATCATAAACCCTGGACTGTCAGAGCTGCCAGGGGCCTGGGGGCTCGTTTAGCCTGGAGGCTCCCAGAGCTGCCTGAGCAAATGGGCTGACCTGGGGAATAGGGTAGAAACTCGGATTTCTGGGCCCCACCCTGACCTCCATGCCCCTTGGCCCTTTGGGGAAGCAGAGGCTGAGAGGCAGGAGGGCAGAGGTATCCCGGGGAGAAGAGGGAGCAAGCAGGACTGGGCAGCAGGTGGAGACAGACCACCGAGTCCTGAGGTGGGTGGAAATGACCTCGCCCTCGTGCCACCACCGAGCTCACTGCCCCGGGGCCGCCCTAAGCAGAGCGTGCCCCCCACTTGTGCTGCCTGGCCCAGCCACTGGCCGGGGGACTAGCCTGGGAAAGCCTGACCTTCCGGGAAACAAGCAGCTAGAGGCCCCCACTGGCCACGGCCCTGGCAGCCTGCCAAGGAAGCTCTTCTTGAAGGGAGGCAGCGCAGCACCCAATTCTGTGCCCCCTGGAGGATCTGAGACCCTGTGCGTTAGGAAGTTCTCTGAGTGGGTCAGCCTGGCAGCCGAGACTCTGCTGCCTCTCTTTCCAGGACTCTTGTCCCCCAGACCAGCTCGCCTGAGGGGAGCATCCGTCCCATATGGAGAGGCCATATTTCAGGAGGGCTGGGAAGACACCAGTGGCCCAGGCTGCCCTGTCAGACGGCGGCTGAAAGACATGGTTTAGGCCACTGGTTCTCAGTGCAGTCATGCCCCCCCCCGCCCAGGACATTGGGCCATGCCTGGAGATAGTTTGGTTGTCCCAATTGGGGCAGGAGGTGCTCCTGGCATCTAGCGGGTAGAGGCCGGGGCTACTGCTCAACACCGTCCAATGTACAGGACTGCACCCCCAGCAAAGAATTATCTGGCCCCAGATGTCAATAGTTGACAATAATCATGGTTGAAAAACCTTGGTCCATGACCCTCCTGAAATTGGATTGAAATTAGTGAAATTGTTCATTTTTCTGATCTTGGGTCAGTCAGTCCAACTTTGGCTGGGACCCAGACAAGGCTCAGACCCGCTACCCTCTGAGCTTTCCTGCCCAAACATGCCACTCGGGTACCAGTTCCCCCCGCCCCCGCCCAGCCTCTGCCCCTGCTGTTTCCCTGCCCAGAATGCTCTTCCCTACCCACTCCCTTCCTCATCACCGACGCCCTGAGCCGTCGTTTGCTCTGTGTCAGGCACTGCGCGCAGTCCTTTCCCAATTTTCTCATCTCATCCCCTGAAGGAGGTGAAGTTTTCATCCCTGATTTAGAGATGAGGGTACGAAGCACAAAAGGGCTGAGTACGTTGCCCAGAGTCACACGGTTAGGGAGTGATAGGGCCAGGATCCCCACTCAGGCAGGCTCAGGAGCCCGGGGTGCCAGCCTCGGTCCTGTCCCGCCTCTTCACCAGCCGTGCATCCTTGTCAGGTTGGGAGTGCAGGGGCTTTGTGGCCAGCATGGCCCCTGGTGCAGGGGTGGCGCTCTGGGTAATATTTGGTGAGGGAACGAAGCCCTGGCACTATGGCCCCAGTTCCCAATTCCACGTTAGAAGGTTCCTGATGCCCCCATCGAGTCACGATGGAGCATTCGGGCTCCTGCTTCTCACCGGAGGGTGATGGGAGATGTGCCCATCGGAAGGCGGCTCCTGTAGGTTTGGCAGGAGCCACGGACACGTGTGCCTAGTATGTGATTCGGTGTCCTTCCGCAAAGGGTCTCAGGACAGGGCCCTGTTCCCAGAATAGAGCTGGGTTTTGAGATATCACCTCTGTAAGGCTTTTCTCCTGCAAGCCCGGTGGAAAAGCGGTGTAGCTGTGGGCCGACGCTGCAGACCTGGTCCCCCATGGAACCAGGTAAGATCACCCTGGGCCACGAGGCCCCTCGGTCCTCAGCCACCAGAGAGAGGGAGGGTCCAGGGGCCACGGCCGTTCCTGAGCTCCTTCTCTCACTCACTTAGTCTCTCATCTACACAAAGCATATTTACTGAGCAGCTGCTATGAGCCAATGCCAGGCACTGTCCCAGGCGCCTCAGCAGAGCCGTAAGCGAGACGGAAAAGGCACGCCTGCCCTGGGGGAGGACATTCTATTGGAGGCGGCAGATGGCACATAGAGAAATAGATTGGCACACAGCAGAAGGTCGGCGGGGGGTGGCGGGCACGAGGTGATGTCAAACGGAGGAAGGGACGAGACACGATCAAGAAGGTCGCTATCTTCGACCTAGTGGACCAAGAAAGGTACCCCCGCAGAGGGACATCTGAGAAAGAAGCAGAATGGACGAAGGGGCATCTGGAGGTGGGGTGTCCCAGGCTGGGGACCGGTGGCGTTGGCGGGGAGGGCCGCGCAAGGGCGGGAAGTCAGAGGGGTCACAGGGCAGGGTCTGCTAGGGACTTGGACCTGAATGTGCTGATCTCAGAGGGGCATTAAGGGGGTGACAAGAGGTGGTGTCATGGGAGCACCTAGCACAGTACCTGCCCTCAGCAGGTTTCAGTAAATGCTCACTAACCCACCGCCCCGCGGTGGATTGCAGAAATGGCCGCAACATTTAGCCGTTTTGCCCACCCGAGGGTGCAGTCTGTTCCCCGCCCCCAACACATTTGAATCTGGCCCGGCTTTGTGGCCTGTTTGTCTCCCAGGGGGTGGCGGCATTCACGTCGTGCCTGCTCTGAGTCTAAGCCCTAAGCAGCCGTGCAGCTTTGGAACGCTGATGCCCACACCTGAAGAAGCGTACGCCAGCCCGGGGCATGACGAGAGCCGCAGGCTGTCACCCCCACATCACCCAACCGCCCCCCCGGTTGGCAGGCCCAGCCAAGGTCAGCGGAGCCCCCCAAACTACAAGACTTACACGGCCAGCTCAGAGTCATGAACAAAACCAATGGCTGTGGTTGGGAGCCATCAAATTTGGGGTGGCGTGTTCTGCAGGAAAAGCTAACTGACCCCCAAACCCCCTCGTTATGTATCTTCCCTGTTATCTGGGCTCGGTATATGGGGCAAGCAGACTAATGGCTCCCCCAAAATGTCCACCTCCTCCTAATCCCGGGAATCTGTGAATTGATCATCTGACATGGTCAAAGGGGCTTCGCAGATGGGATTCAATTACAGATCTTGAGACGAGGGGACTGTCCTGGGTTATTCAGGCGGTGAGCCCAACATCATAACCTCAAGGGTCCCTGAGGAGGGAGGCAGGAGCCTCAGTTACAGAGAAGGAGGTGTGGTGGCAGAAGCAGAGAAACTGAAGACACTATGATGTTGGTCGTGAGGCTGGAGGAAGGGCCACGCGCCAAGGACCATGTGGGGCTTCTAGAATTTAGAAGACGCAAGGAAATGCACTCTCCTCTAGAGCCCCGGGAAGGAACGCAGACCTGCCACCACCTTGCTCTTAGGAATCCTGACCTCCAGCGCTGTAAGAGAACAAATGCGTACTGTTTCAAGCCCCCGGTTTGTGGTCATTTGTTACAGCAGCAAGAAGAGACTAACACAGCATCGGAGGCCTCTACCTGCTGCCTTTCCCACCCTCTGGTTCCAGAGCAAGTCAGGAACTCATTTTCCTTGTGACAGGTGATCGTGACAGTTGACAAGTAATAATGACACGCCTAAGAATAACAGCTAATATTTCTTGAGCCCCGATCGGGTGTCAAGCACATCAGGCTAATGGCTTCGTATGTACCGTTTCATGTAATCTTCACGAAAGCCACGGGAGGAGGGACTGGTATTATCATCCCCATCTCACGGATGGGAACATTGAGCTCAGAGAGGTTATAAAACATGCCAGGGAAGTGGCAAGACCGGGATTCACATCTGGATCCATGCGGTCTGCAACCACCAGTTGAACTTATGTGGACTCTGCTCACCCCTGCAGGAAAGGTCCCCCCTCCGCCTCCCTCCCTGCCCTGCTGGCCTCTTCCCTGGGGATGGGTGGTGGGGGGCTTCCCGTGCACTTCCCTTGGCCCCTCCCCGTCTCTGGTCTCCCCAAGCCTCCACAAAAGGCGCGTGTTCTTTTCCACGCCGTTTCATACCCACAGACAGGCTGGCAGTTCTGAGAGGGACCTTTATTCCCTGGCTTTCCCTCAGCTCTGAAAGGAAGAAAATAGAAATTGCAAAAATATAGACACATTCTCAGACTGCAGATCTCTGATCCTGAGAATCCCCTCCAGCCAGGATGGCTTGGTACCGCTGACTGACACCATGCCTGGCTTCACCCTTCCTCCCAGCTCCAGACCCCCACCCGCTGGGCAGCATCTTGTCTCCCATCCTCGGGAGAGGTTTACCTAAAATTAACACTACGTGATGATCTTACTTGTAGAGGACATCTGTGCTCTTTTCTTTGTTCCTCATGATGTCAAAGGCACCCCAGTTTTCTTAGGGGAACCACAGCTTACAGCCTCTCAGGCCAGGTGGCCTTGATGGGGCTGACCCTACCCCCCAGGTTCAGGGATAGGCAAGTGATCCCAGGCAGGCCAAGGAGAGTACCACATCCCCTCTCCCCATAGGGATTGGTTCAGGCATAGACATATGACCCAAGATGAACCAATCAGAGCAAAGGAACAAAGATACCTGCCATTCGCTGGTCATGTCAGGTACAAGTCACTCTCATTTTTGCTGGGGTTGATGCCCAGAGCAGCTAGGGACCATCTTTGTCGGTGTTTGAGGAAAAGCTGCCTGAGGATGAAGCCAACTCAGAGGAAAGCACAACTTTCACATTGAACAAGAGAGACAAATTCTTTATGACATTGTTTGAGGACCTGGATCCAGCTGTGCCTGAGTCCAAGACGTAGCTATGAACATTTCAGACAATGAGAAAATAAATCAGTTTTGCTTAAGCTGCTTTGAGCTGAGTGTGTATCACCCCCTGGCGCAACCAATGCAATAGCTAACATTCATTGAGCAGTGTCTCAGTTTGGGTTCCCCTGAGAGCAGAGCTTGAGAGGTAGACTAGGGTGCAGGCTATTTGGCAGGTGATCTCTGGAAGCAGGAATGAGGGGAAAGGGAGAGTGCTTCAGGGAAGCCGGAGAGTCAATAGAAAGTCATTGCTGAGGTTGCTCCTGTGGACAACAGGGACTCAGTTTCTCCAGGCCTCCTGAGGAATGTAGAGAAAGCCTTCCAGAATTATCTATGCATTACCAGGAGGTTGGCAGATTATCCCTTGGCTGTTGTCCTCTAATGTGAGAAGGACTGTCCCTGGGGTGAAGTGGAAGCCAGAATAGCCCCCTAAAGCTGTCCATGTCCTAATCCCCAGAACTTGTGAATAGGTTAGGTTAACTGGCAAAGAGGAATGAAGGTTGCAGATGGAATTAAGGTTGCTAATCAGATGACCATAAAGTAGGGAGATTGTCCTGGCTCATCTGGGTGGACCTACTATAATCAAAGAATCCTTCGAAGTGGAAGAGGAGGCAAAAGAGGGACAACCAGGGAGCTGGCAGCGGGAGAAAGACTCAGCCCAAAGTTGCTGACTTTGTAGATGGAGGAAGGGGTCATGAGCCAAGGCATATGGTGGCTTCTGGAAGCTAGAGAAGGCAAGGAGGTGATTCTCCTCTAGCACCTCGAAAAGGAACACAGCCCTTGATGTCAGGTAAGACCCATGTTGGACTCCTGACCTCTGGAAAAGTGAGATAATAAATCCAAGTGGTTTCAAGCCACTAACTTGGTAGAAATTGGATCTAATAGCTGCGGGAAAGTAATGCAAGCCAGAATCCCAGGCTGTGCTGTGTACAGTTGAGTGGGTTCCCATGGCACCAGACAGGGCTCGGGCCAGAAGAAGGAATGGCACACAGCTCGTGCTTGAGGTAGGATGCCATCACGACGACGTGCATCTCAGCTTGCTTGCACGGAACATGCATGGGGGTCCAGGTGGGCTGAAGAACCAGAGGCAGCTCCCACGAGCAGTCCCCACGTGCCAGGCACTGTGCTAAGTGTGCTACGTGCAATATCTTGTCTCTACCTCGACACAAATCATAAGAGCTTCTCTCCTTTCCTTATACAAGCCCTCTCGGGCTCCCCACCAAGGACCCCTCACCTTATGGGAGGTCCAGTCTGAGGGACCCTGCTGGTGTGCAGCTCACTGGCATCACCAATGTGGAATATCCCACCAACTCTCACCAATGATCAAGTGACCCCCTTCTACCTCCCGCTCCCAGGCTGTCAGCTCTGCCTGCCTCTTTGGCTTTTCCAGAAGTCACCCTTCAGGTGTGGCACAGGTAGTCACAGTCCAACCTTCCACCAGGAAGGAAATGGAAGAGGATCATTCCTTCCTCTGCACCTGGAAACATCCCAACCAGGACAGCTGCCCTGCCCCTGGCAGACATTACTAATCGATCACAACATTCTTGCTCACTAAGTCCAGACATGCTCTGTTGGGAACATGTTTTTCTCAACACAGTGCTCTAGACGGCCCTACCAAATAATTGTAGTTGGAAGGGTCAAGAGCTTCTGTGGTTCCTGTTGGTTACCTCTCTTATATGAATCCGCCATCTCCTTCAATAATGAAACTTCAAACTCCTCCTAATATCGAGAGGGGAAAATGCTCTTGGGCAAACAGCTTTGTCCAAGGGAAGTGTTGCCTAAGGGGTTCTAAATTCTTCCCTATGTTCCCATCACTCCTAAGTTTTTCTTCTTTCCTTCATTCTTCTTAGCAGTAGTATCTGCAACAATAAGAATTGCTTCCATTTATTGAGCACCTACTATGTGTCAGATGCTTCTGTAGAACATTTCTGAGCATTCTCATGATGAAGGTATTAGCTCTACTTTGTAGGTGAGGAAATTGAAGCTGAGAGATGTTCAGTGCCTCTTACTTGCCCAGGGTCACACATCACCATCCAGCTCTTATAAGGGGAGTGCCCCCCTCCATGTGCAAATTAAGATCAAATTGCTTGGATTTCATAATACAAATACGGTATGAGGACAGGGCTCATACAGTCTCACATACCCAGTGGAAAAATAGGAGCAGGAAGGAGCATGTGAGAAAGGGGGTCTCATTCCTTCATTTACTCATCAAGAACTGTCTGAGCACCTGCCATATACAGCTACACTGCTTGCAGAAGCTGTAGTCTCCATCCGTGTGGAATTCACAGTCTTCTGGAGGACGGCAGACCAAGCACGCATACACATAAACGGACAACAAACATACAGCATGATGAGCATGCTGAAGGGCGTGAGGAAGGGGTCGAGACGAGGAGTTGCAATGTTGCCTTTTCACAAGCCTGTTTCCCTCCCATCCACCTCCTGGGCTGTGCCTGAGGAGATCATTTTATCCGTAATGCCCACTTGCGCCAGGTCCATTTTCTCAGATACTGCCCGTGTCTACCATGCCATCCGCATCCCTGATGCAGTCTCCCTAGTCATTAGCTGAATTTCAGCTCTTCCTTCCTGCCTTCACGAAATAGTAATTGAGCTCCTACCACGTTATGTGGATGGCTGCGTAGGGTACTCTCATCCTGTGGGTGCCCCTGAGCTCTCTTGTCCTGGGTGCGAAAGCTGTAGATGCCTAGAGCCATTAGGATCCTGGAGGTTATTTGCAGCCCACAGTAGCTAGGCAGGAACCATGAACAAGTGAAATGTGGCTGGGTACAAGACAAAAGGGGGCGGGGAGGACTGTGGCAAACTAGAAACTCCAGGTCGGCCTAAAAGGGGTGACTGCCACTCCTCTCCAGCAGGTGGCCGCCATGCAGAAGCGCAGGTCCAGCATGGAGAGATTTTCCGATTTTTTTTTTTTTAAGGACCCAGAAATCCAAATATTCATATGAAGTCTTGCAATTTTTTTTTAAAAGATTTTATTTATTTATTTGAGACAGAGAGAATGAGAGAGAGCACATGAGAGGGGGGAGGGTCAGAGGGAGAAGCAGACTCCCTGCCGAGCAGGGAGCCCGATGCGGGACTCGATCCAGGGACTCCAGGATCATGACCTGAGCCGAAGGCAGTCGCTTAACCAACTGAGCCACCCAGGCGCCCCTGAAGTTTTGCAATTTTTAAATGTTGGTGACCAGTGCAACTCCAAAGAAGTGAATGGGGCAGACGGAACTCATTGCCCTCGGCTGATCTGACGTAGACTTCTCATGTTACAATTGGGGAAGCTGAGGCTCAGAATGGTTTGCCCAAAATGTCACAGGGAGGGCCATTTTCCTTAGAACCAGAAGCCCGTGCTGCCTTGTGTCCGGCCCCAGGGAATCCACATGTGGGGGAAACCAGAGTGGGAGGTGGAGGCTGAGTGTTTCCTAAGTGCAGGGCTCATCTGGGGCCTCCCTCCAGATGCATTTTTCAGAGGCTGGATGGTGACTGCAAGTGTGGGGATCCAGCATGCTCTGTTCCACTGTGGTCTCTGTCTCTGCCTCTCTGTGCATCTGCCTGTCTCTCTTTTAGCAACAGATGCTCTGGCTTTGGCCACCCTGTCTCCCTGTGTGTCTCTTATTCTTCACTTCTTGGTCTGCTTCTCTTCCTTTCCTTTCCGGCAGCCTCTCTTCCTCTCCCTCTGTACTTCCTTTCCGTGCCTCTCAGACTATTTCTTGGTTTGTATGCTTTCTCTCTCTCTCTCTCTCTCTCTCTCTCTCTCTCGCAATCTCCGCCCCTCTGTGTGTGTCTCTCTGTCCCTCTCTGCCTGTCTCTCTCCCCATCTCTCTCTCTCTCTGCTGTCTCCATCTCTCCCTGGCTCGGCTACTCTCCCGCACTACCCTCCACGCCCCCCGACCCCCCAGGCCTCTCTGCTCCTGCCCTCCCGGTCCCTCTGGCCACCTCCGAAAGGTTACTGTAAACGGGAATGAAGCTGAGGGCAAAAGTAATCAACCCCCTGGCTGACCTCCGATCCCGCTGGTGGAGACGGAGCCCGAGCCCAGGTCCCTGGTGGCGCCCCCTCCCCCGCCCGGCCCCGGCCCCCTCCCTCCCCACCCCCGGGTCCCCTTGCTGACAAAAGGCCTATCTTCTCTCTGCCTAAATGATTTAAATTCTAATCAAACATCATTTATAGTACATCTCAGAGCCGTCTCCTGGGAGCTGCTCCCACATGAGACGTTGCCATGGCAACCGGGGGGTCTTGTTTCAGAAATGTCAGATTGTATTATTGTCTTCACACTTCTCTGATAACCTAGTGTCTCTCTCTCTCTCTCCCTCACTCACACCACCATCCTCGGGATTTTCTTCCTCCTCTCTCTCCCTCTCTCACCGCCTCCATTCAACCCCCCAGGCTCTTCCCAGGACCCCCAGCCTTCCGCTGACCCGGGAGAAAATGGCCTGATCGATCTCATCCCCTCACCAGCCAACGCCCCCTCCCGTCTTCCTGGCCCTGGGGCCTCCCCTCTTTGGGAAAGGTGTCTCCCCACCTCACCCTTCATCTTCCGCAGACACGCTCCCCCCTCTAGGGGTTTGCTGGAGTGTTCTGGTGTCATTTTATTTTGCTAGATATGAAAATGAGACATAGATTTTTCCTGGCGATGCGTGTGTGAAGTTCTAATCTGGTTTTTCAGAAATTTTTTTTTCCTTTTGGGGGGAGGGGGTGAGTGGTGGAAGCAACCCAGCTCCCAGTAGGGTCCAAACGGATGGGTAGAGCACAGGGCAAAAGGTGCGCCGTGGCGTGTGCATGCAAGCATGTGTGTGCCTGCGTGTGTGTGCAAAGCACATGTTGTGTGTGCATGTGTGTGTTTGTGATGTAGAGGGTGCCTTCCCCAGCCCGGCCGAGGCAGCTGACAGACATCTCCAAGGGCCTGGGCACCTTCCTCTGTTTTCACCCAGTCCTTCCAGAACATAAGTGGGCACGTTTTGCCAAGACTTTCACATCCAGGTCAAATTCTTCACCCCCGTCTGCTACTGAGAGAGAGAGAGAGAGAGAGAGGCATTCGCCCTGCAAATGGCCCAGAGGGATGTTCTAAACCCAACGATCTCCCCATTCCACAGATGGGTAAACTGAGGCCCCAGGAAGAACAAAGGCCTGCTCAAGGGTTGAGGTCACAGTAGGGCCAGAGGTGGCGCTTGGGGCTCAATTCTCCCCCTGCCAGGCCACTGGGAAGCTGGCAAAGCGTAAGGGGGAACCGGGACTCCAGCACCCTTTGGAGAGATGGCGCTCTGCCGGGGACAAGGCTGGCAATATCTGGGGTGGCCCCACTGGTCCCGCAGCGATGGCACGATCACTGTGTCGGGCACTGCTGAGCCCTTTGCAAGAATTATGTCATTTAATCCTTGTCACAACAAGAAGGAGGTTCTGTCCTTATCCCCATTTTGCAGATGGGCAAACTGAGGCTCAGGGAGGGTCAGCAACTTGCAAGAGGTCACACAGCTTGTAAAGGGCAGAGGTGGCCCTCCGCCCAATCTCAGTGACTCTGGCCATTTCTACTGTGGGGTTAGGAGCCAGAGGACTAGGGTCAAATTCCAGCTCTGGCCCCTCACTGGCCATGTGACCCTGGGCTTGTTACCTGACCTCCTGGGCCCTCCGTTTCCCCATTGTAAAATGGAGGTCCGATGATATCCACCTGACGCGATGGAGGTGGGGATCCCTTGAGCTAACGCTGGGCAGTGCTTCTTGTGATGCTGGGCACACGGTCCACGGTGTGGTTGGGGCCCTGCAGACAGGCGCAGCCCTGCTCGGACTCACGCCTTTACCCGATGCTTCCTTTCTTTGTAACGAGGACCAGCAGCCCCCGGGGAGTTCCAGAAACCGGGAGCCCCTGCCCCTGAGCTTTTGGGGGCAGTCTCCCCAGTGAAGTGGGGGCCGGGAACAGCACTGAGTGGGGGCGGCACGGGCTTTCCCCACACCCCCACACCTGGCCCCTCTGCCCCCTGGGCCCAGTCACACTGAGAGCTGTTGACAGAAACCAGGGCGGGCCCCTGCGCCATCACACAGGGTGTCTCAAAATTCTTGGTGAACAAGGGACCCACATTTTCATTTCTATGTCTCTCTGGGCTCTGGGTCTCTGGGTCCTGGGTCTCTGGCTCTCTGTCTCTCTGGCTCTCTGGCTCTCTATCTCTCTGGGTCGCTGGCTCTCTGTCTCTCTGTCTCTCTGTCTCTCTGTCTCTCTGGCTCTCTGGGTCTCTGGGTCTCTGGCTCTCTGTCTCTTTGGGTCTCTGGCTCTCTGGCTCCCTGTCTCTCAGGGCTCTGGGTCTCTGGGTCTCTGTCTCTCTGGCTTTCTGGCTTTCTGGGTCTCTGGGTCTCTGGCTCTCTGTCTCTCTGTCTCTCTGGCTCCCTGTCTCTCTGGGCTCTGGGTCTCTGGGTCTCTGGCTCTCTGGGTCTCTGGCTCTCTGGCTCTCTGGGTCTCTGGGTCTCTGGCTCTCTGTCTCTCTCTCTGGGTCTCTGGCTCTCTGTCTCTCTGTCTCTCTGTCTCTCTGGCTCTCTGGCTCTCTGGGTCTCAGTCTCTGGCTCTCTGTCTCTCTGTCTCTCTGTCTCTCTGGCTCTCTGTCTCTCTGGGCTCTGGGTTTCTGGGTCTCTGGCTCTTTGTCTCTCTGTTTCTCTGTCTCTCTGGGTCTCTGGCTCTCTGTCTCTCTGGGCTCTGGGTCTCTGGCTCTCTCTCTATCTGGGTCTTTGTCTCTCCAGGTCTCTGGCTCTCTGTCTCTCTGTCTCTCTGGGTCTCTGGCTCTCTGGGCTCGGGTTTCTGGGTCTCTGGGTCTCTGTCTCTCTGTCTCTCTGGCTCTCTATCTCTCTGTCTCTCTGGGTCTCTGGGTCTCTGGGTCTCTGTCTCTCTGGGTCTCTGTCTCTCTGTCTCTCTGGCTCTCTGGGTCTCTGTCTCTCTGTCTCTCTGGGTCTCTGTCTCTCTGGGTCTCAGTCTCTGTCTCTCTGGCTCTCTGTCTCTCTGGCTCTCTGGCTCTCTGTCTCTCTGGGCTCTGGGTTTCTGGGTCTCTGGCTCTCTGTCTCTCTGTTTTTCTGTCTCTCTGGGTCTCTGGCTCTCTGTCTCTCTGTTTCTCTGTCTCTCTGGGCTCTGGGTCTCTGGCTCTCTCTCTATCTGGGTCTCTGTCTCTCTGTTTCTCTGGGTCTCTGGCTCTCTGGCTCTCTGGGTCTCAGTCTCTGGCTCTCTGGCTCTCTGTCTCTCTGTCTCTCTGTCTCTCTGGCTCTCTGGGCTCTGGGTCTCTGTCTCTCTGGGTCTCTGGGTCTCTGGCTCTCTGGGCTCTGGGTCTCTGGGTCTCTGGGTCTCTGGGTCTCTGGCTCTCTGTCTCTCTGGGTCTCTGGGTCTCTGTCTCTCTGGCTCTCTGGCTCTCTTTCTCTCTGGGTCTCTGGCTCTCTGGTTCTCTGGCTCTCTGTCTCTCTTTCTCTCTGGGTCTCTGGCTCTCTGGTTCTCTGTCTCTCTGGGTCTCTGGGTCTCTGGCTCTCTGGCTCTCTGGGTCTCTGTCTCTCTGGCTCTCTGGCTCTCTGGGTCTCTGGCTCTCTGTCTCTCTCTAGGTCTCTGGGTCTCTGGCTCCCTGCGGCCTCTCCATCTCTGATCTCTGTCCGGGGCGGAGAGAGCCTGCGCAGGTGGCAGAGAAGACACGGGGAATGGGTGGCAGGAGGAGGGTGCGAGCGTGTTTGTCCAGGGCGAGGTGCATTGATCCTCCGCCCGCGCCGCCATCGGGTAAATCCCGGCCGCGGTAATGAACCTCCCCACACAGCGCTCTCAAAGCACACACCAGCCCTGGCCCCAGCGGTTAATATTTAACTGAATAAGGGCCATAAATATGGAAAATGGGACTTTTAATTAAATAAGCAGCTTTTAAAAGGGCCCTTGGGCGGGAGAGGCTTTTGTTTAAATATGATTGATTTGACATGTCCTTTCGCTCCCACACTCTCCCGGCTCTCCTCCGACGGTAACTCTTGGCCCCAGCCCCGGAAGCAAGGAGGCCGTGGCCAGACCCTGTCCTGCTGGAAGGAGGGGAGCTCCCAGCTGGAGGAAGAGGTGGGAGGGAGGTGCCCACGGGGGCTGGGATTTGCAATCTGGGGGCCGTGGCTGCCCACATTTGGGTTAAACCACATCAGAGGCTGCCTGCTTTGGGGGAATGTGCCTTTCATCTTCCCGAAGGAGTGAGCTAGTGGGGTGAGGTGCCTCCAGATCCTGGGCTGTAGGTCCCCATCACCTGCATTTTAGCCACCACCCAGCTGCGTGCCCTTAGGTGGTCCAGCTCGGGGGCCTTCCCTCTGCGTCTCAGTATCCCCATCTGTAATATGGGGATACGAATATTACCCACTTCACAGGGCTGTGTTCAGATTACATTCATTCCAGTCCATGGCAGGGCCCACAAGGTGTCTGTTTTCTTTCCTGGTGTTCACCAGGATCATGGCTGGGGGCTGTGTGACCGCTCAAAGGGCACATTCCTTCCGCCAGGGCCGGCCTTGTGGCTGTGAGCCCTGTCCTGTGACAGTCTCTGGTGCTTGATTCCACGCTCTGCTGTTGCCATCTTAACATTCTTAATACTTTGGAACAAGGGACCTCCCCCCATTTTCATTTTGCACTGGGCCCTGCAAAGAACATAGCCCGTTCTGCCTCCACCCATTAATAGGCCCCCAGTCTTGGTGGCTTGGGAGGTAGTAACTCATTTGGGGAGCTCGGAATTCTCCAATTCCATGACTGGAAGGAGAATCCAAGTCAGGGAGCTCTGTCTCCTGCCTCCAAGCCGGTGGCCTTTGACTTTCAAAACTTCTGCAGAAAAAGAAATCAAGTCCTATTTATTACAAATTTAAGATTTATGAAGCACGTCTGACCTGCCGGATTCTGTGCATGCCTGGCCTCAGAGACCCTGTTGCTCTCCCAATTCCTGGGTCTGGGATCTGAGGCGCAGAGAGGCTAAGCAAGCAGGTGGGGCTACCTAGCTAAGGAGCGAGCAGCGCCAGAATCTGAGCCCGGGGCTCTCTGCATATGTCAATTCGGCCATCGGCCTCTCCCTCCTCGGCATTGGCATGTGCCTCCTGCGTGGGCTCTCTGGCCGGAAATCTGCCTGCACTCATCTACGTGCTATCCAGAAGCCAGAGGCCCAAGGCTTCCACCTGCTCTGCCTCGACATCTCCCTTCTCCAAGCAGCAAATGCTGGCCCAGGAAGGCTTCCCACCCCTTGGTCCAGGCTGCATCCGTGCTGTGGGCGGTGTGATGCCAGCCCCCGGGAATGCTGGGAATCAGGGAGACGGGACCAAAGGTAAGCGCGAGGCCATGTCCTTTCGGTGTCAAAGAAGATTAGGAGTCCAGCTCTCAGAGCTGAGGACTGGGGCTGAAATCAGCCTGTGATCCCAAGTGAGGTGAGTTCAGAGGTCACCAGCTGGTTCCTTTGTGTGCCAATATTAACAGGAGAGTCACCTAATTGGGGTGGGTCAGCCAGTGGACAGAGCCAGGACGCACAGCAGGGGAGGGAAAGGGACCCATGGCCCCCCAGGCACTGTGTTGGTGCTTGATACGAGGTGGCTCATTCATTATATTCATATTCTTACTAATATTACAAATACAGAAGGAGCAGAAGAAGAGCAGTGGCCCCATAGATTGAGAGCCTGTTAAATTCAGGCTTGGTTCCTGATAATTAATTAAACTGTCTCAGCCTTGCAACCTCCCCGTGAATTAGGTTCCATTCTACCTCATTCTACAACCAAGAAGACCGAGGCATGAAATGGGTGAGGCAGGGGCCCAGGGTCATAGAGCTTTAATGAAGGACAGGGACTTGGATGCTTCTGGGAGGCAGAGATGACCATCTCTATTTTCCCAAGGAAGAAAGTGAGGCTCAGAGAGGGATCACGCATGTCCAAAACCACACAGCTAGGTGGTGGCAGAGCTGAGTTATAACCCTCCAGAGGTACATCCGCTCCAGAGCCCACAATAGCACAGCATCTCCCTATTTAAAAAAAAAAAAAAAATTTATTTATTTATTTGAGAGAGAGAGAACGAGCAGGGAGAGGGACAGAGGAAGAGGGAGAAGCAGGCTCTCTGCTGATCAGGGAGCCCGACGTGGGGCTCGATCCCAGGACCCTGAGATCATGACCTGAGCCAAAGGCAGGTGCTTCACTGACTGAGCCAGCCAGGCACCCCTCATCTCCCTATTTTTTAAACTCAAAACTTCCACGATTCTTTGAAGACCCTTTCTTCTGTTGGCCACTGTTCCTGCCTTCCTGGTCCTAAGGGGACTGTGAACTTCAACTGGTTAATGGGTGCAGATCTGCTATCTACATGGCTCACACTGACCCTAGAGAAACCAACACACCTCTCCCTTGGTTTCAGGTCAAACGAATGCATATGGACACTTGCTGGAATCATGGCAGCCTGACACCTGTCAGACACTCAATTTACGTAGGCTGAGGGCACCGAAGCACCACTTGCCTCGAATGTGCTGACTGGAAACTGGGTTGGACAGCAGTTGATACAACAGACATGTCTGGAGGGTCCGCTAATGCCGGGCGGTGGACACACAGTGGTCAACGGCACCTGACACTTCCCTGCTCACCTGCAACTTACATGCTGGTGGAGGAGGGGGACGTTAATCAGATGATCGTGCTGCAATGACACCTCGAATCTGTGCCAAGTGATGCTGAGCTGAGGACAATTTCACTGGAGCAGCCAGACTTGGCCAGCAAGGTTAGGAGAGGTAGCCCTGGCAAGAAGACCTTTGCACTGAGAATCTGAAAGACGAGCAGATGCCAAGTCAGCAAAGAGGGAAAGGAAGGGCATCCTGGCTGGAACAGCACAGGCAAAGATTTAACATCCATTTTCCCATTCAATCTGCACTGGGAGGGGAGTATTAATATCCCCATTTTATAGATAAAGTAACAGGGATGGGAGCCCTGTCTTTGTGCGGGACCTTGATCTTGATCCAAGTGTGTCTGATGCCAAATCTGATGCTCTCCCTGCACTTCCACACTGTTGCTTAGAAGTGACATCATGTGGGGATACAAGGAAATCTTCCCCTGGGGAAAAAATAATGCAAATGGGCCTGATATTTGTGTCCGACAGAGCTTTTTAGACTGCAATGGTAGAAAGCTAAACCCACTGACTTAAGCAAAAGAGGAAATTTCTTGTCTCATGGAACAAAAATCCAGGACTAGATATATGGCTTCAGGCTTAGCTAGATCCAGGGGCTCAAACAATGTCATCAGAGCCTGGTGTGTGTCTCTGTCCCTGATCCTGCTTCCTGGGTGTTGGCATCATTCATGATAGTCCCTGGAAGTCCCTTACTCACCTCCTCCTCACTGTTAGCAGTCTAGGAATAATGAGAGACTCTAGAAAAATATCCCTGGATTAGCTCCAACTGGACCAACTTGGTCATGTGCCCATCCCTGAACCAATCAGTATGGCTAGGGGGCTGTAATGTCCTGATTGGCCAAATCTGGGCCACAGGCTCAGCCTGGGCCAA